>NW_021604693.1:126490-169704 GCF_004785775.1 Grammomys surdaster | reverse complement strand
ATAGATAGATAGATAGATAGATAGATAGATAGATAGATAGATAGATATAGATGATAGATAGATAGGGTGATAGGCAGGCACAAAGAGATAGCAATAGAGATATATGTAACATGTGTAAATAGATATAAATATACAACAATTAATGGAAAAAGAAGCCATAAATTTGAAAGAGAATGAGGAGGTATATATGGAAATATTTAAAAGAGAGAAGGAAATAATGAAAATATATTATAATCTACAAAAGAAAAGGAAGAAGAAAAGAAAGGAAAGAAAAAGAAAAGAAAGGTGAAGATGATTTGAGTTCTGGAAAGTCACCTTCAGTGAAAAAACTAGCACAAACTCTTTCAGGTTTTTTTTTTTTTTTTTTTGGTTTTTTGAGACAGAGTTTCTCTGTGTAGTTCTGGCTGTCCTGGAACTCACTCTGTAGACCAGGCTGGCCTCGAACTCAGAAATCCACCTGCTTCTGCCTCCCATGTGCTGGGATTAAAGGCGTGCACCACCACCGCCTGGTTCTTTCAAATTTTTTATCACCATTGGCTACTGCTCTACTTGTTACACACACAATTCAAAAGGAATGTTGGTGAGTAACAGGAAAAGAGTGGTACAGCATCTTTCAGAATGCATCTTACTATGGATAGGTAAGGACTGTTACTCCCAGGATGAGTATACTTGTACCTGCTCAAAACATAGAACAATAAACGTTCAGAGTCCATCAGGGATGTTTAGATACAGCACTGTGCTCACAAAAGATGTTGTGAGAAAAGATTCAAGACTTCCTGAATGAAGAAACTAGCATAGACTCTTTCATTTTCAATATCACTATTAGCTAGGAAAGTGTGTATGTATGTGCATGTGTGTGTGCATGTGCAAGCACGTGAATATGCATGCACTGAAGTAATTTACACAGCCACAACTGAGTTGAACATCATGTATCATGATGGGTAATATCTGTTCTCGAAAAGAATGTATCTGCATCTGCCCTCATTTCACATGATGAGTAGAAAATGTTCAGAGTCCAGATGCGAATAAGCAATTCCAGTCAGAATAGGAGTGCATTATGTATCAGACAGGACACAGTAGACATAAAGTGGATTTGATATATCCCACATGGCATCCCTTGGGACCACTCTAGGCACAGAGACAATGACCAAGTATCAGACATTCTTACCTGGGACTGGAGTCTCAAGAGGGTCACTGGGCAGTGACCACAAATAGGAATTATTTTTGAAAGAGGCAAAACATCTATAGGTCCTGTTGTACTCTGGGCTCACAGGGGAGATGAGGAATTTGTTGTGGTCCTGTTGTAAGCAGTTCTGAGGAAAGGACACATTTCTATCTCTGCAGAGAATGAAGATCTCAAAGAAAGGAGGTGCGTAACAACCAAGAGTCACATTTCTTTCTGAGAATCCCTGAGGTCGTGAATCAACAGTAAGGGATGGCTTCTCCTTATAAACACCTGCAAGTGAAAAGACCCGGTGATTAGCTCCTTATGGTAGCACATGCCTCAGGAAGCAGAGGCAGGAAGATCTCTGTGAATTTAAAATCATCCTGCTCTATATAGGCACAGTTACACATGAGACTGGGACACCCTCCCTCCAAAAAAATTTACAAAAAGATCCTGTCCTTTAAAAACATAATTAAAATTGACCATAAAATGACCACTCTTGCTCTCTTCTGGTCTGGGCCCAAGCACAGAACAGATCCCAGGCAACAGGTCTGTACCCAACCTCACAAAACCCAGAGGAAGAGGGCCTCCCAGGAGCTCTAACCCAGGCAGTATCTCAGGTAACAATGAATCACCTGTGATGTCTGCTGTTAGAAGTTCTAATCCAGATGCTGGCCTCTGAAGTTATATTACTCAGACCTTCGATGGGCCATTGACAAGAACATCAAACAGCTAGAGATTGGCATCACTAATCTGAAGAAATCTCTCATTTCTCGGTCTGAAGAAACCTCCAAAAATTTCAAAGGATTTATTGGAGTTGATTTACTCTTTTACGATAGAAGAGACTGTGTACAGCTCTTGACTGTGTACATCCCTTAAAGAAGAATGTTGCCTTTACATAGACAAGACAGGGATGGATAAAGAGAGCATTGAAAAAGGTCAGAGAAGGCCCTGAGAAAAGACAGAGAGAAAGACAAAGATGAGAGCTGGTACAAGAATTGGCTCTCAGCTCTCCATGGTTGTCAACCCTACTTCCTCCCATCTTGAGACCATTAATTGGGTTATTTTTGTTTATTTCTTTTGGACCCTGAGCCTTAAATAGGCTGACTAACTTTGTGAAACAACAGATTAATAACTTGGTAGTAAAACCTATTCAGATACATTATCATGAGTTAGCTATGGAGGACCACGAGACTCAAGATGAGGTTGTTACTCTATCCAGGGTGTTCCCAAAACCTATCTCCACCCAACCTAAAAGAGGGGACTTCTGCCCCTAGACCAAACAGAGAGGGACCACCAAGAACCCCCTCTGACTGGTGACCTGAATTCTTGCTTAGGCTGTGAGGCTAAGCATTGCAAGGGAATATAAATAAAAGTTTAAAATATCTCTCTGGGTTCCCTGAGGGACAAGCCTGACTGCATAGGGGTTGATGTCAAAAGTATCCCCTCTCCAGGAAAAAGACATCGGGATGGGTATGGCCCTCATGCCTCACTGGACAATAACAGGGGGACCGGAGCCATTACAAAGTCCCCTTCAATTACTGGAGGTCAAGCCTCTATCCCTCCCTTCACAAGATTAGAATTGCCACAGCCCTTCTATACTTAGAGAAGGAAGGAGATGTCAGGGGCAGCCCTGCTTATATACTGAAGGCCTAAAATCAGCCATAGGCCTAAAATCAGCAATAGGCCTGTCATACTTGTATACTAACACCGAGTCTTGGGTCTCTGTGGAAAAACATTGAAACAGATAGCTATAAGCTATTGTAAACAGGCAGCTTTTGTGGAAATTTACCAGCCTGATCATAGATCTTGTAAATATTTAGCCTTGGCAGACAATACCAACTTAGATAAGGACAAGTGAGTCATAGGCAGAGTCATAGTGACTTGTCCCCTGAACCTTCACCCAGCCTATACCTTGTTCTGAAAGATATCTGTATTCCCCCTGAACACCCACACTCCAGTGTCATCCCCTTCCCCATGTCCTGCCTTTTTGTGTTTATAACCCCTGTGTGAATAAGTAAAAATTATGATTTGATTTAAAAAATAAATAAAAATAACCTTTTTTATAAATGCACAGTCTTATAAAACAGAAGACAATATGAAACCAAAAGTAAATCCATCAATCTATAAATATCAGGAAGCATGCTCCTATTATTTTCAATGAAACACACCATAGAAGGCTCTATGTAGCTACAGAAGCTGCTGTCATTCCCCAGGAACTCCATCACCTAGGGACCATAGTCATCATCCTGAAGGGAGCCTAGGCCACTGTCAGCAAAGAGGATCACTAACCTACACAGGGTCAGGGTGTGAATCTAAGTTTGTAGAGCTCTTGCCAAATATATGCAATGCCCTGGGTTCTATGTCCATCACCACATGAATGATGAGACTGTCCAAGGATATAATGCTGGTACTAACAGAGTAGAAGTTGAAGGATGAGAAGTTCAAGATTATGTGGGGATACACATCAAGTTGAAGACCAGAAAGATATTTGAGATCCTGTCTCAAAAAAGTAGAAAAAACTGGAAATTAAAAAGGAAAGGATAAAATAAGAGATGAGGAAAAGGGAAGAGAGAACAGGACAGGACAGAAGAGGAAAAGGAAGAGGAGAGATGGATGTACAGGAGCAGAAATGCAGGCAGGGCCTGTGACGGGCATGTGTAGTTAGTTCACTGAGGTAGGCAACAGAGATTAAGGCTGGAGAACAGTGTTCACAGCAATTACTCACCTGTCACTACCAACTCCAGTTTGTCACCAATTCCTGACCATTCAGATCCATTGAAGTATTTACAGGAGTAAATCCCAGCATTGATGTTCATCATATTCTCCAGACTGAACTCAAAAACCTCCTGGTCTCCCTGTGGGGTGTGATCATACCAGATTCCATGGTGTATAGAATTACATAGACGTACTTTGGTCACTCCTGGAGGGGTCCTACAGAAGATAGTCACAGCACTGCCTGTAGAAATAACAGTTCCTGGGACTGCCCAGATAGAAGGCTGCTGAGATGGCTCTACAGAAAGAGAGAAAAAGAAATCTAGTCATCTGATGTCAGGAGAGCCTGGTTCCCAAGGAGCTATGGAGTAGCTCCCACATCAATCATGAATCAAGAAAATGGCCACACAGATGTGCTCACAGGGCAGTGTGGTGGAAGCAATAGCTCTGTTGAAATTCCATCTTCCCAGATGACGCTAACATATGTCATGTTGAAAGAAAATTAAGCAGCAGAATTTCTGGCATGTTTAAATCGGCCTAATCATCTTTACAGTTTTCAAACAACATAAGAATTACTCTCATACCTTAGTGCTATCTACTAGATTCTTTCCTTGTCTCCTGCCAGCCCAAGAATCAATCCTGAGAATTGACATTATTATCACTAAACCTTGACACTTCCATGGGCCAGTCAACATGGGGTTCCATTAAATCACTGACATATGTCTGTCTACTTTGCCTCTTTCTTCCTTGTAAAAACCAATCATTATATACCACTCCAATCTCACACAAAACCTGGGAGTGTCTAAATATAGGTAAATCTCCTCTGTGCTACCTCCTCATTAGACAGCAGTTACATCAACTCTGTTCCATGGATGAAGTGTCTTCCAAAGAGCAAGCCTCGATAAGAGAGTCAGACAGAGCCCACATGAGAAGATATGGAAACAAAACGAAAACAAATTCAAAATTAAATGTCTATATCCTCAGAAGAAAGTGTGTGTGTGTGAATTATTTTCTGAATGTCCCTCTGAGCCAGATGGCATATGAGCATTAGCGGCCCATGGTAGAGAATTCACACCCGAAACATGGCTACAATAGTAAGGACTAAATATGAAGGAAGCAGACAGGTGGCTGCCAATGAAAACACCATCTCAGGGTCTGCTCAAGATGCCTCCTCAAACTCCTCCCATGATACTCCCAGACAAAGTCAGATTCAAGGGTTGAAACAGAGAACCGACTCACCAGAGTGTGCCCAGATCATCTGCTCCATTAAACACACTGAAACAGGAAGAAAAAAAGACCTGTTGAAAGAATCTGTCCTGTTATACACTGATCCCAACCCAGAGCTCAGATAGAAAGACCAGGACAGGATGAGCAGGCTGAGGTCAGGAATGAACCTTTTGCAGCCATCAGGACAGGTCTTCATAGAGGAAGAATTTTGTGACAACAACCCTGGTTTTAAACCTGGGAGTCTGTATTCATTACTCTCTGGCTAAGAATATTGACCCCTGTAATACTTACCAAATCCAAGAAGAACAGACCCAAGGCCCATGGCAGTGAGTCCTACAAGATCACCACATACAGGCACAGAGAACGGGCAGCACACTCTGCACAGGGGGACACACCCATGGGACAGAGCAGACTGGTGTCCACAATACCCGTCAAGGATGATGACAACAAAACAGGAAGGAGACATACTCTTGCACAAAACCTGCTTCTGACTCCTCAATTCTACACCACAGCTCTGGGCCAGGAAAGAGTTTCTCTATACACTTCCTGTTCTGGCTCTAAATTCTCAAATAGTTTATGGGTGTGGGCATACTATCCTCTGGCATTCACATATATGTGTGCACTTGTGGGTAATGTTTGAGAGAAAACAGTGGATGAAAGCAGAAAGCTTGGATCCCAAATGCCCCACAAATCTACTGGAACAGTTAGAATAGTCTAGATGGGAAATCAACAGGCATGAAAGAGGACAACTTAGAATACAGATGTGGAAAGCCAGAAAAGATGCAGAGCAATGCTTCTGTAGTGTGTGTATGGTATCATTAAATAATTCTTCTGACCAACTAACTACACAGCCAGGTCCCTACAGCTGACAATGCAAATAACAGAAACAAAAATAACTCACCTTAAAAGCAGGCGACAGTATTGGATTGATTTCTAGACCAGCACACGATTGAGACCGAATAACTGGTCATCTTTAAGAAAAATACAAGAGTCATTATAATTTCTCCTTTTGATTCTCTGTCCCACAAGGTCTAAAAACTTGAGGCAAGGGAGCTTGTTCCATCTGGGAAATAGGCAAGCAAAGGAGGGTCAGGAACATATGTCCAATAGAGCCAGACAGTCCCTCCTCCAGTCTCTGCTCCACACTTTGTCTCCACACTTGCTCCTGTGAGTATTTTGTTACTTCTTCTAAGACAGACCAAAGCATCCACACTTTGGTCTCCTTTCTTCTTGAGCTTGAGTGGTCTGTGAGTTGTATCTTAGGTATTGTGAGCTTTTGGGCTAATATCCACTTGTCAGTGAGTGCATACCGTGTGTGTTCTTTTGTGATTTGATTACCTCACTCAGAATGATATTTTCCAGTTCCACCCATTTGCCTAAGAATTTCATTAATTCATTCTTTTTAATAGCTGAGTAACACTCCCTTGTATAAATGTACCACATTTTCTCTACCCCTTCCTCTGTTGAAGGACATCTGGGTTCTTTCCAGCTTCTGGCTATTATAAATAAGGCTGCTATGAACATAGTGGAGCATATGCCATTTGTTATATGTTGAAGCATCTTTTGGGTATACTCCCAGGAGTGGTATAGCTGGAGTGGTATAGCTGGGTCCTCAGGTAATACTATGTTCAACTTTCTGAGGAACTGCCAGACTGCTTTCCATAGTGGTTGTACCAGATCACAAGCCCACCAACAATGCAGGAGTGTTCCTCTTTCTTCACATCTTGCCAGCATCTGCTGTCACCTGAGTTTTTGGTCTTAGCCATTCTGACTGATGTGAGGTGGAATCTCAGAGCTGTTTTGATTTGCATTTCCCTGATGAGTAAGGATGTTGAACACTTATTTAGGTGCTTTTCAACCATTTGAGTTTCCTTAGTTGAAAATTCTTTGTTTAGCTCTGTACTTCATTTTTTTAATCAGGTTATTTGATTGTCTAGAGTCTAATTTCTTGAGTACTTTGTATATTTTGGATATTAGCCCTCTATCAGATGTAGGATTGGTAAAGATCTTTTCTCAATCTGTTGGTTGCCATTTTGTCCTATTTACAGTGTCCTTCACTTTACAGAAGCTTTGCATTTTTATGAGGTCCTATATGTAGATTCTTGATCTTAGAGCACAAGCCATTGGTGTTCTGTTCAGGAACTTTTCCCTTGTGCCCATGTGTTCTAGGCTTTTCCCTGCCTTCTCTTCTATTAGTTTCAGTGTATTTGGTTTTATGTGGAGGTCTTTGATCCACTTGAACTTGAACTTTATACAATGAGATAAGAATGAATCAATTTGCATTCTTCTACATGCTGACCTCCAGTTAAACCAGAGTTGCTCTTTCTAACACTATGAAGAATTAAGATGGAATTGTGATGGGAATTGCATTGACTCTGTAGATTGCTTTTGGTAAGATGACCATTTTTACCATATTAATCCTGCCAATCCATGAGCATGGGAGATCATTCCGTCTTTTGAGATCTTCTTCAATTTCTTTCTTCAGAGTTCTTGTCATACAGTAGATATTTCACTTGCTTGGTTAGATTCACACCAAGGTATTTTATATTATTTATGACTACTGTGAAGGATGTTGTTTCCCTAATTTCTTTCTCATCCCTTTTATCCTTTGAGTAGAGGAACGCTACTGATTTGTTTGAGTTAATTTTATAGCCAGCCACTTTGCTGAAGTTGTTTATCAGCTGTAGGAGTTCTTTGGTAAAATTTTGGTAGTCACTCATGTGTACTATCATGTCATCAAATAGTGATAACTTGACTTCCTCCTTCCCAATTTTTATCTGTTTAATCTCTTTTTGCTGTCTAATTGCTCTGGCTAGAACTTTGAGTACTATATTGAATAGGTAGGGAGAAAGTGGGCAGCCTAGTCTAGTCCCCGATTTTAATGAGATTGCTTTGAGTTTCTCCCCATTTAGTTTGATGTTGGCTATTGGTTTGCTATATACTGCTTTTATTATATTTAGGTATGCACCTTGAATTCCTAATCTGTCCAATACTTTTAATGTGAATGGGTCTTTTATTTTGTCAAAGGCTTTTTCTGCATCTAATGAAATAATCATGTGAGCTTTTTTTTCTTTAAGTTTGTTTATATATTGGATTACATTGATGGATTACTGTATATTGAACCATCCCAGCATCCCTGGGCTGAAGCTTACTTGATCATGATGGATGATCATTTTGATATGTTCTTGGATTTCTTTTGAGAGAATTTTATTGAGTATTTTTACATCAATATTCATAAAGAAAATTGGTCTGTAGTTCTCTTTCTTTGTTGGGTCTTTTTGTAGTTTAGGTATCAGTGTAACTGTGGCTTCATAGAAAGAATTGGGCAGTGTTCCTTTTGTTTCTACTTTGTGGAATAGTTTGAAAAGTATTGATATTAGGTCCTCTTTGAAGGTCTGATAGAATTCTGTCATCTAGTCCTGGGCTCTTTTTGGTTGGGAGAAGTTTAATAACCACATCTATTTCATTTGGGGTTATGGGGCTGTTTAGATGGTTTATCTGATCTTGATTTAACTTTGGCACCTGGCATCTGTCTAGAAATTCATCCATTTCATCCAGATTGTCTGGTTTTGTTGAGTATAGACTTTTGTAAAATCTGATTTTTTTTTTAATTTTCACAGTTTCTGTTGTTGTCTCCCTTTTCATTTCTTTTTTTTAATCTGTTTTTTTTTTAAATTGGGTTACGTATTTACCTTTCATTGTTATCTCCTCTCCCATTCTCCCCCAAAACCCCTTATCCCATACCCCTCCTCCTATTTTTAATGAGGGTGTGCTCCAAACATCCTCCCAGTCCCATCTCCCTGCCTTCAAATTCCCCAACAATAGGGAATCCAAACTTTCTGAGACCATGGCCCTCCACTTCCACTGATGTCTGACAAGGCCACCCTCAATTACCTATACAGGTGGAGACATGAGTCCCTCCCTTTATGCTCTTAGGTTTAGACTTTGGGAACACTGGTTGAAACTTTTGATACTCCTTCTAGAAAGGACCAAAGCACCCACACTTTGGTCTTCCTTCTTGAGTTTCATGTGGTCTATGTGTTGTGTCTTAGGTATTGTGAGCTTTTGGGCTAATATCCACTTGTCAGTGAGTGCATACCATGTATGTTCTTTTGAGATTGGGTCACCTCACTCAGGATGATATTTTCCAGCTCCATCCATTTGCCTAAGAGTTTCATGAACTCACTGTTTTTAATAGCTGAGTAATACTCCATTGTATAAATGTATCACATTTTCTGCATCCATTCTTCTGTTAAAGGACATCTGGGTTCTTTCCAACTTCTAGGTATTACAAATAAGGCTGCTATGAACATAGTGGAGCATGTGTCCCTGTTGCATGTTGAAACATCTTTTGGGTATATGCTCAGGAGTGGTATAGCTGGGTCCTCAGGTAACACTATGTTCAATTTTCTGAGATACCACCAGACAGCTTTCCATAGTGGTTTTACCAGTTTACAATCCCACCAACAGTGGAGGAGTGTTCCTCGTTCTCCACATCCTCGCTAACATCTGCTGTCAATGGACTCAATTCCCCAATAAAAAGGCATAGGCTAACGGACTGGATATGTAAACAGGACCCAGCTTTTTGCTGCATACAGGAAATCCCTTTTCATTTCTGATTAAACAATTTGGATACTGTCTCTGTGCCCTCTGGTTAGTCTGAGTAAGTGTTTGTCTATCTTGTTGATTGCCTTAAAGAACCAGCTCCTAGTTTTGTTGATTCTTTGTATAGTTCTTTTTGTTTCCACTTGGTTGACTTCAGCCCTGATTTTGATTATTTCCTGTCTTCTACTACTCTTGAGTGTAAAAAAAGCAAATGCTTTTTTTGTTGTTGTTGTTCCAGAGCTTTCATTTGTGCTGTTAAGCTGCTAGTGTATGCTCTCTCCAGTTTCTTTTTGGAGCCACTCAGAGTGATGGGTTTTCCTCTTATCACTGCTTTCATTGTGTCCCTTAAGTTTGTATATGTTGTGCCTTCATTTTCATTGAATTCTAAAAAGTCTTTTATTTCTTTCTTTATTTCTTCCCTGACCAAGTTATTATTGAGTAGAGAGTTGTTCAGCTTCCATGTGTATGTGGGCTTTCTGATGTTTTTGCTGCTGTTGAAGACTAGCCTTAATCTATGGTAGTCTGATAGAATAAATGAGATTAATTCAATGTTCTTATATCGGTTGTGGTTTGTTTTGTGACTGAGTATATGGTCTGTTTTTGAGAAGGCACCATGAGGTGCTGAGAAGAAGGTATATTCTTTTGTTTTATGGTTAAATTTTCTGTAGATATCTGTTAAATCCATTTGGTTCATAACTTTTTTTTAGATTCACTGTGTCTCTGTTTAGTTTCTGTTTCCATGATCTGTCCATTGATGAGAGTAAGGTGTTGAAATCTCCCACTATTATTGTGTGAGGTTCAATGTGTGTTTTGAGCTTTAGTAGAGTTTCTTTTACAAATGTGGGTGCCCTTTCATTTGGAGCATAGATGTTCAGAATTGAGAGTTCATCCTTGTGGATTTTTCCTTTGATAAGTATGTAGTGACCTTCCCTATCTTTTTTGATGACTTTTGGTTAAAAGTCTATTATGTTGGATATTAGAATGGCTACTCCAGCTTGTTTCTTGGAATCATTTGCTTGGAAAGTTTTTTCCCATCCTTTTACTTTGAGGGAATGTCTGTCTTTGACTCTGAGGTGTGTTTCCTGTATGCAGCAAAATGCTGGATCCTGTTTATGTATCCAGTCTGTTACCCTATGTCTTTTTATTGGGGAATTGAGTCCATTGATGTTGAGAGATATTAGGGACCAATGATCATTGCTTCCTGTTATTTTTGTTCTTAGAGTTGGAAATATGTTTGTGTGTTCCTGTTCTTTTGGGTTTGTTGTGAAAAAATTAATTTCTTGTTTTTTCTTGGGTGTACTTTCCCTCCTTATGTTGAGCTTTTCTTTCTAATATCCTCTGTAGGGCTGGATTAGTAGAAAGATATTGTTTAAATTTTATTTTGCCGTGGAATATCTTGGTTTCTCCATCTATGGTAATTGCAAGTATTTCTGGGTATAGTAGCCTGGGCTGGCATTTTCGTTTTCTTACAATCTGTATGATATCTCCCCAGGATCTTCTGGCTTTTATAGTCTCTGGTGAGAAGTCTGGTATAATTCTGATAGGTCTGCCTTTATATGCTACTTAACATTTTTCCCTTACTGTTTTCAGTATTCTTTCTCTGTTCTCTGCATTTGGAGTTTTAATTATTATATGATGAGAGGAATTTTTTTTCTGGTCCCATCTGTTTGGTGTTCTGTAGGCTTCTTGCATGTTTATGGGCATTTCTTTAGGTTAAGAAAGTTTTCTTCTGGGGGCTGGAGAGATGGCTCGGCAGTGAAGAGCACTGACTCTTCCAGAGGTCCTGAGTTCAAATCCCAGCAACCACATGATAGCTCACAACCATCCGTAATGAGATTGGATGCCCTCTTCTGGTGTGTCCGAAGACAGTGACAGTGTACTCATAAATAAAATAAATAAATAAATCTTTAAAAAAAAGTTTTCTTCTTATCTGTATTCCCCCCGAACACCCACACTCCAGTGTCATTCCCTTCCCCACATTCTGCCTTTCTGTGTTTATAACCCTTGTGTGAATGAATTACTATTTGAGAAAAAAAAAAAGAAAAAAATTTTTAAAAAAAGAAAGTTTTCTTCTATAATTTTGTTGAAGATGTTTTCTGGCCCTTTGAGTTGGAAATCTTCACCCTCTTCTATACCTATTATTCTCAGGTTGGGTCTTTTTACTGTGTCCTGGATTTCTTGAATGTTTTGAGGTAGGAGTTTTTTGCTTTTTTTATTTTCCTTGACTGTTGTGTCTATGTCTTGTATTGTATCTTCTGCCATTGAGATTCTCTTTTCTGAGACAGATGAATGCTGGTACAAGAATTGATTTTCAGCCTCTCCAAGGTTGTCAACCCTACTTCCTCCCATCTTGGGACCATTATTTGGGTTCTTTTTGCTTATTTCTGCCGGTCCCTGGGCCTCAAATAGGCAGACTAACTCTGCGATACAACAGATAAATAATTTGGTAACAAAACCTATTCAGATACATTATCATAAGTTAGCTATGGAGGACCACGAGACTCAAGACGAGGTTGTTACTTTATACAGGGTGTTTCCAAAACTCATCTCCACCTAACCTAAAAGGGTGGACTTCTGCCCCTAGACCAAGCAGAGAGGGGCCACCCAGAACCCCCTCTGACAGGCAATCTGAATTCTTGTTTAGGCTGCAAGGCTAAGCACTGCAAGGGAATATAAATAAAAGTTAAAAATATCTCTCTGGGTTCCCTGAGGGACAAGCCTGACTGCATAGGGGTTGATGTCAAAAGTATTCCCTCTCCAGGAAAAAGACATTGGGATGGGTATGGCCCTCATGCCTCACTGGACAACGACAGGGGGACCAGAGCTATTACAAGATCCCCTTCAATTACTGGAGGTCAGGCCTCTATCCCCACCTTTGCAAGATTAGAATTGCCACAGCCCTTCTATACTTAGAGAAGGGAGGAGATGTCAGGGGCAGCCCTGCTTACACATTGAAGGCCTAAAATCAGCCATAGGCCTAAAATCAGCAATGGGCCTGTCATACTTGTATACTAACACCAAGTCTTGAGTCTCAGTGGAAAAACATTGAAACAGATGGCTATAAGCTAATGTAAACAGGCAGCTTTTGTGGAAATTTACAAGCCTGAGTAGTCATAGACCTTGTAAATATGTAGCCTTGGCAGACAATACCAACTTAGATAAGGTCAAGCGAGTCATAGGCAGAGTCATAGTGACTTGTCCCCTGAACCTTCAACCAGCCGTTACCCGGTTCTGAAGATATCTGTATTCCCCCCTGAACACCCACACTCCAGTGACATTCCCTTCCCCACTTCCTGCCTTTCTGTGTTTATAACCCCTGTGTGAATGAATTACGATTTGAGAAAAAATAAATTATATAAAAAAAGAGAGAATCTCTTTTCTATTTCTTGCATTCTGTTGGTGATGCTTGCATCTGTTACTCTTGATCTCTTTCCTAGGTTTTCTATCTCCAGGGTCTAGAAAAGACTGCCCACTCTCCCCCTATCTATTTAATACAGTACTTGAAGTCCTAGTCACAACAATTAGACAACAAAAGGAAGTCAAAGAGATACAAATAGGGAAGGAGGAAATCAAGTTACCACTATTTGCAGATGATATGAAATAACTATGCCTCAACCCCACACCTGCTGGGTCCCCAGTAATCCCAGTAGCCTTGAGGTCTGACACATTCTTTCTGTGCTCCGTCTTCTGGTCTACACTTCTACCTGCAATCTCAGGTCTGCGTTTCACTCCTAGACAGAAAGCTCTGCCTGCCTCCCTGGAAAAGTGGTCCCAAAACCCTGCTACTACCACAGACTATTAGGACAGCCAGTACCAGAGACAACCAGATGCCTAAAGGCAAGCACAAGAACACAATCAACAAAAGCTAGTGCAATATGCCACTATCAAAACCCAGCTGTCCTACTACTACAGCAGGCTCTGAATATCCTAATACACCCGAAGAGCAAGACTATGACCTTAATCTCCTCATATGAAGGATAGAGGCCTTTTAAAAGAAAATAATAAATCTCTTAAAGAAATACAGGAAAATACAATCAAACAAGAGAATGAAATGAATAAAATTTTTCAAGACCTAAAAATAGAAATACAATCAATAAAGAAAACACAAATGGAAGCAACCTTAGAGATGGAAAACCTAGGAAAGAGAACCAGCACTACACAAGAAAACATCACTAAGATAATATTAGAGATAGAAAAGAGAATCTCAGCCTTAGAAGATACAATGGAACAAATTGACATATTGGTCAAAAAATACTAAGTCTAAAAAGTTTCTAACCCAAAACATCCAGGAAATTTGGTACACTATGAAAAGACCAAATCTAAAAATAATAGGAATAGAAGAGGAAAAAGATTCTCAGCTCAAAAGCATAGAAAATATCTTCAGCAAAATCATTTTTTAAAAAACTTCCCTAACCTAAAGAGACGACTATGAAAGTACAAAAACCTTCTTTTTGTACCTTTGGCTTCCTGGCTGCTGAACCTGGTTCTCCTCACTCCCTCTCCCTCCCCCTTCTCCTCACAAGGCTCATCTCAGCGTGATCATGCTCACTTTGGACTCTCCCAGATGTCCTGCCTCTGACTATGCTTTTCCATATATCTACAATAAACTTTCTCTTCTGTTATAAAAAAAATGCAAGAAGCTTACAAATACCAAATAAATTGGACAAGAAATGAAAATCCACCTGCCACATAATAATCAAAACACTAAGTGTACAGAACAAAGAAAGAATATTAAAAAGCTACAAGGGAAAGTATCAAGTAACATATAAAGGCAGATTTATCAGAATTACACCTGATGTCTCAATAGACTCTAAAATCCAGAGGGCCTTGGTAGATGTCATGCAGATCATAAGAGACCACAGATGTCAGTATACCCAGGAAAATATTTAACCAGTATAGATGGAGAAACCAAGATATCCCATGACAAAACCAAATTTAACCAGTATCTTTCTACTAATCGAGCCCTATAGAATATGCTAGAAGGAAAACTCCAACACCAAGAGGGTAACTACACACACACAACAACAACAACAACAGCAACAACAACAACAACAACCCCACACGAGAAATCATTTTTTCAGGAAAAAAAAAGAAGAAGAAAGATACACACAAACACATACATAATGTACCACCACCAACATCAAAATAACAGCAACTAACAATCATTGGTCTCACATCAGTGGACTCAATTCACCAATAAAAAGACACAGGCTAACAGAGTAGATGTGTAAACAAGATTAATCACTCTATTGCATACAAAAAACACACCTCAGCAACAAAGACAAGTACTACATCAGACTAAAGGGCTAGAAAAAAAATTTTCCAAGCAAATGGACCCAAAAAACAAACTGGAGTAGCCACTCTAGTATCTAATAAAATATACTTACAACCAAAAGTAATCAAAACAGATGGGGAATGACACTTTATATTCATCAAAGGAAAAATTCAAAAAAAATAATATCTCAGTTCTGGACATCTATGCCCCAAATGCAAGGGCACCCACATTTGTTAAAAAAAAAAAAAAGAAAAAGAAAAAAAAGAAAAGAAAAAAAGAAAGGAAGGAAGGAAGGAAGGAAGGAAGGAAGGAAGGAAGGAAGAAAACAAAGAAGAGAAAGAGAGAGAGAAACACTGAAGCATATTGAAACCTACACATTAATAGTGGAGGACTTTAGCCGGGTGGTGGTGGTGCACACCTTTAATCCCAGCACTTAGGAGGCAGAGGCAGGTGGATTTCTGAGTTCGAGAGTTTGAGGCTAGCCTGGTCTACAGAGTGAGTTCCAGGACAGCCAGGGCTACACAGAGAAACCCTGCCTCGAAAAACCAAACCAAACCAAAAAAAAAAATTAATGGAGGACTTGAACATCCCACTCTCCCCAATGGACACGGTTCACTGAAACAGAATCCAAACAGAAATGATGAAACTGTCAGATGCTATGAGCTAAATGAACCTAAGAGATATCTACAGAACATTTCACCCAACACAAGAGTATACCTACTTCTAAACATCTAATGAAACTTTCTCCAAAATTAAGCATGTACACAGTCACAAAGCAAGCTTCAACTGATACAAAAAGATTGAAATAACCCCTTGCATCTTATCAGATCATCATGGATTAAAGTTAGACTTCAACAACAGAAAGCCTTACAATCTCATGGAAACTGAACAACTCTATACTCAATGTTCACTGGGTCAAAGAAGAAAGAATGAGAGACAGAGAGAGAGAGAGAGAGAGAGAGAGAGAGAGAGAGAGAGACAGAGAGAGAGAGAGAGATCAAAAACTTTCTAGAATTCAATGAAAATGAAGACACAACATACCCAAATTTATGGGATACAATGAAATCAATACTAAAAGAAAAGTTCATAGCACTAAGTGCCTTCATAAAGAAATTGGAGAGATCTCATACTAGCAACTTAACAGCACACCTGAAAGCTCTAGAACAAAAAGAAGCAAACATACCAAAGAGGAGTAAATGGCAGGAAATAATCAAACTTAGAGTTGAAATCAATCCATTAGAAACAAAGAGAACAACACAAAGAATCAACAAAGCCAAAAGCTGGTTCTTTGAGAAGATCAACAAGATAAACAAACCCTTAGCCAAACTAACTAAAAGACAGAGAGACAGTATCCAAATTAACAAAATCGGAATGGAAAAGAACACATAACAACAAACTGTGTAATTCAAAAAATTATTAAGTCTTACTTCAAAACCCTGTACTCCACAAAATTGAAAAATCATAATGAAATGGATAATTTTCTAGATAGATAGCATTTAACAAAGTTAAATCAAGTTCAGGTAAACTATCTAAGTAGTCCTGTAACCTTTAAGGAAATAGCAGTCATTAAAGATCTCCCAAATATTGTGAAGAGGAATATTACAATTTTGTTTGTTTGGTTGGTTGGTTTGGTTTGGTTTATAATTTATTTTTTTTTCAAATTGTAATTTTTACTCATTCACACAGGGGTTATAAACATAAAAAGGCAGGACATGGGGAAGGGGATGACACTGGAGCATGGGTGTTCAGAGGGAATACAGATATCTTTCAGAACAGGGTATCGGCTGGGTGAAGGTTCAGGGGACAAGTCACTATGACTCTGCCTATGATTCACTTGTCCTTATCTAAGTTGGTATTATCTGCCAAGGCTACATATTTACAAGGTCTATGACTACTCAGGCTTGTAAATTTCCACAAAAGCTGCCTGTTTACATTAGCTTATAGCCATCTGTTTCAATGTTTTTCCACTGAGACCCAAGACTTGGTGTTAGTATACATGTATGACAGGCCTATTGCTGATTTTAGGCCTATGGCTGATTTTAGGCCTTCAGTGTATAAACAGAGTTGCCCCTGACATCTCCTCCCTTCTCTAAGTATAGAAGGGCTGTGGCAATTCTAATCTTGCAAAGGTGGGGATAGAGGCCTGACCTCCAGTAATTGAAGGGGACCTTGTAATGGCTCTGGTCCCCCTGTCGTTGTCCAGTGAGGCATGAGGGCCATACCCATCCCAATGTCTTTTTCCTGGAGAGGGAATACTTTTGACATCAACCCCTATGCAATCAGGCTTGCCCCTCAGGGAGCCCAGAGAGATATTTTTAACTTTTATTTAGGAATATTACATATTCAAATCATGTCCCACCCCAATCCTCTTCCAGGTTTTCCCACTATGAGGTTATATAGTGAGGCTTCCTGTCCTGTCTAGAAGCTCAGAGTTGGCAGAGAGCCTGAGGTTATGTAAAAGGGAGGAGACTGAACTTCAGGTCTTATCTGTGTCCTATTCATGAAATGGGAGCTTGTGGGGGTTTGTTTCTAAATGGAGGAATAGATGACTTTATTTTGGTGGGGGGGGTAACAAATCACTTTTGAATAGGATGTATATTTTTGTTGGATGTTTTATTTGTTTATTTTTTTAGAGTCCTCCACAGCAACATGAGAGACTACAGAGAAACCCAGAGACCTTTATCAATTAATTTACTGTCTGTGAATTTATATAAATGATAATGAAGATCCTCTTAAAATGATTATATTCTTACAGTAAAATGTTAAACTGATATTTATATAATAAAGGAGAAAATATTTTTTAAAATCTCCCAAAAAAAAAAAAAAAGCCCAGGGCCAGATGGTTTTAGCACAGAATTCTACCAGACTTTAAAAGAGAAGCTAATTCCTTGTCCTTGGCCCATGTCAGATTCTTGCCAAGCAGCCCCAAAAGCTCTCCACCTCTCCCCCTTTTTAGTTTCATAAACAAGACTGAGTCTGTCTTAGGTCATTCTGATAAGAATTCCTTCTTTACACATTATGGAATATGCATTACCAAAAGCAATGCACTTATGTCTTAGGTTGGTAAGGCTCTGTGCAGAGTCTTACCTGTCCTTAGCTTGCCAGCCTGTTAATTTAACAGCTCTGTATGGGGGTCCATTTTCAGTTTCAAGCCGTGTACTTTGGCTGCCAACATGGGGTTTCAAGGGAATGGAAATGGGGAAAGGGAATGACATCTGAGATGTAAATAAATAAAATATCCAATAAAAAAGAAGAGCTAATTCCAATACTCCTCAAATTATTCCACAAAATGGAAACAAAAGGAATACTGCCAAACACATTCTATGGGGCCACATCCACCCTGAAACTTACACCACACAAAGACTCAAAAAAAAAAAAAAACCTGTAGAATTTCAGACCAGTTTCTTATGAACTACAAAAATACTCAATAATAATAACTTATGAAGTGCAAAATACTCAATAAAATACTCACAAACTGAATCCAAGAACAGAAAAAAAACACCATCCACCATGATCAAGTAGGCTTCATCCCAGGGTTACAGGGGTGGTTCAATATATAAAACTGTAATCCACCACATAAACAAACTGAAATTTTAAAACCACATTATCATCTCATTAGATGCTGGAAAAGCCTTTGACAAAATCCAACACCTCCTCATGACAAAAATCTTGGAGAGATGAGAGATTCAAGGCCCATACCTAAACATAATAAAGGCAATATACAGCAAACCAGTAGCCAACGTCAAACAAAATGGAGAGAAATTAAAGCAATTCCACTAAAATCAGGGACAAGGCAAGGCTGCCCACTCTCTCCCTATCTGTTCAAATAATACTCGAAGTTCTAGATAAGGTAATAAGACAACTAAAGAGATCAAAGAAATACAAATAGGAAAGGAAATGATCAAAGTATCACAATCCGCAGATGATACAATGGTATACATAAGAGACCCCCAAAATTCTACCACAGAACTCCAGGTGTTCTTCAACCACTTCAACAAAGTGGCTGGATACAAAATTAACTCAAAAAACTCAATAGCTCTCCTTTAAACAAACAATAAGCAGGATGAGAAACAAATTAGGCAAACAACATCATTCACAATAGGCATAAATAATATAAAATATATTGGTGTAACTCTAACCAAGCAAGTAAAAAAGAACTTCAAGTCTCTGCAGAAGGAAATTTAAAAAGGTATCAGAAGCTAGACAGGTCTCCCATGTTCATGGATTGGTAGGATTAACATAGTAAAACTAGCCATCTTGCTTTCTCCCCCTCGCTGGGTTCTTTTGGCTGGGGCAGACACCTAGCTGGTCTGCTCCCATGGAGACACCATATGCTGAGACACCCTAGAGGAGCCACTGCACTCAGAGCAGTGGGTAAGAACGCTCTCCCACTACCCTACACTCCAGAGCTATAACTAGGAGCCTGGGGCACTCAGGACCCATCAGCCACCCAAACTCCGCCCCTCCAGAATATCACTCCACTTCTGCCCCTCACTTAGTCCTCTTGGCTGGGGCAGACACCTAGCTGGTCTTCTTCCCTGAAGACACCAAGTCCTGAAATATCCTAGAGGAGCCACTGCACTCAGAGCAGCAGACACCTAGCTGGTCTGCTCCCGTGAAGACACCATATCCTTAAACGTCCTCTAGGAACCACTGCACTCAGAGCAACAGGATTTCAGGATCCTAGAGGTGGCCTGAGTCCCAGGAGTTCTTCCACCCAGGAGCTCAGGATCACAGGATCGCAGAGACATCTGAACCCTGAGGAGTTCTAACACAAGCAAGACAACTGGAAAGACAGGCTCCAGTCAGAGACAGTGAGTGCAGGTAGCACTAGAGTTAACCAGATGGAAAAAGTCGAGCGCAAGAACATAAGTAAGAAAAACCAAAGTTAGCTGGCATCATCAGAACACGGTTCTCCCAACAAAGCAAGCCCTGGACACTCCATCACACCGGAAAAGCAGGATTCAGAATTAAAATCACTTCTCATGATGATGATAGAGGATTTAAGAAGGACATAAATAACTCCCTTAAAGAAGTACAGCATAACACAGGTAAACTGGTAGAAGCCCTTAAAGCAGCACAAAAATCCCTTAAAGAATTACAAGAAAACACAACCACACAGGTGAGGGAATTGAACAAAATGATTCAGGACATAAAAAAAGAAGTAGAATCAAAAAAAAAAAAGATCACAAAGGGAGACTACCCAAGAGATAGAAAACCTAGGAAAGGGACCAGGAGTCATGGACGCAAGCATCACTAACAGAATACAAGAGATAGAAGAGAGAATCTCATGTGCAGAAGATATTGAAAACATTGACACAACTGTCAAAGAAAACGCAAAATGCAAAAAACTCCTAACCCAAAAAATCCAGGAAATCCAGGACACAATGAAAGATGAAACCTAAGGATAATAGGTATAGATGAGAGTGAAGATTCCCAACTTAAAGGGCCAGTAAATATCTTCAACAAAATTATAGAGGAAAACTTCCCTAATCTAAAGAAAAAGATGTCCATGAATATACAAGAAGCCTACAGAACTCCAAACAGACTAGACAAGAAAAGAAATACCTCCCATCACATAATAATCAAAACACCAAATGCACAAAACAAAGAAAAAATACTAAAAGCAGTAAGAGAAAAAGGTCAAGTAACATAGAAAGGCAGACCTATCAGAATTACACCAGACTTCTCACCAGAGACTATAAAAGCCAGAAGATCTTGGACTGATATCATTCAGACTCTAAGAGAACACAAATGCCAGCCCAGATTACTATACCCAGCAAAACTCTCAATCACTATAGATGGAGAAACCAACATATTCCATGACAAAACCAAATTTACACAGTATCTTCCCACAAATCCAGCACGTCAAAGGATAACTGATGGAAAACTCCAACACAAGGAGCGAAACTACAACCTAGAAAAAGCAAGGAAGTAATCTTCCAACAACCCCAAAAGAAGATAACTATACAAACATAACTTTACCTCTAACAACAAAAATAACAGGAAGCCACAATCATTTTTCCTTAATATCTCTTAATATCAATGGACTCAATTCACCAATAAAAATAGTTGTAGACCATTAGACTGGATACATAGACAGGACCCAGCACTTTGATGCATACAGGAAACGCATCTCAGTGACAAAGACAGACACCACCTCAGAGTAAAAGGATGGTAAACAATTTTCTAATGAAATGGTCCCAAGAAAAAAAATGGAGTAGCCATTCTAATATCAAATAAAATCAAATTTCAACCAAAAGTAATCAGGAAACCCACCTCAGTGACAAAGACAAACACTACCTTAGAGTAAAAGGCTGGAAAACAATTTTTCAAGCAAATGGTCCTAAGAAACAAGCTGGAGTAGCCATTCTAAAACCTCCAGCCCGAGAACACAAAGGGAGGGACTCATGGCTCCACCTGTATAGGTATTTGAGGGTGGCCTTGTTAGGCATCAGTGGAAGTTGAGGGCCTTGGTGCCTGAAAGTTTGGATTCCCTAGTGTTGGGGAATTCGAAAGCATGGAGGTGAGAATGGGAGGATGGTGGGAACACACCCTCATAGAAACTCCCAGAATTATATGGATTAGACATGACAGAGGAAGGCCACCAGAAGACTAGATTTCAGAATTCAAACAAAAAATTATCTTGATACTAAAATTTGTTTTGAGAATTATATATTTCAGAATACACAGCCTTGGTGTATCTACTCATCAAGCAAGCTGTGCAGACATGCTCGAACCTCTGATGTCCTGGAATTTCAGCAGGATGCAGTAAAGACACAGAAGTCAAAGGCTTATCAATTTACTCTTCCCCCCGCCCCTCTTCTAATATCTCAATGCCCATAATCAGCTTGAAGAAGCTAATGAAGAATCAGTGCCCCTATTTCCTGGGCTTGGGGACTGAGGTGGTTAATATTGGGCTGTCTTTCTAGAGAAAACTAGTGGTTTTGTTGGAATAGGGAAGAATAGCTAGGAGTTATTGCATAGCCATAACCTATTGGTAGAAATCTGTATAATTGTTATTAAGCTGAAGTTATAATTTCTTAAATGGTACAAAATTTACTTTGATTTCAAATTTAAGGTTTTCATTGGTACAAGTTTCTTATTGATATAGAAATGAGATTAATATTGTTACTCTCATAGGCATTGTGCCTATATAACACATTTAGGAATACAAGACTTAGACCCAGTTCTTCTTTAACTTTCTTAATTGATTTGAGATGGTTAGCCTGTAAGTTAAGAGCCTATAGCAAATTCATGGCTCTGAGTTTATTGTTAGGGTGTTTTCTATATTTTATTTAGAAATAGCTGAGAGGAGTTAACAGACAGCAGTCCAGATTGCCTTACATGGATAGTTGGTTTTCAAAAACGTCAGAAGTCCACAGAATTGACATTCCAAACATTTCTGTACTAAGGTTCATTTTGATTAGAGACCTGTCTGCTCCTGACACCTTCCCTGTCTTGGATTCTAAGAAGAAATTGAGGGTCTTTGGAGTTACTCCAGTTGTGGTGAGACAGCCACTAGGCAAGAATTGACTCTTTTCATCTACAGACAAATTACTGTCCTGAAAAGGACACACTTGTGGAATAGTCGACTGATTATATCTGCCAAGACAGAGTAATCATCCCTTAATAATTCTGCATTACTAGGTCTGTCAGATGATCCTGGGCCATAAGACTGAAGATCAGATGCTCCAACGTTTTGTAGTATAGGGACTGTCCAGGTGTTCAGCGGTCTCCATAAATTGGCTAAGTTTTAGAAGCTATGCTTTGTGCTTCCCATAATTTCAGTTAATTCAGTCATTCTGGATTTCTGACAGGGTTGAAGACTTATAGTCTCATAGCCAATCCTGGCTATTTATTTTGAGAGAATAGATTTGAGAGGATGGTTTTCAGCTGACATTCATTCTAAAGCCAAGAAAAAAGCCAGGTTCAGAACTAAGTCTTTTAGTTAGGAGAGATGACAGAGGTTCTGGTTAGTCAACAAAATGATGGACTGGGTATTAGGTCTATCTTGTACCTTACTGATACAAATTGGTATAGTTATGCTCTAATTGTATTTAGATAGAAAAATTTTTTTTATTTTAACAGGAAGGGTGATATGTAGGAGGAGCTAAGGTGGGAAGAGTAAGGAGAGGAAGAAGAGGAGTAATGAGAGGAGGAGAGGAGGAGAGGAGGAGATGGGGAGGGAACATGGAGGTGGATGTTCGCGTGTCTCCGCCAGTCAAAGGTAGTTGGTATATCTAGGTTGGGTATTGGGTTACACTTCTAATTGTATGGGCATCTTGTTATTGAGCATTACCAAACTTATAAAGCCTTTGATTAACATTTAAAAAGTTAATAATGAAATGTTTAATTAAAGCAAAAAACAAAAACAAACAAAAAAAATCTTATTCAGAGTTCTCAAGACTTCTGATTGCTTCCTTAAGATGGGCTTTCTAGTATGTCCTTACTTTGTGAGCTGATGACTACTGTCAAATATTGGAACTTTAATGTACAGAAAGCTTCATTCATATTTTTTCTCTATATTGACAGTTTAAGAATTTATTATCACAATCATCAAATGTGTTTGCTTAAGTGTTGGAAAATAGTACAAGAATGGAGTGATATGAGAATATTTCTGAGTGCTTGTAGGAAAACTAAGAAACCAAGACAAGAGACTTGCGATCTCAGTTTCTTCAAAGAACACAGAACTGTTATTGGATTATGCTTTCATGTCTCTCCTTGGTATAGCAGATAGGAGTCAATTTACTTGAGATTATTTATTACAACTAGATATTGTTAATTGTTTATATGCCTCTATGGAAAGAATATAATTTTTGCCAAAGTCGGCTGTGTTTGGCTTGTCTGCCACATGTGACTTGCCCTTGTGATTGTACAGTTTACTCATGTGATTCTTGTTAATCCTCAGAGTATAAACTGTCTGATGCTTTGAATAAAATTAGATATTGCATGAAAAAATAAAATAAATTTTTTTTTAATTTTTTTAAAAACCACATGATCATCTCACTAGATGCTGAGAAAGCATTTGACAAAATTCAACACCCTTTCATGGTAAAAGTCTTGGAAAGATCAAGAATTCAAGGTCCATACCTAAACATAGTAAAAACAATATACAGGAAACCTGTAGCCAACATCAAACTAAACGGAGAGAAACTTGAAGCAATCCCACTAAGATCAGGGACTAGACAAGGCTGACCACTCTAACCCTACCTATTCAATATAGTACTGGAAGTCCTATCCAGAGCAATTAGACAACAAAAAGAAGTCAAAGGGATACAAATAGGAAAGGAAGAAGTCAAAATTTCACTACTTGCAGATGATATGATAGTATACTTAAGTGACCCTAAAACTTCAACCAGAGAATTCCTAAACCTGATAAACAACTTCAGGAAAGTGGTTGGATATAAAATTAACTCAAACAAATCAGTAGCCTTCCTCTACTCAAAGGATAAATGGGCTGAGAAAGAAATTAGGGAAATAACACCCTTCACAATAGTCATCAATAACATAAAATACCTTGGTGTGAATCTAACCAAGCAAGTAAAGATCTGTATAACAAGAACTTCAAGTCTCTGAAGAAATAAATCGAAGAAGATCTCAGATAGAAAGATCTCCCATGCTCGTGGATTGGCAGGATTAATATAGTAAAAATGGCCATCTTGCCAAAAGCAGTCTACAAATTCAATGCAATCCCCATCAAATTTCCAAATCAATTCTTCATAGAGATAGAAAGAGCAATTTTCAAATTCATTTGGAATAACAAAAAACCCAGGGTATCAATAACTATTCTCAACAATAAAAGAACTTCTGGGGGAATCACCATCCCTGAACTCAAACTGTACTACAGAGCAGTAGTTATAAAACCTGCATGGTATTGGTACAGAGACAGGCATAAAGATCAATGGAATAGAATTGAAGATCCAGAAATGAGCCCACATACCTATAGCCACTTGATCTTTGACAAAGGAGCTAAAACCATCCAGTTGAAAAAGAACAGCATTTTCAACAAATGGTGCTAGTTCAACTGGAGGTCAGCATGGAGAAAAATGTAAATTGATCCATTCTTATCTCCTTGTACAAAGCTCAAGTCCAAATGGATAAAGGACCTTCACATAAAACCAGATACGTTGAAACTAATAGAAGAGAAGGTAGGGAAGACCCTCGAATACCTAGGCATAGGGGAAAAGTTCCTGAACAGAACACCAATGGCTTATTCTCTAAGATCAAGAATTGACAAATGGCCGGGCGGTGGTGGCGCACACCTTTAATCCCAGCACTTGAGAGGCAGAGGCAGGCGGATTTCTGAGTTCGAGGCCAGCCTGGTCTACAGAGTGAGTTCCAGGACAGCCAGAACTACACAGAGAAACCCTGTCTCAAAAAAAAAAAAAAAGAATTGACAAATGGGACCTCATAAAATTGCAAAGCTTCTGTAAGGCAAAGGACACTGTCAATAGGACAAAACAGCAACCAACAGATTGGGGAAATATCTTTACCAATCCTACATCTGATAGAGGGCTAATATCCAATATATACAAAGAACTCAAGAAATTAAACCCCAGACAACCAAATAACCCTATTAAAAATGGGGTACAGAGATAAACAAAGAATTCTCAACTGAGAAAACTTGGATGGCCAAGAAGCGCTTAAAGAAATGTTCAACATCCTTAGTCATCAGGGAAATGCAAATCGAAACAACCTTGAGATTCCACCTCACACCAGTTAGAATGGCTAAGATCAAAAACTCAGGTGATAGTAGATGCTGGTGAGGATGTGGAGAAAGAGGAACACTCCTCCATTGTTGGTGGGATTGCAAGCTGGTACAACCACTCTTGAAATCAGACTGATGGGTCCTCAGAAAATTGGACATAGCATTACCTGAGGACCCAGCTATACCATTCCTGGGCATATACCCACAAGATGCTCCAACATACAACAAGGGCATATGCTCTACTATGTTCAGAGAAGCCTTATTTATAATAGCCAGAAGCTTGGAAGAACCCAGATGTCCTTCAACAGAGGAATGGATACACAAAATATGGTACATTTATACAAGGGAGTGTTACTCAGCTATTAAAAACAATGAATTCGAGAAATTCTTAGGTAAATGGATGGAACTAGAAAATATCATCCTGAGAGAGGTAATCCAATCACAAAATAACACACATGGTATTCACTCACTGATAATTGGATATTAGCCGAAAAGCTTGAAATACCCAAGATTCAACTCACAGACTACATGAAGCTCATGAAGAAGGAAGACCAAGTGTGGGTGTTTCAGTCCTTAGAAAGAGTAACAAAATACTCAAGGGAGCAAATATGGAGACAAAATGTGGGACAGAAACTGAAGGAGGGGCCGTCTGGAGACCATTCCACCTGGGTATACGTCCCATGCGCTGCCACCAAAGGTAGATGCCGATGTGGATGTCAGGAAGTGCATGTTGACAGAAGCCTGATGTAGCTGTATTCTTAGAGGTCTGCCAGAGTCTGACATATTTAGAGGCGGATGCTCACAGCTAACCATTGAACTGATCTAGGGGTTCCCAATGGAGGAGTTAGAGAGAAGACTGAGGAGCTGAAAGGATTTGCGGCCCCATTAGGAGAGCAACAATACCAAAAATCAAGTGTCCATAGGTGTGTGGATTTATATCTGGGTCTTTGATTCGATTCCATTGATTAATCTGCTTGTTTTTAGGTCAATACCATGTGGCTTTTCTAACTATTGCTCTGGTGATGGTAGGATGGTAATATCTCTGGAAGTTCTTTTATTTTAGGATTGTTTTAGCTATTCTGAGTTTCTTTTGCTTTATTTAATTGCTTGGGGAAGCATGTGAAGGCATGTTTTCCTGAAGCAGACACAGGAGAAAGAATGTTCTGCTAAAACAAACACATAAAAGGACCCTTGATGAAGGATTCTTTGCTTAATGACATGCATGTATTGATTCACCTTTCATTACATAGTTGAGCTCTATTTGTTGGGACTCCACAGAGAGAAACACAACAAAAAACTTCTGGTGATGTGCTACCGTTTCTGCTGCTTCTGATGACTCAGATTCATTGACAGAGTGATGTCACCCGAGACAGAGACCCGTGCTGAGGAAGAGACATGGAGGACTCGTGCTGTTTGGAGGCTATAAATGGGACTCAATGAACAGTGATGGGGCTGAGCTAGGCTCGCTAGTAGAGTGAGCTGTCCAACCCTTGTTGGTCTTGAGTCTTTGCTGAGAGAGGCACAGCCAAGAACTTTTCCTGGCATTCCTCCCTAATCCCTCCTGCTGACTTGTGCCAAGATTGAGGCCTGGCTGTTTCTGCTAGGTAGTACCACTGCTGCTTCTGATCTGACATTATTGAACTGGACTGCTGGTATTTCTGTGACGCCTTTTCGAGTGGATAAAGTTGTCAATGCCGACCTGTGAACTGAATTGCTGACTTCCAGACAACACAGATAGCAATTGCTCCAAAGAACCTTTCTAAATAGGCCCACTTTCCCTAGGCCCTATATCCTTTCTTTTCCACTACTTCTGGTGGTTCTGGGCTAAAAGCAGGAGTTTAAAGCATTTAAGAACCATTGTTAAAAAGTAGATTTTGAAAAAAATTAAAGTTACAGGACACTGTCAATAGAACAAAATTGGCCTACAAAATGGGAAAATTTTTTCTCAACTCCACATCTAACAGGGGGCTAATTTCCAAAAATATATAAAGAACTCAAGAAACTAGACATGAAGAAATCAAATAGCCCAATTAAAGATGGAGTACAGATCTAAACAGAGAATTCTCATTAAAGGAACCTCAAATGACCAGGAAACACCTCAAGAAATATTCAACATCCTTTGCCATCAGAGAAATGCAAATCAAAACAACTGAGATCTCATATCTGTCAGAATGGCTAGGATCAATACAAGTGACAAGTCATGCTGATGAGTCTATGGAGGAATGAGAATACTCCTCTGTTGCTGGTGAGACTGTGAACTTGTACATCCACTGTGGAAATCAATATGGCTGAAAATTGAGAATAGCTCTTCTCAGGAGCCAGCTCTACTACTCTTGAGCATATACTCAACAAACGGTCCATGCTCCACTATGTTCGTCGTGGATTTATCCATAATAGCCATAAACTGAATACAACCTAGATGTCCTTCAGCCAAAGAATGGATAAAGAAAATGTGTTACATTTACACAATGGAGTATTACTCCACAGTTTAAAAGATGTTGCCATGAAATTTGCAGGCAGGTGGATTGAACTAGAAAAGAATCACCCTGTGTGAAGCAACCCAGACCCAGAAGGCAAACATGGTATGTACTCACTTATAAGTTAATATTGGCTGATAAACAAATGATAATCATGCTAGAATCCAGACTCAGGAAGACTAAGTAATAAAGAGGGCTCTAGGAGAATCTCCCTGGGAATAAGAAATTGAATAGATTTTAAGGGTGGGCTAGAGGCAGATGGGTATGTGAATAGAAGGCATCAGGTGGGAGGAGGAATGGAGGGAAGACTATGAGGAGAAATGACTGGATTTGAAGGGCATTTGGGACTGATGGGGAAACCTAGTGCAGTAGAAACTCCCTATAAACATCCTACAAGGGTGACCCTAGTGAGGACTCCTAGTAATGTAGAATATGGAGCCTGAACCAATCTTCTGTAACCAAGTAAGATTTCCAATAATGGAACTGAAACATCCACCCAGCTACAACTTTCAACCTACAATCAGTCCTGCCTGCAAAATGTTCTGGGCCAATGGTGGACAGAACTTGTAGGAGTGACCAACCAACGACTAGTCTAACTTGGGGTTCAAGCCATAAGAGGGAGCCTATGTTAACACTGCCTGGATGGTCAGGAACTGGAGGCTGAATAGTTTAAGAGATCTAGAGTAGAACCAAAGACAGCTGGCCAAAGGAACAAAGGGAGGGAAGGGAAGATGGAAAGAACAAAGGAAAGAAGATGGAAGGAAGGGAGGGAGGGAGGGAGGGAGGGAGGGAGGGAGGGAGGGAGGGAGGAAGGAAGGAAAAGAGAGGGAAAGAAGAGGGGAAGAAGGAAAGGAGAAAAGAGTAGAAGGGAGGGATGGAGAGAAAGAGAGAGAAAGGGGAAAAAAGAAAGAAAAATGTCAGTGTATTCTGCCATAAGCATATAGATCAGTGCCTGCTCCAGCTATCATCAGAGAGGCTGCCTCCAGCAGCTGATGGGAGCATATGCAGAAACTCATAGCCAAACATTAGGCAGAGATAAAGCCCAGGCTGGAGGTCTCCATCTGTTCCCTCCCTCAGAACCCTAGGAATCCTGTGAAAGAGAAAAAGGAGGAATTGTAAGAGCCAGAGATGTCGAGGTACCAGGACAGCCAGGCCCACACAGTCAACTAAGCATGGACTCATGGCAGTTCACAGAGACTAAAGCAGCACTCATGGAGCCTGTAGGAGTCTGTACCAGGTCCTCTGCACATATGTTATGGTTGTGTAGCTTGGTGTTCTTGTGGGATCCCTAATAACAACAGTGGTAGTGACTTCTGCTCTTCTACCTGCTCTTTGTACCCTTTTCCTCTTGCTGGGTTGCCTCGCCTAGCCTTGGTGTGAGGGTTTGTGTCTGATCTTATTGTATCTTGTGCCATGCTCCGTAGATGACCCTGGGAAGCCTGCTCTTCTCTGATGGGAGGGTGTATCTGGAAGAGAGGTTAGGTGAGGAGAAAACTGAGAGGAGAAGCTGTGGTTAAAATGTAGTATATGAGAGAAGAATAAATAAATTGTTTAAATAATTTAAATAATTTAAAAATAAAAAAATAAATATTAAATGGAAAGGGAGAAGAAACATTATTGAAAGCTGCAAGGGAGAAAAGCTAAGTCAATTATAGAGGCAAGCCCAACAGAATAATGTGATTTTTTTTTTTTTTTGACAGAAAAGTCTAAAGCTAAAGAGGCCTGGAGATACGTATTCCAAGTTCTGCAAGGCCGCAACTGTCACCCCAGATTTTTATACCCCCAAAAAAACTATCCATTAAAATTAAGAGATCCAGCTGTGATGGTGCACGCTTTCATTCACAGCACTTGGGAAGCAGAGGCAGGCCAATGAGGCCAGCCTAGTCTACATAGTGAGCTCCAGGCCAGCCAGGACTACAGAGTGAGACCTTGTCTCACAATAACAAAATATAATAATCATAATAATAATAATAAATTAAAGAAGCAAAATATGTCCATGATACCAACATTAGGTATGATCACTAAGACAGCCCTACAGAAAATACTGGGGAAAATACTTCAGTCTGAAGAGATGAATAAAGACACTCAAGAAGACAATAAATAAACAGTGCCAAAATAGTCAAATGATAAGTAAGGAAACACTTCAAAATCAACAAAGTGACAGAAATTAAAAACCTTACTTTTTTTCAGAGGTCCTGAGTTCAATTCCCAGCAATCACATGGTGGCTCACAGCCATCTGTAATGGGATCTGATGCCCTCTTCTGGCATGTCTGAAGTGAGTGACAATGTACTCACATACATACAATTTAAAAAAGGAATTTTGTAAAAACCTTACTTTTGATAATAACTCTTATCAGTGGTCTCAGTTCCCACAATAGAAAGATACACTAGGGGCTGTAGAGATGGCTCAGCAGCTAAGATCACTTGATCTTGCAGAGGACCTGGGTTCCATTCCCAGCACCCACAGTGTGGCTCACAACCATCCATAACTCCAGTTCCAGGGGATCTGATGCCCTCTTATAGCCTTTACAGGCACCAGGCATGCACATGGTGCACAGACACACATGCCAACAAGACATTTGTTGGGAGCCGACTCCTAGCCGAAAGCGGCTATCATCTTTGCAGCCGTCTCAGGCTATATACCCTGACAAGAGACTTGTTTTTCAACATCCCACAACAGCTGAGCACACTCTGATAAACATCTTGTTTTTCTCACATATCTTGTTTTGCTGTTTAGTGCCCCCCAGCTGCCAGGCGCACATTGGTAAAGTGCCTTCAGGTGTGTTTCCCTGCTTGTCCATGGCTACAAGGTATGTGGTAAAGCCTATAAATACCCAGGATTTCCTTTCAATAAAGGGGACTTGATCAGATCCTCTGTCTTGTTTTCATTCTTCATGTCTCTTGCCCCTCCATCCCCACTCTCTCTCTTGCTAGACTCTGTTGACTGACCCGCAGACCGGAGCAGCAGCGCAGACCGGATCACTTGGTGCCCAAGCGTGGGACAGTGTGGGCCCAGACATCTGGTCCCAAACGTGAGATTTGGACCGGGACAAACATTCATACATATAAAATAAATATTTAAAAAAGAACTATGGACTAGGTAGTGGTGGCGCACGGCTTTAATCCCAGCACTTGGGAGGCAGAGGCAGACGGATTTCTGAGTTAGAAGCCAGCCTGGTCTACAGAGTGAGTTCCAGGACAGCCAGGGCTACACAGAGAAACCCTGTCTCAAACAACCAAAAAAAAAAAAAAGAACTATGGATGTACATTTTTTTTCTTTGCAGCTGGTTGTGATGGGGTGCAGTGGGTGGCTAGGGATGTGGTCACAGGTGTGGGGAGGGCACCTTGCCTAAGTGAGCAACAGGAGCAAAGGATCCCAGATGAGGTGGGAAGGGTCAGAAGGAAGCCCATGGTGCTGTGATATGGGATTGGGACGCTCAGATTTGCCCTCGGTTCCTCTGAAAGGAGTGGAGTTGGTGGCTGGTATTGAAAGTGTAGAATGATCCACATAGAAAACTCTGGAAGTTTAAATTCTCTGGGAAGGGGCTGGAGAGATGGCTCAGTGGTTAAGAGCACTGGCTGCTCTTCCAGAGGTCCTGAGTTCAAATCCCAGCAACCACATGGCGGCTCACAACCACCCATAATGAGATTCGATGCCCTCTTCTGGTGTATCTGAAGACAGCTACAGTGTACTCATAAATAAAATAAATAAATCTTTAAAAAAAAAATTCTCTGGGAAGGAAGTAGCAGCAAGGAGTTCCTCAGTCCTTTGTAGCCACAGTGACTGGCGAAGTGCAGAAGTCAGCATCTTGAGATAGAACATGTGTCCATCCTGGAAGCTGGGAATGAACGACTGGCCACTCTCTAGCAGCGGGGCCCTGTCCCACCTACCAGTGTCACAGGAGTGAACACACAGGCCACATGGTAACGCACTGTAGGAAGCAGTTAGCCATCAGAGAAATGCAGATTCAAACTGCTTTGAGCTTCCATCTCAGCGTGGTCAGAATGGCTATCATAATGTTGCTAATGCTGGCCTAGGGAGGACTTTTATTTTCCATTAATTTGTTTATTTATTCACTTTACATCCCAATCCCAGCCCCTCTCCTCCTCCCAGCCCCTCCCTAACACTGACCCCCATATCCCTTTCCCCTGCTCCTCTAAGAAGAGGGAGGCCCTTTCTGGATACCAACCCATCCTGGCACTTCAAGTCAAGTACATCCTCTCCCACTGAAGCCAAACAAAGTAGCCAAGTTAGGGGAACAGGACCCACAGACAGGCAAGAAGTCAGGGACAGCCTTGGGGAAGACTTTTATTTACTTCTTATATCAATGCAAACTTGTGCCTGCAATATATAAATCAGTACGGGGTGTCTTAAAGGTTAAAAATAGAATTAGCACTGATATTATCAATGAACTATAAACTCTGTATGACAGTATCCAGAAGAAAGAAAGACCTCTTTTTCCCTTACATGCATTCTGACTCCACTGACTGACACCCTACTACTTCGACATTCAAGGAGAAGAAACTGGGTTCAGAGGCAAAACATAGTTTACAGAATAAGGTCAAATGAGCTAAAGCTTGGCTGTGCATTTCCCTCAGTTCTGTCTCATAGATGACATATGGTCAAGGAGCAGAACTCACTCAGAAGGCCAGGCTCCACTCAGGTGAAAACAGATCGGGGTGGGTGGAATCCAAAACCTTGTCCATGTTTCAGGAGGAAACGTGTGTTAAATGTCCCCCATCCTCTCTGTTGATTTGAGGAAACGTGTGTTAAGTGTCCCCCGTCCTCTGTGTTGATTCGTGTAATGTTCAGGTGTCTGGTTAGCATTAACACCCCTCAGATAATCCCTAGCTTAACAAGTGCTGCCATTAGCCAGGAATAAATGGGAAGCTGGTGTGGACTTATTTCAGGACCAGCATAATATTCACCACGTTCCTCCCATGCTATTCCCAAACTCAAGAGATCCCAGGGCTCAAAGGGAGAAGACTCACTACAGTGAGCCCAGATCCTCTGCTCCTGAAAAAACACTGAAATAGAAAAGGACCTCATGAGAGATGTCTATCCTGTAGTATACTGATCCCAATCACAGAGCTCAGGGCAAGAGATTAGGTTCAGAGAGGTGGGTACCAGGAATAATGGCCTATGTAGCCACCTAACAAGGCTTCACAGAAAAAGAGCCTCCTGCGAGGATCATTGTTGAATTAATATTTAATTAATAAATCCTGGTGCAGGGTTGCTACCTACCTCAATGGTTTAGGTTCCTGAATGAAAGACACACACACACACACACACACACACACACACACACAGTCTTTGTATTTTAATATAATTTAAGCAGCACAATAGCTAGGCGACTGCCTAGCCTCCATGATGTTAAAATCTACCTTCCACCAATAATTCTGAGTTACTACTTACTAATCTCTATGTTGCATCTTGGCTGCTCCAGACCCATTCATGCAACCCTTTGGGCCACTCATTCTTGGCCCAGAACCCAGGCCCTTGCTTCTCTACCCCATGGTGGCCTATGTCTCTCCTCTCTCCACACTCTCCTAAAGCACGGTAGAGGTCCTTCTTCCTATCCTCTCGGTCCAAAGCCAGAGGAAATCCTAAAATTCCCCCCTCTGTCTGCCCCCGACCCCAGCTATTACCTGCTGGTATCTTTATTTATCAATCAGAACCAACTGGGGGCAAGTTTCCAGAAGGTACATACAGACCCCCTTGTGCAAAGCTTTTTGGGGAACATAATTAGCATTCATAATAAAAACAGCTACAGAGCTCTGATTATGAATCTGGGTATTTATATTCATCATCTTTTTGTCTAATAATGATGACCCTTGTATCACTTAACAGGTTCAAACATCAGAGGAACCATGGAGTCCATGGCAGTTCTTCATGCCAGATCTCCACATACACAGCTCTGAGAACTGGCAACCCAGTCTGCACAGAGGATCACATCCATGGCATAGAGTAGACTGGAGCCCAGAACCCCTGTCAAGATGTTAACATCCCGTGTAAAACAAGAAGAGGGAGTTCCTTTCTGCACAAGAACTGGCTCTGCCCTCTCAATTCTCTTCTCAAATCCCTAGGGCTGACTTCCTCTTCTGACTTTCAGCCACTGACACGTGAGGTGCGTGATGCTGTCCCCTGGCCTCTGCATATTTGCTATAGGAAACTTGTGGGAGGTGCTATGATGAGATGCAGCTGGACAGCACAGAATGTAAATGTGGAATCCACCATACAGTTAGACTACACTGGGTAGAGCACAGAAGACACCGAATATGAGAACATGGAAAATGAGACATTCCTGTAACCATCTAACTATACAAATTCTCCTAAGAAAGTTCTTCGGTATTCTTTTTATTTTGTGAGTATGTTGAGCAGAGACCAGAAGAAGGTGCCTGGTTCCCTGGAGGTGGAGCTATAGGCAGTTATGAATGCCTGGTGTGAATACTTGAAACCAAGCCCAGATTTTCTGAAAGAGCAGCAAATAGTCTTCATGTGAGACGTATATCAACACTTCCTCTTTTGTGTAATTGATGGTGAGGTGAACATAACACAAAACTTTCCACCTTAACCCTTCTTGGGGGAAAAGTTCAGTGACATCAAATACATTCACTCTGGACAAGAATTCCTGGGAAGAAGCTAGACTGTGTCTTAATTAGAGTTTCTATTGCTGCAATAAAACACTATGACCAAAGGAAAGTTGGAGAGGAAAGGATTTACTTGGCTCACACATCCATGTTGTGGTCCATCACCAAACAATCTAGGAATGATGCTTGCTGGCTCGTAAAATCATGCTTGTTCAGATTTACTATACATTCCAGGACCTCCTGTCCAGGGAATGGTGCCATCCAAAGTGGGCTGAACCCCACATCAACTAGCAATCAAGACAATCCCTCACAGACATGCTTACAGGCTGAACCAATCTGCACAACCCTTCAATCAGAACTCATTTCTCTAAGCTATGTCAAGTTGGAAGCCACTAAGACAGTCCCTGTGGTAATTTGAATGTGAAATATGCACATACATTTGAACATTTGGTTCCCAACTGGTGTTCTTGTTCGAGGTGTAGTAGAACTCTTAAGACATAAATCCTCACTGACAGATAAGCCATTAGAGTTTGGCTTGAAGGCTGTATTTTAGCTCATAAAGAAGTCACAGTAAGTTCTTCCCACGATGAAGGACTGATATTCCTTGATATCCACTGCATTTTGTACTTCTTTCTCTGTCCCCAGAGAATCTGGGTCACCCTTCATCACCAGAGATACCGATGGACAAAGATGATGAGTGGGTATCTAAATTCTATAGAGAACACAGGCCAGCACCTTCATCCCTCACCACCTTTTTCTTGTAATGTCAGGGGCTCGCCAGGGTCTCACCATAGCAAAGGAAAAGAACTCAGCAAACTGTAGCATCTGTAGGTGTTCCTGCAGGCCTTCCACTCAGCGCTCATCATAAGGTTGGCCTAAAAGAACCCATATCTGCACTGAGATTTCAGGCTCTGGGTAAAATTCATGTTGCACTCCCAGAACAGAAGAAACATCACACATCACACCATATCTCTGAATTGCAAGATGATTTTCTTCTGGATATCATATAGAAGCTGATCAGAACTGAAAATCTGTGGCTTTTTGTGCACTCCTAGAGAAGGAGAAAGTCAAAGTAAATCAAAGAGATGCAACCTCCCATCACATTAGCCCCTACACACTCTCTCACCTCCTCTGGAAATGAGTTCTCAACATGGCCACCATAAGACTGCCATACTCTGCTCTCTTGCTCTTGCTCTGTCCGCTTGCTCCTGCTCCCCCCCCCTCTCTCTCTCCATGTGCTCATGGCCAGCCTCATCATCATCATCACCATCATCATCCACCTCCTCCTCCTCCTCTTCTGCTTCTTCTCTGTGTCTCTCTGTGTCTCTCTGTGTCTCTCTGTCTCTTTCTCTCTCTCTCTTTATCTGCCTTTCTCTGAATCTGCCCTCTCAACTCCCATCCCTATGCCCTGAATATACTCTATTCTATACTAAAAAAACAAACAACAACAACAAAAGACTACCATACCCTGCTGTGACACACTCCATTACACCCATGCTACAACCTCGTTCTTCAAGCATGTCTGCCTCCAGGCCTTTACATGCTCTGTCCCCACATCATAGTGTGCTTTTTCCCTGACACACTCCATAGCTCAGTGACTGTCCTCTTGGGAGAGGGTTTTTGTAACTGCGGGTTTTTCCAGCCACACCAAAGTTCCTGAAATAACAATTCTGAAACTTAATAATTCATGAATAAATGCCTAGGCCATAAACTTGGACTTAATCCCCGATTAGCTCATAACCTAATCAATCCATATATTCTATTCTATGAATGTCACATCGCTGGTTACTCTTCTGTTTCATGTGTCTGTCTCTATCAGCGGTTGAGGTGAATCCCCTTCCCACACCTGACTCTATCCCAGAATCTTCTCTCCCTGACAGAACTCCCACCTTCTATTTCCTGCCTAAAATAATAGGCCAACAGCTTTTTTATTGACAGGTGATGCTTCCACACAGAACAGATTATCCCTACAGGTTTTCCTTCCCATTGCATCAATAAAGTATCACCATCCCTCTCTATTTTATAACATTGCTCTGTTTTTCTTCAAGAACACCAATCACCATGTGATAGCATAGCCTCTATTCTGTTTTTGCATTGATTTGGTTCTCTCCTTTCCCAGAAGAACAAGCATTTATTAAAATCTCTATAATGAGACTGAGGAGATGGCTGAATTCTTATACATACATGTATGTATAAATGCACACACATATATACACATACAACAGAAGTTAATGGATCGGTTAGTTGAGATAAATCTTGCCAATATGATATGACATGAAAAGAGTAAGATGCAGAGGGAAACAACCCACAAATAGGAGAAAAAGAATAGGAGAAAAAAAGAGTCTATGTCCTTGCCTAGGGATGGACTTGCAAAGACCAGTCTGTGTTGGGGACAGGGCTTCAAAGCAATTAAGGTTTTGGATCCTGGGAACTCGGCTTTCCCCCTTGAAGAGACATGGCATTATCAGTCACAAAGCCACTGTGTGCTTAGCCTATAATGTTCTTGAGATATCCTGTGTTCCTTTTTAAGACGTGGCTTGGTTTTCCTCCTTCTGACTTCATCCCATTGTGTGATAGTTTCTGCTGCCTTTGTCCTATTTCTCCCCTGCAAATACTATATAAGATGCTGTACTTCTCAATAAGCTTGCTTGGAATGAGACATAGCTTGTACGAGACAAGATGCCAAGCTTTCTTATCTTCTCTACCTTCTATCCTCTTTATCCTCTGTCACTGAAGAATGAGCTACTGCTCTGGGTCAACTACACGTAATAGAGTCCTTATAGATGTTATAAAATGACCTAAAAGCATGTGAGTGGTAAACATGGGTCACAGTGAGGGTTCCATTGGGTTCCAGGGGGAAGCAAGCACCTACACTGTTATGTCCATGGATGTGTATCCCAATAGTAAAGATGTGCGCAAGGAAAAGCTCTGTGTGGGGCTGGAGAGATGGCTCAGAAGTTAAGCGCAGTGACTGTTCTTCCAAAGGTCCTGAGTTCAATTCCCATCAACCACATGGTGGCTCACAACCATCTATAATGGGATCCAGTGCCCTCTTCTGGTATGTCTGACAGCTGCAATGTACTCATATACATGAAAGAAATAAATCTTTAAAAAAAAGAAAGAAAGAAAGAAAGAAAGAAAGAAAGAAAGAAAGAAAGAAAAAGCTCTTTGTGAATCAAGCTTCAAAATTCTATTTGATGTTTATTAGAAATATCAAACAACACAGTGAGGACCAGTCCATCATCCTGTGCCTTTTACAGTGCTGGCAGTGTCCTGAGACTTCACCCACCATGTAAGCACTTACACTACCCCTTAATCATAACAACCAGCATGTCCCTAGATATTGCCATAGGAACCCTGTGCAGTAAATCATGCCCCTCCCCTGCTGAGGACAAAAGGAACCTAGTTTTGTTTAAGAACTAGGACTCACTCTACCAAAGAGGAAGTCCCCAGCTACAGACATTAATGTCGCTCCAACAACAGACACCTGACAACTTCCTAATGTTGTTATCTTTCATCCCATGAACCTCCCTCCTGCCTGATGGCCAGCTAAATTGATAACCAACAACTTCCTGACCCAGCTGAACTCACTCCACAAAGCCCTCCCACTTCCTGTTTCCCCTGTAAACCCAGCAATGTGGTTGCTCAGCTACCGTTAGATTAAGTACACATCTCAGCCTTCCCTTTGCCTAGTGTTTCTTCAATGTGGATCCTGAAGTCTTCCCATTCTCCCTATGGTCACAACTTTAACCTATCCTTCAAAAACTCACCTCACCTAGGAAATCAGTTCCGATGGTCCCAAGCTGCACATTCTGTGTTGACAGAAACGCAGAGCCTGATCTCTCTCTCTCTCATACTCGCTGAGGCCCCTTGGAAGTCACTTCTGTGGCCTCTGGAATTGACTGTTCACTTGTTTTCTATGTTCCTGATGGAATCTTGGAATCTATTTGGCCTTTTGGAGAATTCCTGTCCCAGAGCTATCATCACACTATTCACACCAAGCCTACCAAACCAGAATCCACGCCCGCTCACACCTCCACTCCATTCCATCCTGGCACTCCATTCCAGGTCTCAGTGCTTCGCTGCCCAATGACCTCACAGTCAGGCTACAGAGAATTAAGATGACCCATGTACCCCAGAAATTCTAAAAATTATTCAAATGAACTATCTGAACCTTATTTATCCTACCTTGCCCATAAAACCACAACAAAGGATCCTGACCCTGCCTCCCTCCCCTGTCCCCTCTCTCCACTCCCTCTCCTCCCCGTTTCTCCTTTCCCCTCCCCCTCCCTTTCCCCCTTCCCTCCTCTCCTTTGCCCTCTTTCCTGCAGCCAGCCCAACTTCACATGGTATGGCATGGCTCTCCTCCACAGTAACTTTCCCTCCTTGTCATTCATCCCCAATCCTTTGGCCCTACCACAGGAGAACACTAATAAAACCTACACTCACTGTGCCCCAGCATTACCCAGCGAACAGTCATGGAATCCTCCAGCTGAAAAGGTATTGCGCCGGACTGAAGCTTCCTCACCTGTGACAATCACCTCCAGGAGGTCACTGGGATATGATCACTTGAGGAGCTGTTGACAGAAGCATGGCATTGGTAGGTCCCTGCATGGGCCCAGGAGACAAAGGACATTTCTGGCCTTCTTGGATAAAGTTTGGAAATAAGGTTTTCTTCTTTAGCCAGAAGAAATGTGTCTTAGGTGTCTGGCAAAAGACAATGGAAGGTCACAGTTCCTCCTTAAGCAGAGATTCTCAACCTGTGGGTTGCAACCCCCTTGGGGTCAAATGACCCTGTCCCTACAAAGCTGATGTTTACATTATGATTCTTTTTGTTGTTGTTTTTTGGGTTTTTTTATTTTTTTTTGTTTTTCGAGACAGGGTTTCTCTGTGTAGCCCTGGCTGTCCTGGAACTCATTCTGTAGACCAGGCTGGCCTCGAACTCAGAAATCCGCCTGCCTCTGCCTCCCAAGTGCTGGGATTAAAGGCATGCGCCACCACTGCCTGGCTTACATTATGATTCTTAACAGTATAGTTATAATTAGTATAAAATTATAGTTATAAAGTAACAATGAAATAACTTTATGATTGGGAGTCACAACAACATGAGGAACTGTATTAAAGGGTCAAAGCATTAAGAAGACTGAGAATCACCGTTATAGAGGTTTGGTCTTTTGCTACATATTGTAATGCTAAATGCTGGTCCCCAGGGCCTGGGTGCCCCCAAGGATGAAAGAATGTGCACATAGGCCCAAGTGACACTATGTGACCTTACCCCACAAGTTAGCCCTGATTGGTAAATAAATATAGCTGGGCAGGAGATAGATGGGGTTTTGGAGGCTCCCGGGCTTGGGGGGTAAAAGACAGGTACCATGGAGAGGAGAGAGAAGGTGGAGAGAAGGAAGACACCATGGGTTAGGTGAGTCAAGAAAGTATGGCCATGAGGGCTGGCCAATTAAAGTTAAGAGCAGCCATGACAGAACATGGCAAATTATAATTCAGGGTTATTGATGGGAAAATAGATTATAACAACTTAGAGGGTAGATATCTGCCCAACTCTAGTGCTGATCAAGGCTTATTATAAATATAAAAGTTGTGTGTCTTTTATTGGGAATTGAATGATCAAAGGTGGGGTAGAAACCTGGATTGAGATTAAATGTTTGCCACAACACACTCTCATAAAGGGACTATACAGCACTTGGCAGAGAAAATGGGTTTGTCCTTGTAGACACCTTGTAGAAAAAAAAAACTAGTGTCACAACAAAGTCATACAATAGTGCAGAGATAAGGACTAAAGTTTCAAAAGGTTTGGACTGGAGGAGCATTCTTCTCTCACCAAACCAGGCTGAGACACTCCTGAAGAAGCCCTCTTAGACTACAAATATCAAGAAAGCTGGATCAGGGCTGGAGGGATAAAATCATTGTGTCTTTTTTTCTTTTGTTTCTAAATATTTGTTATTATTTATGTGCATTTGGGAAATTGTGGGTGTGAGTGCTATGCCTGTGAAGTCCATGAGAGCACGTGCAATGCCTGTACCTAGAGTTATAGGCCGGTGAGCTATCCTTTATGGGTGTTGTGAACCAAACTTGGTCTTCTGGAAGAGCAACCACCACTCTTAACCCACTGCCCTCCTTTTCTTTTCTTCAGATTTCAAGAGCATAAGATTGTTTTGCAAAAGTGTTCACAAAGCCCCATCCTTCCCTAAGAAACCGTTGTCATAGTGGTTGGGGAAAGAGGAGTCATTCTCTTTGCTGGTGTAGCCACTGGCAAGTTGCCCATGGTCCAGTAATAAGGCCCCCAGCTATGTCCATTCAAGCAGCCCTATCAAACTCTTTGGATCAGACACACACACACATACACACAAACACACATATACACACTCACAAACATACACACATATACACACACATAAACACAAACACACACATACACACACACACACACACATACACAACATGAAAGTGAAAGCATGACTTGTTGGGATGAGGTCTCATGGGAATCAGAGGGGGTAAGAGGGCAACAGGAGGTGAGTTTGATCATAATATAATATATGCGCATGTGAAATTCTCAAAGAATAAATGAATAAATTATTTTAGGCAGACAAATCTCTGAGTTGAAGCCAGCAAGGTCTACACAGTGAGTTCCAGGACAGCCAAGCTTACATAGTGACTGCCTCAAAAGAAAACAAAATAAGAAATAGGGCCAGTGAGATGGTTCAGCAAATAAAGGCACTTGCCACAGAAGTTGATAACCAGAGTTTGATCCCTGGGATCCATATGGCAGAATGAAAGACTGTTACAACTTGTTCTCTAACACCCAGGCCTGTACACACACACAATAATAATAATAATAATAATAATAATAATAATGATGATGATTATGATGATGATGGCTGGAGAGATGGCTCAGAGGTTAAGAGCACTGACTGCTCTTCCAGAGGTCCTGAGTTCAATTCCCAGCAACCACATGGTGGCTCACAACCATTTGTAATGGGGATCTGATGCCCTCTTCTAGTGTGTCTGAAGACAGTGACTCGTATACATGAAATAAATGAATAAATAAATGTAAAAAGAAGGAGGAAGAGGAGGAGGAAGAAGAGGAGGAAGAGGAGGAGGAGGAGGAAAAGGAGGAGGAGGAGACGGAGACCACGATGATGACGACAAAGTCTTGCCAAGGTCCAGTGCCCTAAAATAAAGACTATTAAAAAAATACAAATTATAGCCAGGCAGTGGTGGTGCATGCCTTTAATTCCAGCACTTGGGAGGTAGAGGCAGGTGGAGCCCTGGGTTCAACCCCCAGCACTGCATTAATCTAGTGTGGTGATGCACATCTGTATTTCTGGTACTCAGGAGGTAAAGGTGAGATTCTCAAAAGTTCAAGACCACTCCTCAGCTACACAGGAAGTTCAAGTCCAACCTGGGCTACATGAAAGCCCATGTCTCACTGTGGAGAGCAAATGAGACAGTAACAGAAGGTGATATGCCATGTGTCTTAGTTAGGATTTAATTACTGTGAAGAGACACCATGACCAAGGCAACTTTTGTAAAGGACAACATTTAATTGGGGCTGGTTTATAGGTTCAGATGTTCAGTCCATTATCATCAAGGTAGGAGCACTGCAGCATATAGGCAGGCATGGTGCTGGAGGAGCTGAGAACTCTACATCTTGTTCTGGTGGTATCCTTACTTCGGTCTGTCATCCACTGCCTATCTGGGATAAGTACATATTTGTTCACATCTCCCCAGAATCTCACACTCCATTCCTGGATTAAGGTTCACAGGCAAATTCATCATGCCTCAGATGCCTAGGAGGTATACACTGCACCAGGACTCACAGGTCCAAGTGTGCACTTGGGTACTGTGTTCCCCGCCACATGGCTGCGTTCAAGTGAAGGCAGAAGATCTGTGACATCTCAGCTTCACTTGATATGATTTGATGTGAATAGCAGAGCACTAGCTGAGTGGCTGTATTCATCCACTTCCCATTACTGTGATGAAACATGTGGGGCGAGATAACTTATTTACTTCACACTTTTGAAAACTGAAAGGTCAAACTCAGGCAGCTCCAGCAATGCAGTCTCTTGTGAGGACCTGTGATGATGACATCATGGTGGAAGTGTGTGCGAGAGGGAGATGTCATGTGGTAAGATAAGTCGCCTAATACAGACTGCATGAGATCCTGGGTTGAGTCCCCATCACTAACCAAAAGGGAAAAAAAGGTTGTTTGTGTGGTGACTCATACCTGTAATCCCAGCATTCATAAGACTTAGGCAAGATTGCCACAAGTTTGAGCCCACCCTAGGCTACATCCTGAATCCCCAAGCTACCATGTACTACGGAGTAAGACCATCTCAAGAAATAGAGAAGAAGAAGGAGAAGGAAAAGGAGGAGAAGGAGGAGGGAGCAGGAGCAGGAGCAGGAGCAGGAGCAGGAGCAGGAGCAGGAGC
>NW_021604693.1:86212-126480 GCF_004785775.1 Grammomys surdaster | reverse complement strand
AGGAGCAGGAGCAGGAGCAGGAGCAGGAGCAGGAGCAGGAGCAGGAGGAAGAGAAGTAAAATGGGAAGCCTGAAAGAAGGAAATTACTAGAGACCCAGAAGAACTCCAAGTCCCTCGGAGGGCATCAACACTTCCAATAATCTACTAAGCGCCTCCAGTCCCATCATTTTCACATCAGCACACTCAGGACCAAGGTTTCCCCAGGCCAACCCCTGGGAACATGCTCAAGGCATACGCAAACCACATATCTTAGTTAGGGTCTTTACTGCTGTGAAGAGACACCATGACTACTCCAACTCTCATAAGGAAACATTTAACTGGAGCTGGCTTACAGTTCAGAGGTTTAGTCTACTATTGTCATGGTGGGAAGCACGGCAACACACAGGCAGACTTGGTGCTGGAGGAGCTGAGAGTTCTATATTGAGACTGTCAGTAAACAAGAAGAGAAAGAGACAATGGGCCTGGTTTGAGCATCTGAGACCTCAATGCCCATCCTCAGTGACAGTTCTTTCAACAAGGTCACACCTACTCCAAGGTTACACCTACTCCAATAAAGTCACACCTACTCCAACAAGGCCATGCCTCTAATAATTCCACTCCTTATGAGTCTATGGGGGCCATTGTTTCAAACCACCACACCACAGGCAAATCCACCAAAGCCTCCAAGACAGGAGGCAACGCAATGGACAGTGTACCATGGAAGCGTTCTCCTTAGAGTTCTATGATGCTTTTGAAAAGCCAAGGTGAGAGCCCAGTATTTTATGGCTCATCTGTAATTCCAGAAGAAAACCAGAGAGAGGGAGGAAGAGAGGGGAAGGGGGGAGGGAAGAAAATTCCTGCCTCTGCTCATTGGCATTGGCACAAGCCTGAGTATTCTGGTTACATGCACCTCAAAAGCACAATGTGGTTCTGTGAGAGAGTCTTACTGTGCAGTCTAGGTGGCCTTGAACTCAAGGCAATCCTGTCTCAGCCTCCCAAGGGTTAGAGGCATTTATCTTGATGCCCACATAACTTAAGGAGACTGATTTCAACACCATTTCCTACTAGATGATTGTTCCCAGGCACCAGAATTTTCGTTCATTTTTATTTTATGTACATTGGTGTTTTGACTGCATGTATGTCTGCATGAGCACTCAGATCTCATGGAACAGGCAGTACAGTTGTGAGCTGCCATGTGGATGCTGGGAATTGAACTTCCTCTTGGAAGACCAGTCAGTGCTCTTGACCATGGAGCCATTGGTTCAGTCTCCAGGCACCAGAATTATGGTTATATTCACACAGGGGCCACCATCCAACTGGCCACAGAGGCCCACCTGAGATGAATCTCCTCTACTAATGGATAAACAGACGGGGAGATTCTTGAAGACATCACAGATCCAGCACATGCTTTTCTGCTGAACTTAACTCCCTTAATTAATGTCTCTTGCTACTTAAACCTAGGGTAATTTTCAACATTCCACCATCCAGAGAAGTGGCCCCTGACTTGTCAAAGGTGCTAATGATCCAAGAACTAGATCAGCTCACCTGGTGCTGCTGGGAGTTAACCCTTCAGTTGCTGGATTATGCAGGCCCAGGAAGACCTGAGAGAAGACCTGAGGAAGACATTGGGTATATTCAGGAAATCAGCTATTTACCCACCAGCTTCCACTGTACCTGGTTAGTTTTACAACTGATGAGGCCATATGGTTACAAATCCAGCGTGTCAGCACAACATTGTTTGACGATTGTTGAACATTGTAATCCCACCACTCGGGAAGTGGAGGCAAGAGAATCCATAGCTGAAGGTCATCCTCTGCTACTGAGTTTGAGGCTAGCCTGGGCTATAAGAACCAGTCTCAAAAAAAAAAAATGAGTATATATCAGCCAAGTTTGTACCCTTGGAACATTTTTTCACTGGTCACCAAAGGCAAAAGGACAGACAGAATTCCTCAGTTCCAAAGAGAAGTACATACAATCTATTGCAAGTTCTATTCCTTTCTGTGCTGAGCCACCATGCGAAGCAACATTTTGTGGTTGTTCCTTTGGTCTGTTTGAGGGTTTTGTCTTTATTCATTATGGTTTGATTTCCAGTTTTTGAGCTAGAATCTCACTATTATAGTCCAAACTAGACTCAAATTCAAGATCTTCCTGCCTCAGCCTCCCTAAGGCTAGGATTATAGGTGTATTACTGCCATGTCCCAATTCTTTAGTTGGCCTAATTACTTGCCCACAAATAAATGTGTGTGTGTGTGTGTGTGTGTGTGTGTGTGTGTGTGTGTGTGTGTGGTCTATCTGCCATGTATGTCTGCATGCCAGAAGAGGGCATCAGATCCCAGTATAGATAGTTGTGAGGCACCATGTGGTTGTTGAGCTTTTAACTACTGAACCATCTCTCCAACCCTCTGTACTGGTTTTTAAAGTACAATTTGTTAACTTTCCTATCTCTTAGGGTACTGCTGTCTTCAAGCCATCTGGGGCCTTGAGATTATGACAGGGCAGCATTTGTGGTATGTGCTGGCTCTTGGTTTTGAAAAGGAAGTAGATATTGGTTGTGAGGGTCTGTGGTTAGAAGCAGCCACATCTATTTGTGAAAAAAGACAAATCCCCCTGCATGAGTGTATCTCCATGGTCAGCCACACTTGTAGCCTGGGCTCCATATGGATTTAGACTTTTAGCCTCTTTAGGATGAACTTCATCTCCCAGGGAAGACACTCTCTGGTGGTTAATATTGTCAACTTGACAGTATCTAGTGTCACCTAAGAGACAAACGTCTGGTCATGTCGGAGGGAGTTTCTGGGCTGAGTTCATTGCAATGTGAAGACCCACAGTGAGCGTAAGGAGCACTACCACTATGGGCTGGAGGCCAAGACTGCATAAAAAGCAGAACCCAGAGGCTGCTGAGGTGGCTCAGCAGGTAAAGGCACTTGCCACAAAAGCCGGACAACCTGAGTTCAATTCCCAGAACCCATGTCACGGTGGCAGGAAAAAATTGGTTCCATGAAAGTTGTTCTCTCACTGTCACAGCATGGTGTGGCATTTGTCCACCACCACCATACACTAACAACAGTCAACAAGGGAGCTGGCGAGATCGCTCACTGAGTAGAACACTTGTCACCAAACCTCCCATGAGGTCTCCTCTGGCTTCCACAAGCACACCATGATACAAGCACACGGACACACATTGTGTAAAAAATAAAACAAAGTAAAGGTGAAAGGGATCGAGGCACCAGCTTTCCTCTCTGCTTCTGGACTGCAGATACACAGAGCTGCCCCAATGCCTGCCTCCCGCCACCATGCCCTCCCCGCCATGATGCACTGGATCCTGGAACTGTCAGACTAAAACCTTCCTTCCTTAAGTTGCTTTTGTCAGAAATGATGTCCCAGCAGGAGGAGTACACACCTCGGACAAAAGGACAATGACAAATTAGTGACCGAAATGTTTATTTCCATTTATTTGATTGTAAACATCGATTGTAAACACAGGGTGTGGCAGACATGTAATCTCTGGACCCCAGAGGCTCAGACAAGGAGACTGAGAGTTCACATTTAGCCTGAACTACAGAGTGAAACTCTTGTCTCAAAACAAAAAAGGGAAAAAAAGTGAAGTTGATCTAGCCTAATTTACGCAGAACAGGATGGATGAGAAATACAGGGGAGTTGTTGGAAAGTCATTGTCTTGGTAACAAGTGAATGTGTTAGTTTCTTAAAAGGAATAAATGGCAAGTTGTATGTGGAATAAATTCCATACAGAAAGGATAAAATAAAACCTACGACTCAGCTGGCACTATGGTTCAGAGGTGACGGCCTTTGCCACCAAGCCTGACAAGCTGAGTTGGATCCTCAGGTCTCACAAGGAGAGAACAGATTCCCACAGGTTGTCCTCTGACCTCTATCATGCAATGCACATACAAGGGCATGTGCACAAACCTGTACACATACACACACGTAGTATACATGTGTGTGTGTATAAACACACACACATACTAAATAAAGGTTTTTATTTTAAATCTATGAATCAGCTGTTTGGAGATTTCACTGGTTTGCCTTGTTTTGACAGGATCTCGTACAGCCCAGGGCAGCAGAGGATGACCTTGAACTCTTGATTCTCCCGTCTTTCCCTCTGAAGTGCTGGAGTTACCGATGTGTGCCATTACCTCTAGCATGTTATTATAATCAAACAACAAGCTTGAGAGTCTAAGGTTAAAATTACACAGAAATTGGAGAGATCCCAGGTCACACTGGTTTTCTGAGGCAGCAGCTAGACAATTTCACTCCATTCCATCCTGAGCAGTTCAGGGCTAACAAAGGAAGGGTCTGTGCCAGGGTTTCCACAGGATCGCAGCCCCCAGCCACAGTCCAGTATGCAAGGTGCCCACAGATGCCCTTTACTGATCAGACAAGAGCTTCAGGCCCACTCCATCCCTGAGGTAGCATCAACCCTTTGCAGTTTGCAATCAAGAGCTGTCTGGTTTATTTGGTTATCAACCTGACATACCTAAAGGACGAAGGGACCCTCACCTGAAGAACTGCTTAGACCAGACTGCCCTGGGAGAATGTCTGTGGAACATTTTCTTGATTGCTAGTTGATGTTGGAGGTAGAAGCCCACTGCAGATGGTGCCATCCCTGAGCAGGTAGGCCTGCACTGGTACATGGGCCAGGCATAGTAATACATGCCTTTAATCCCGGAAGGCAGATCTCTGTGAGTTCAAGACCAGCCTGGTCTACATAGCAAGTTCCAGGAAAGCCAAGGTTACAAAGTGAGACCCTTGCTATAAAAAAATAATAATAATAAAAATAAAAGAAAGGTATTTGACATATGCCTCGGAACAAATCTCCATTGGTATCTGTTTCAAGTTCTTGTCCTGAGTTTCTGCTCTGTTTTCCCTCTTCCATGATAAACTATATCCTGTAAGGTAAATAAGCCCTTTTCCTCCCCAAGTTGATTTTGGTCATGGTGTTTATCGCAGCATCAGAAAGCAAACTAGAACAACAGCCAAGTCAGAGAGGAGGCAGACGTGTACAAGGGCCCACAAAGATCTATAGCCATATTTGCCTGATTACCTGTTCTTTAATAGTCGACCTCTCAGTCCACCACAGCAGCTTTGGTGCCCACTGCCTTTGGACACTGCCCATAACTAGAGTGACTGACTCCTCTATCAGCCTCCCCTTTTCGATTCCTAAGGGAGACACGTGATGGACCATCTCCCCAGTAACCAACAGAGTACATACCTGCCACCCCAAGTCAACACCTACCTGTGGTCCAACTCAAGGTAGCCAGCTAACAAAAAAATGCTAGAACCAACATTGCCACCTAGAGGATGATGAGGACATAGCAGCCAACATCCACAGTCTCGAGATTCTGATAGTACCAACACTGCCCCTAGAGAATGATGAGGTCATGGCAGCTAGCAGCCATGGTCTTGAGATTCCAACAGTGCAACACTGCCCCTAGAGGATGATAATGGCATAGCCAGCAGCAGTCTTGGTAAATGCAGCTCCATCTGGATCTCTGAAGGTTATCTGGGGATGGACTGTCCTCTCCCAAGGGATCCATGAGCCATGTCCAAGCCCACCAAATGGGCACTTTCAGTCCAAAGTCTCCGGGCTACTTCCTCATCTTCAGCCTCAGGAGATGGAGCCTTCTCTCTGAGTCCATCAAAGTATTTCCCCGAAACATTCTCCAGTTCCTCTGCCACAGCCAGGTATGTGCTGGGCTGAGCCGCCAGCTGGGGACTCTTGAACAGCAGCCAGAAGAAGGGCCCTACAATCACCCACAGAACAGTTTTAAAAAATCCCTGTTCAACCCTCAGGGAACCCAAAACCCCTGAGGCTAGAAGCTACCCTAAGGTCCCAAGGAACCTACCTCCAGGCCTTTGTCCTTACAGTTCCCTCTACCTAAAGGTCCCATCCCAGGCAACACCCCCACAAGTCCCTCCAAAAGGAGGAATGAGTCCAAAAGCTGCCTCTTATAGGAAGCCTCCCTGAATGTTCCCAGAAAAATAAAAGCACATTTTTTTCCCTACTCATTTTTTTCCTGGAAATAGTCTTTGTTCTCAGACAAGGGTATGTGTAGCCCAGGTTGGCCCTGAACTCACTCACTATACAGACAAAGCGAACTTAAACGTCTTACCCTTCTGCCTCTACCTCCAGAATGCTGGCAGGCATATCCCAGTTGGTTTGATTTTATGTGGTGCTGGAGATCAAACCCAGAGCTACATGAAAGATAGCCAAGCAGTCTGCCAACTGAGTCATCAACTTACTGAATGCATCTTGTGGTACTCACATGTTAAACTTCTTAATACATGCCCACTAAATGACTCTCGGGCATTATAAATACCTGTTATAGTGCTCTACTGACTCAGACTACATTCTTTTAATTCTTCTCTCATACAGCACATCCCAACCAGTTCCTCCTCCCTTCACTCCTCCCAGTTTCCCCTCCCCCCACTTTCCCTCTCCCCCAGATCCACTTCTCCTCTGCTTCCCTTCAGAAAAGAGTGGGCCTCCCAGGGATATCAAGTGAACACAGCATAACAAGGACGACAAGACTAGGCACAAGTCCACATGTCAGGGGCTGGGTGAGGCAACCCAGCAGGAAGAAAAGGGTCCCAAGAGCAGACAGAAGAGTCAGAGACAGTGCCTACTGTTAGGGGTCCCACAAAACCCCTGAGCTACACAAACATAACATATATGCAGAGGCCCTAGCACAGGCCCATGCTGGCTTGGTGATGGCTGCTTCCATCTCTGTGAGTGAGCCCTGCTTAGTTGATTCTGTGGGCCGTGTTCTCCTGGTGTTCTCAATCCTACTGGCTCCTACAACTCTTTCTCCCCCTCTTCTCTGGGGACCCAAGCTCCCCAAGCTCCAAGTGGACAGATCTCATAAAGCTCTCTAATTTAAGCTCTCTCCAACTAATGTTTGGCTGTGAGTCAGACTAAAGTCTTAGCTGTGCAGGCCAATTTATGGGCAATCTCGGCTCATCTTCCCAGTGACTGTGAGGGTAGTCCCATCACGGACATGAAACTGGAACTCAAAGCAACAAGCATGGTGAGGTATGTCTATGATCCTAGCACTCTGGAGGCAAAGGCAGGAGGATCACAAGTTCATGGCCAACCTGGTCTACACAGTTAAGAGGCTATTAAACTGGGAGGTGCATTTCCCTGAGTCACTTAGTTTTGAGTGAAGCTGGGGTTACCCCATGCACAGCCTGACTCCAGGAGTCAAGATATATCCTCCAAGACAGTTTTCTTACTCGTCGATGGGACTCTAGCTCGTTTTCGGTTGATCTGAGGCCAGAACCACATGGTACAATGACCCCTCTTCTACCCAAGGAAGACACGGGAGAGAGCTGAAAGAGGTAAAGCCAGCAGCCAGGTGTGGTGACACACACCCGTAACCCTAGCACTCAGGAGGTAGGAGGATCAGAAGTTCAAGACCAGCTAGTCTGGATAAGGCCATGTTGAGAAAAACAAAACTGCCAAACGTGATGGCCCATTTATTTAATCCCAGCACTCAGGAGGCAGAGGCAAGCATATCTCTGTGAGTTCACGGCCAGCCTGGCCTACATAACAAGTTCCAAGACAGTCAGAAATATATAGTGAAACCCAGTCAGAGACACAGAGAATCAAAAGAAGTAAAGTGACAGGCTCCAAGAGAAAGTCTTGGATCCCCAGTTGAGAGGGCACAGGGCTCTGTGAAGGGACACCAAGCTGGAAGGGGACTCACCAAGCGTGGAACTGGAGAAGGCAGAGTTGTGCATGCCCGTATGTCGTCCCAGCTCCGTCCTGGCCACACCAGGGTGCAGCGCATTGACAGTCACACCAGTGCCTGGGAAAAATAGAAACATTGGTGTTGAGTGCTGGGAAGATAGTTCAGTTGTTAACAAGCCCACTGTGCAAGCAGGAGGTCTTGAGTCTGATACCCAGAATACAGGTCCAAAGGCGTGTCAGTGGTGGTGCATGCTTGCCATCCCCAGAGAGTGCTGAGGAGGCAGAGACAGACAGATCGCTGGGGCCCAAGGACCAGCTAGCCTAGCCTAGTAGGTGAGCTTCAGGCCAAGGAGGAGATACTGCCTCAAATAAAAAACAAAGTAGATGGCACCCAACATTGCCCCCACCCCCACACCCCCTCATGCATGCACACATGTTCGTGCACACATGCAAACAGACACACACAAAGACTAGTGAAAAAAGACCAGGCTGGCCCCACTACACTCAGAGCCTTCCCCAGCCTATGCTGCTTCCCACACTTGAGCCCATACTATCCTCCATGTTTTGAAACCACAGCTTCAAGTGGCTTCCCCTCGCAAGGGAGCCCCGTCATGTGGCTTCCCCAAGCACAGCAGCCCTGAGGGCCTGAGAGACCCACATTTCTGGACTCCACCACTGCCACTAAGTCTGAAGCAGAGGACTGGAGTGGATCTAAAATACCACAATTATGACTATCCCCCATGGGTGGCTGGCATTGCTAGTCACAGACAACTCTTGAGAAGCAAGGAGCCAGGGGAAGCTTTTTTAATCCCTGACACTACATTTCTTCCGTTAGATTGGAAGGAATGGAGGGAACCATCCAGGAGAACCCCTGAATTCTACCCACTAGATGCCGAGAGCAACTTCTCGCTGACCCAGGTGTGACAGGCATGTCTGCAAACATTCACACATGTCCCCTATGGACCAAAACCACTCCCGGTCCACAACCACAGGCTCTCAGCACCAGCGGCTTAGAAGTCTATCCAAGAAAAGCAAGATGAGCATGTCTGACGACGGCAGGCTGATTGAGACTAAAGAGCAATCATGAGAACCATGATTTATTAGTGATGGCTGCCTCCAGCACTGTGGGGGCATGATGGGAGAGGTGCCATCCTTTTGACTACAGTGTCTAAAGCTACTACTTGTCTCTTCATCACCAGCTCAGGGCTATAGAACTATCCTAGACACAGAGAGGAAGGAAGGAGACCAGAAAAGGTCACCATTTGCACACCTTGCAGCCGGCGGCTCAGCTCCTTGGTGAAGAGGATAACAGCCAACTTGCTCTGGCAGTAGGCTGCCTTGGTGTCATACTTTTTCGTTTGCCAGTTCAAGTCATCGAAGTCTATGTGCCCAGCAACGTGAGCCAGAGACGAGAGATTGATGATCCGTGCTGGGGCCGAGGCCTTCAGCTTGTCCAACAGCAAATTTGTCAACAGAAAGTGCCCTAGATGAAGAACAACAAGAAAAGATTTTTCCCCCATGGCAATTATTCTATTTCTTAATGTGTATGAGTGTTTTGTCTGAATGTGTCCATGCAAAACATGCATGCAGTGCCCATGGAGACCACAAGAGGGCAGTGGATCCTGGAACTAGAGTTACATATGTTTGTAAGAGGCCACGACAAGTGCTGGGAACCAATCCCAGGTCCTTTTAAAGAACAGCCAGTGCTCCTAACCACTGAGCTATCTCTCCAGCCCCACTATTTTATTTTTTTATTCACAGCAGTATGTTAATCCTCCTCCTCCTCTATATCCTCACCCACTTCAGTTGGTTTTTCTTTTTATCAATTGCATGTATTTGGGAAGGGCTGGGAACATGTACCACGGCATATAGAGGTAAGACCATCCTTCAAGACTGGTTTTCTCCTTCCACCATGTAGGTCCCAAGGATCAATCTCAGGTCATGAGGCCCAACAGGAAGTGAGGATGTGAGGGCAGGCTGGCTCTGACATCTGTCATCTCATTAATCACCAGGGTTGATCTCAGCTGATCCGTCTGGCTAGACAAGACATTTTCCCTCACTGCTCCATGCACATCCAGAAGCTGTGCACTTGGTGGAAGTAGATTACCTTCTCCCTTCCATCAAAGGTGTATGAGTGTCTGTGTTCCTCCTCTAGAGCTGCCAAACAAGCTCTCAAAAAGGTGTATGACACCCAGCCCAGTGTCTTAGTTACTGTTCTATTGCTGTGAAAACACACCATGACCAAGTCAACTCTTATAAAAGAAAGTAGCTTGACTAGTTTTAGACAGTTGGTTTATGGTAATCATGGTGGCAGGTAGCCAGGCATGGTGTCAAAGACGTATCTGAAAGCTTTTCATCCTGATCCATAAGCAGAGAGAGACTGGGCCTGGGGTGTGCTTTTGAAACCTCAAAGCCCACCCCACAATGACATACCTCCTCCAACAAGGCTACTTTTTAATCCTTCCCAAACAGTTCCACTAACTGGAAACCAAGTGTTCGAACATATAAGCCTATGGGGGCCATTGTCATTAAATCATGGCTACTTCTAGTGGTGGAACAGCTTTCCTTTCACAGCTTTCCTTTCTTTCTTCCTCCCTTCCATTAGCAGGAATGAGAAGTTGGGAAGAATGCAAAAGTCAAAGAAAAAAACATCCAATCAACAAATAGGGTAATGAACTAAACAGATGGTTTTCAACTAAAAAAGAAAGAAAGAAAGAAAGAAATACAATTGGCCAACAAATATTTGAAAATGTTTTCTGTCTCTTTAGCCATCGTGGAAACTGCTCTGAGATTTCATCTCAACCTAGTCCATCACCAAGAAAATAAATGATAACAAGTGGTGGCGAGGACATGTGGAAGGAGAATCCTTACTGCTGGTGGATTGTAAACTGGAGAAGCCACTATGGAAATCAGTGTGCAGACTTCTCTACAGTGGACTACCATATGGCCCGGCTCCACCTCTCCTGGACAGAGACCCAGAGAACTCTGAGTCAGCAGATCATAGAGATACCTGCTGACCGTGTGGATCACTGCAACGATTCCAATGGCCAGAAAACGGAACCAGCCTAGATAACCATCAACAGATGAACAGATAAAGAAAATGTGACAAACAAACAAATAGACAAACAAACAAAAACCAGGCTAAATGCCTACAATCCCAGCACCTAGAAAGTGGGGGAAGGAAGACCAGATGTTCGCAGTCATCTTTAGATACAAGTTCAAGGCCAGCCTAGGTTTCAAAAGAGATGAAGTTGGGACAGAAGCATGATGCAGGGAATGCAGGTGGAGTCAAAGAGAAATACTGAATAGATATGATCATAGTTCATTATATGTATTATGAAATTCTCAAAGTTAAATTAATTTTATTAGACTGGGACTTGGGTTGGAGAGATGGCTCAGAGGTTAAGCACACTGGCTGCTCTTCCAAAGGTCCTGAGTTCAATTCTCAGCAACCACATGGTGGCTCACAACCATCTACAATGAGGTCTGGATCCCTCTTCTGGCCTGTAGGCATACGTGCAGGCAAAACGCTCTATATATAATAAATAAATAAATAAATAAGTTTTTAGAGAGACAGAGACTGGGACTCAATATACATAGCCTTGGATGGTCTGGAACTTGCTATGTAGACCATGCTGACCTAGGAATTCATAACAATCCACCTGCCTCTGTCTCCCTGGTGCTAGGATTAAAAGCATGCAACACTAACACCTGGCTGAAGAAAAAAATTAAAGAAAATGTGATAGATACATGCAATGGAGAAAAAAGATCCCATAAAGAAAATTAAAATCAGGGCTAGAGAGATGGCTCTGCAGTTAAGAGCAGTGGCTGCTCTCCTAAGTGACTCAGGCTCAATTCCTAGCACCCACGTGGGTGCTCACAATCGTATCCTAAGGGATCTGATACCCAATTCTGGCCTCAGAGGACACCAGGCATGCGTGTGGTACACAGACATACATGTAAGAAACACCCATATACACACAACAAAAATGAATCTAGAAAGAAAGAAAGAGAGAAAGAGAGCGAGAAGGAGGAGGAAGAGGAGGAAGAGGAGGAGGAAGAGGAGGAAGAGGAGGAGGAAGGGGAGGAGGAGGAAGGAAGGAAGGAAGGAAGGAAGGAAGGAAGGAAGGAAGGCCGAAAGAGAGAGGAAAGGAGGGAAGGAGGGGCAGGAGGGAGGGAGGGAGGGAGGGAGGGAGGGAGGGAGAAAAAAGGAAGGAAGGAAAGAAGAAAGGAACAAAGGAAAGAAAGAAGGAAGGAAAGCAAACAGAAAGAAAAAAACACAAGAGAAGACAGTCATTTTCACTGTCAACCTTGTACAACATAGCCTGGAAACAGGACCTCAAGGTGGAGCTGCGTAGGTCATGCTGGCTGTGCCCCTGCCTGTAGGGGGATCTTGATTATGATCACTGATGTGGGAAGATCCACTCTTGAAGTGGGAGTTTTCTGTTTGCTCCTTTTGACCCCTGCACTGTCTAAGCATGAAGAAAGCGAGCCGAACACCAGCATGCACGCAGGCCTTGACTGCAGATGTGAGCACCAGCACGCACACATGCGTCTCCCTGCTCCTGACTGCAGATGTGCAGCCACTTCAGGTCCTGGCACCTTGAGTTCCCCAAGTGACGGACTGTAACCTAGAACTGTTCTCCCATAAGCTGCCTTCTGCCGGGGCGTTTTATCACAGCCACAAGAGTAAAGCTATGAAAAGGGACTAAATGGGGGAAGGAGAGAAGGGCGGAGGGGAAGCTCGGGGCAGGAGAGGAATGACAGAGACCAAGGCACACATGCATGAAAATGCCATCACTTATATGACCTCAAAACTAATTGTAAAAAAGTAGTTGAAGAAGCAGGCAGATTTCTGAGTTCGAGGCCAGCCTGGTCTACAGAGTGAGTTCCAGGACAGCCAGGGCTACACAGAGAAACCCTGTCTCGAAAAACCAAAAAGTAGTTGAAGAGGGAAAAAAAAATGAAGATTCACCCAGTCTACAAGACAGACATATACATTAATACATTTTAAAAGAATGGAGAAAGATTCCACACAAACACCCAGAGCGGGTGACTCCCCATCAAGAACCCATGTAAAACCGGCCCAGACCTCACCCAAGTGGTTGACACCAAACTGCATCTCAAAGCCATCCTCAGTGGTCCAGTGTGGGCACCGCATCACGGCTGCATTGTTGACCAGAATGTCTACTCGCTCCTCCTCTAGAAGACATGGGTGAGGACAGATACATCAGAATGGACTCCACCCCTGCCTGAAGGTAGGACAGTGTTCCACACACCTTCCTGTCTACCTGGCGCCTGTGAAGGTAGATCCCTGTAGAGAGTGTCACTTAGGTAAGATTATGGAATGCGCCTTGATGCAACAGAGTTAGTTGCTATCCTAAAGGAAAAGAGCCAGGCTAGAGCACAGAGGGAGGATGTCCTATGACAACAGGCCAAAGATGAGAGTGATGGGCACTGACTGGAAGAAGTATCTTTCTGGGGGAGGGTCTTGGAAACTTCCAAAGTGTCCTGGGTTCTAGCCCCACTCTCTGCTTGCTTCCTTGGTCAGCCATGATGTGAGTGACCTCTACCTCATCTTCCCACACCCGTGTACTGAGCCTGATCCCTAAGAGTTCAACACGCAACCTTGTCTGGAGGTAAGACTGTCACAGAGACAATCTAGATAAAGTGAGGTCCTCGGGGCTGGGGACACAGCTCATGTTTGTCTAGCATGCACCAGGCTCTGGCTTCCATCCCCAGTACCACATGAAACAACTCGTGTGAAAATACCTGTAATCCAAGCACACAGGAGGAAGTTAAGAGGATTAGAAGGTTGGGGCCATCAGGCTACAAAGGGAGTTCAAGAACAACCCAGGCTAGACACCTTGTTTCAAAAAAAAACATAAATAAATAGGAACTGGAGTTACAAGTGCATGCATATGGCTCTTAGAGAGGACCCTCAACATTTGTTCTGGCTGATATCACAAAAATGCTACAAGCCAAGCAACGAAAACAACAGAAATTGGGCCTGGAGAGATGGCTCAGCAGCTAAGCCACTTGCTGATCTGGAACAGTACCTGGGTTCCGTTCCTAGCACCGATATGGTAGCTGCCCTGGATAGTTTCATGTCAACTTGACTCAAGCTAGAGTCATCTGAAAGGTAGAGACCTCAGTTGAGAAAATCCTTCCATAAGATAGGAATATAGGCAGACTTGTAGGACATTTTCTTAACATTTTCCCCATTTGATTGATGGGGAAGGCCCTGCCCATGGTGGGTGGGGCCATCCTTGGGTTGATGGTCTTGAGTTCTGTAAGAAAGCAAGCTGAGCAAGCCATGAGGAGCAAGCCAGTAGGCACCACCCCTCCGTGACCTCTGCATCAGCTCCTCCTACCTCCAGGTCCCTGCCCTGCTTGAGATAGTGTCCTTGCTTCCTTCAATGATGGACTGTAATGCTGGAATACAAGCCAAATAAACCCTTTCCTCCCCAACTTGCTTCAGGTCATTGTGTTTCACTAAAGCAATAGAAACTGTCACTAAAACAGTAGCTCACAACTGTCTGTGACTCCAGTTGCAAGAGATCCAGTGCCTTCTTCTAGCCTCCTTGTGCACCAGGCACGTACATGGTACACATAAATACACGCAGGCAAAACATTCACACACATAAAATAAAAATAAATACATTTTAGCCAGGCAGCAACGGCACATACCTTTAATCCCAGCACTCTGGAGGCAGAGGCAGGTGGATCTCAGTGAGTTTGAGGCCAGCCTGATCCACAGAGTGTGTTCCAGGATAGACAGTGAAATCTTGTCTTGAAAAACCAACCCCCTCAAAAAAAAAAAAAAAAATCTTTAAAAAAAATCAGAAATAGATGGCCAAGATGCTGAAAAGCAAGGGCCAGGCCAGCTGGGGCAGAGGAAGGGAGTCTGTCCCAGGCCTTAGCTAATAGATGGCCAACTCCACCCGTCATCTTCCCTCTGTGCACAGCCCTCTGTGTCACAGTTTTCCATAATGAGGACACCAGGGATTCTGACCTTGGGCCCATCCTGATAGCCTCACTTCAACATGATAACCTCTACAAAGAGCTAATCTTCAAACAAGGTCACCTTCTGAGATCCTAAGAATCAGAGCCACCCACACAGAGACAAGCTGAATCCATAACACTTCCAAGATGTGGACACAGGAATTGGGTATCTAGCACCTAAGAGATGTGGGTCAGGATCTTATTCTCTAAGCCACGGGTGGTAGTGCAGGCTAGCAGGGAAGCTGAGGCAGGATTACACATTCAAGGCCAGCCAGGGTCATACACCAAAACCTTGTCTCAGAGCTGGAGAGATGGCTGAGAGGTTAAGAGCACATACGGCTGGCTCTTGCTTCAGTTCCCAGCATTCACATCAGGAGTCACAACCACCTGTAACTCCAGCTCCAGGGCATCCATCACCCTCTCTTGGTCTCTGCAGGCACCTGTATCCACATGTGCAGACACACACTAATATATGTAACCAAAAAATAAATAAGTAATAAAATAAGTCATTGCTGGGCCTAGTGGCACAGGCCTTTAATCCCACCACAGAAATATTGCTTCTCCTTTCTACTCAGCCCAGGACCCCAGTCTATGAGACGATGCTCCCCAGTCAGAGTGGGTCTTCTCATCACAATTAACTGCATCTGGAAACTCCCTGACAGATGTGCCCAGAAGTTTATCTCCTAGGTGATTCTAGAACCTGGCACATAGACAACCAACTACCACCCGTGTACAAAGTCCTAGGTTAGAGTCCCAGTTGGGGTGGGGATGGGGGAGGGAGGGAGGCACATCCTACCTGGAACCAGGCAGACTCTAAAGAGTTCCAAAGAGTTCTAAAGCCTGATGCGGTAGCTCATGCCTATAATCCTGGCTAGCCTAGGCTACAGAGTAAGATTCTGTCTCAAGAAAATAAAAACCTGACTGGATCTTTGACACTGGCTAGTTCACATTGCTTCTTTGGGACTCAGTCTCTTCCTTTATTAAAAAGGATAACAGGGCTGAAGAGACGGCTCAGTGGTTAACAGCACTGACTGCTCTCCCAGAGGTCCTGAGTTGAGTTCCCAGCAACAACATGGTGGCTCACAACCGTCTGTAATGGGATCCAATGCCCACTTCCAGTGTGTCTGAAGACAGTAACAGTGTATTCATATAAATAAAATAAATAAAATCTTTAAAAGGGGGTGGGGGCTGGAGAAATGGCTCAGAGGTTAAGAGCACTGTCTGTTCTTCCACTATCTGTTCTTCCAGAGGTCCTGAGTTCAATTCCCAGCAACCACATGGTGGCTCATGACCATCTGTAACGAGGCTCTTCTGGCCTACAGGCATACATGCAGGCAGAATGCTAGAATGCTGTATACAAAATAAATAAACAAAATCTTTTTTTAAAAAATCTTTAAAAAAAAAAAAAGATAATAATACCTGCCTGGAAGAACCATGTAATTCCTAGTCAATCAACAAGTATTTCATAAGCACCTATTATTGGACACTGGAAATACAGGGCGGACAGGAGAGTTGAGGTTACCGCCTTCCTGAAATGGACATTCCAGCAAGACTGAGAACCAAACACACTCAAAAGAGAATTCTCCAACATCATCAATAAGTTCTAACTATAGGACTTATTAATCAGGCTAATAAGTGGCTTTATTTTTAAAAAATAAAAATAAATTCTCTTGGGCTAGAGATGGCTTGGTGGCTGTGAGTACATGCTTGCTCTTGCAGAAGATACAAGTTCAAGGTGATTCCCAGCACCCGCATCATGTAGCTCACAGTCTCCTGCAATCCCAGCTACACGAGGAAGAGGGATCCAATACACTCACGTCCACAAACCCATAGATATACACATAATTTAAAATAATTCAATATTTTTTTTAAAAAAGAACTCACCAAAGGTAGCTGTGCAGGGAACAAATGGGCTGGAGAAACGGTTCAGTGAGCAAAGGTGCTTGCCGATGGCATGGCACACATGGACAGGCATGCACATGCACGCACATGTACACACACACAAACACACATGATAAATAATGTAGACCATATGTATAGAAAAAAGCCGGAAGTGGTTGGTGTAGTGTGGTAATCCTAGCTATTCAGGACACTGAGAAAGATTACATACAAGTTCAAGGCCAGCAGAGCTCAGAGAACCAGTCTCAAAAGTTTAAAAGGGGCAAGGAGATAGACGGCTGAGCAGGTAAAGGCACTTGCTGCCAAGCCTGACTTCATGAGTTCAAGACCCAAAGCCCACATGATGGAAGCAAAGAACCAACCTCTCTGACCTCCACACATACACATGTACACACATGCACACATATGTGCGCATACACACACACACACAATAAAGGCCCATATGTCTAGCACTTAGTCCCCAACTGGTGCTCCTGTCTCAAGAGCTTGCAGAATCTTTGGTACTGTGGCCCTGCTAGCTGAAGTGGGTCACTGAAGGCAGGCCTTGAAGGTGATACATGCTTCTGGATCCTGCCAGACCTTTCTGCTTCTAGATCTACTAAGCTGTCCAAAAGGACAAGCTGTGCTAAAAGCTCCCACCACCTCCAATCAAAGTGCTCTGACCAGATCTATCAGCCATGCCTCCCCGTGCCATGACAGATGGTGTCCCCTAAACTGTGAGTCAAAATTAACTTCTCTATTATATTTCTGTCAGATAGTTCGTCAAGGTGATAAGTTAATTAATGAATACATGCTTGCTTTATAAATGCTTTAAAAGAGCCACAGAAGAGTACACAAGAAGCTAGGGCCACTGACATGGCTCAGTGAGCCTGCTGCCAACTGCAAATCGTACTGTGACCTCTGTAAGTGTGCTGTGGCACGTCTGCACCCACAAATGCTAGATGGATGATGGATAAATACATATATATATATATATATATATACATGATAGATAGATACATAGATACACAGATACACAGATGATAGATGATACATACTGATAGATACATACATACACACACAGATACACAGATGATAGTGATACATACTGATAGATACATATATACACACAGATACACAGATGATAGACAAAAGATAGATACATACATGATAGCTAGATATACATAGATACATACATACACGATAGATACATACATACATACATACATACATACTTAGATATACAGATGATAGATAATAGATACATACATACATGACAGATAGATATACATAGATATATACATACATGATAGATACATAGATACACAGATGATAGATGATACATACATACATACATACATACATACATGATAGATAAATGCAGATGCACAGATGATACATACATACATACATACATGATATATACATACATACACACAAACATTGACAGATGGTTACATGGATGGAGATAGACAGACAGATAATTACAGTAAATATAACTTAAAAGTTAACAAATAGCTGAAGATGGGGCTGGAGAGATGGCTCAATGGTTAAGAGCACTGACTGCTCTTCCAGACGTCCTGAGTTCAAGTCCCAGCAACCACATGGTGGCTCACAACCATCTGTAATGAGATCTGATGCCCTCTTCTGGTGTGTCTGAAGAGAGCAATGCTGAATACATAAATAAATCTAAAAATAAAAAAAAATTAAAAAAATTTAAAAAAAGGAAACAAATGGCTGAAGAGATGGCTCAGAGGTTAAGAGCGCGCTGGCAGCTCTTCCAGAGGACCTGAGTGTGATTCTCAGCAACCACATGGTGGCTCACAGTCATCCGTAACTCCAGTTCCAGAGGGCCCCTTTTGGCCTCTGCAAGCACTGTATGCATGTGCAGCACATACATGCATGTAATAAAAATACTACACACATAAGTTTTTTCTTTTTTGTTTGTTTGTTTCTTCAAGACAGGGTTTCTCTGTGTAGCCTTGGGTGTCCTAGAACTCACACTGTAGAGCAGGCTAGCACCAAACTTACAGAAATTCCCCTGCCTCTGCCTCCTAGACGCCGGAGTGATTAAAGGCGTGAACCACCACTGACCACCACATATAAATAATTTTTAATAAATCAATTAAAATAAGGAAGCTAGCATGCTGAACACACCTTGTACTTCCTGACTTGCTTCAAGATGGAGCTATGGTCCTATTTAAAACACTGACATATCACAGTTTTGGGATCACCTGAAAAGAAACAAAGGGGTGAGTCACCCCTCATTGTGACAGAAGTACAGAATTTGCCAGAAGAGCTGTGGGATTATCCAAGGGCACTCACAAGAAAGCTCCAGGCACTGCCCTCCAGCAGCACGTGGATCGGATCGTGTGACCTGACACACAGAGCCCTTCTGACTCATCACTGTCCTCAGCATCACCAGAAAGCCTGGGAGCAAGGGAGTCGGTGCCCTGCCCTTCTCCAGCACCCGCCAACTGCTGCTATGTGGCAGCAGAGTCCCACTCCCCAGGTCCGACTCTTGGTCCTCCATCTGACTCCAGTCTCCCAATCACACTGTAGATACTGTGTTTTTAATCACTGTAACACATCCCCATCGCTTGGTCCACCCATCATCCTGCACAGTCAGGATCTACTCGGAGATGAACTCCCAAAAAGATGTCATGGGACTAAGTGAGAATGCAGCTCAGGAGTAAAGCTTTTGCCTAGAGTCTCCCCGTGAGGGGCTGGGCGCATGCAGTAGAGCCCTTGCCTAAAGTCCCCCAATGAAGGGATGGAGGCGTGGCTCAGTGGCAGAGCACTAGCCTAAAATCCCAGACTGACAGGCTTGGGGGGTGTGGCTTAATGATAGAGTGCCTGCCTAGAATTAACTAGTAAAGGGCCGAGGGTGTGGTTCAGCAGCAGCAGTCTTTAACCTGGCATTCACAAGGTCCTCGGTTCTATTCCTAACACGGGGGAAAAAAAGTAACAAGAAGCTACGTTAGTTGGCATGGTAGCGCACACTTGTAATCTCAGCTTTCAGGAGTCTGCGGAGGAGGATTTTGAGTTTGAGGGTAGCTTAGATAATACATAAGATCCTGTCTCAAAATAAAAAAATAAATAAAACCTTTTAAGGAAGCATGTTAACTCCTGACCAGGGAGCTGTTGTGTGTAACATGAGTTAAGATGGGAAAAGGGCCAGGCGTGGTGGTGTATGCCTTTAACCCTGGCACTCAAGAAACAGGGGCAGACTGACGATCTCTGAGAGTTCCAGGCCAGCCAGAGCTACACAGTAAGACCCAGTCTCAAAAAATTAATAAATAAGGGTCCAATGACCCTCCCTAACCCTTCTGTCTTAGTTACTTTTCTATTGCCATGATGAGATACCATGACCAAGGCAACTTACAGAGGAAAGAATTTATTGGAGGCTTACAGTTTCAGAGAGTTAGCATCCATGATCATCAAAGTGGGGAGTATGGCAGCAGACAGACAGGCATGGGGCTGAGCCAATAGCTGAGAGCTTCTCTCTGATCCACAAGCACGAGGCAGCTTAAGCTAACTGAGAGCGGTGTGGGCTCCTGAAACCTCAGAGCCCACTCTCAATGACACTCCAGCAAGGTCACACCTCCAAAATCCTTCCCAAACAGTTCTAACAACTGGGGACCAAGCATTCAAGTATATGAGGCTACGTAGGTTATTCTCACTCAAACCGCTACTCCCTCCTACTTGGAGGGAGTGTCAACAGTCCACAAGCCAGATTATGATGGACTCTCACAAGCAGGCACAGCTGATCTTATGAAGACAACAGAAACACAGGTGGCAGCTGCAGTTAGCCAGCAGACCATGTTAGCCAGCCTCTGCTCCAGAACTTACAGCCTTCAGGTACCTCAGAGGCTAGCCTAAAGCTACAAACCTTGGCTGGAAAAGTCAACGTTCTCTTGCCTACCTTTAATGATCTTCCTTGCAAACTCTTGGATGGACTTGAGGGAAGCCAAGTCTAGGTGCTCAGCACGTACACGGGGATTCAAGGTCTCTCCGCGAATGTCCTTTGCAGCCGCCTCACACTTCTCCATGTCACGGCAGGCCAGAATGATGTTGCCTCCTGGAAAATAAGAAAACACATCTAGCCTAGACATCTATCCAGCAGAAATAAAAGCACACACCCACCTTAAACCTATACACAAGTGTTCTTAGTAACATATTCAATAGGCAAAATATGGAAACTCAATTATTACCAGGATGGGTGGTGTAGGCCTGAAATGTCAGTGACTCTGGAGGCTGAGGCAAAAGGATTGCAAGTTCAAGGCCTGCCTAGGTTACAAAGTAAATTCAAGACCTGCCTGGGCAACTTGGTAAGAACCTGTCTCAAAAAAGTCAAAATAGGGCTGAGGATGTAATTCGGCAGTAGAGCACCTGCCTAGAGTCCCCCAGTGAAGAACTGACGGTGTGGCTCAGTGGTAAAGTATCCACAATCCCCACATGAGAGGCTGGGAACGTGGCTCTGAGGTAGAACACCTGCCTAGAATCCCCCAGTGAGGGGCTAGGGAGTAGCTCTGTAATAGACCACCTGCCTAGCAAACAAGAGGCCCTGGGTTCAATCCCCAACACACACACACACACACACACACACACACACACACACACACACAAAATAGCAAATGTCCACTCACTAATCAATACATAAACCAACTTCAGTCTATCCAGGAGATAGCATACTATTCAGCCATAAATGTAGTGACACACCGACACATGACATGGTGAATGGACCTTGAAACTACTACACTCAGTGAGTCAGACACAAAATTCATACATGCTTCCATTTATATACCATGTCCAGAATAGGTAAATCCACAAAGAGAGAAAAGACAAGGATTTCCTGGTGCTAGGGGATACTTGGGGGGAGGGGGGAGTGCCATGAAATTATTCTAAGGACATGTGGAAAAATGGAAACATTTGAAGAATGTATGGGAATGTGCTACCGTTATTCTGAGAAATGCTATTCTGAGAAATGCTACCAGACGCTGTCCTCTGTCCTCCACAGGCATGTGCACGCATAAGCATGTGTGCACCCACCTCTCCCCATAAACACAGCACAGACATATCAAGATATACAAATACTGGGGCTAGCAGTGGTGGCGCAAGCCTTTAATCCCAGCACTTGGGAGGCAGAGGCAGGCAGATTTCTGAGTTCGAGGCCAGCCTGGCCTACAGAGTGAGTTCCAGGACAGCCAGGACTATACAGAGAAACCCTGTCTCGAAAAACCAAAAAAAAAAAAGAAAAGAAAAAAGAAAAAAGAAAGAAAGAAAAGAAAAAGATATACAAATACTGGGGCTGGCAATTGGCTCAACAGGTCACGGCACTTACTGCTAAGTCTGAGGACCAGGGTTTAACGCCTGGACCTACATACTGGAAGAAGAAAAGCAGCTTCCATAGTTGTCCTCTCAACTACACGCGTACACACACACACACACACACACACACACACACATGGTGGCAGGCTTAAACCCACTCCACCCCAACATACACACACTACATAGTAAAAATAGTTTTGTTTTTGGCTTTTTTTTAAGAATACAAACTAGCAAAATTATGCAGTAGTCCTTTTTGTGTCTGTCTTTTTTCATGTAGCAACATCCTGTGGAATCACCACACAGGAGCATTTCTGAATTCATTTCCTTCTGAAAGCGTAGTAATAGTCCACTGTACAGATGAGCCATATTCTGTTTGTCTGTATATCAATGCTTCCACCTTTGAGGTATTTTAAACAAGGCTGCCATACACACAGTGTGCACATAACTCTTCAAAACCCCAAAGCAAGTGGAGGTCTTACCTCTTTTAGCCAACTCCAAAGCAGTTTGTTTCCCGATACCTGTGTTGGCTCCTGTCACGATAACAGTCTTCCCAGGTATGGTGGCCTTGCTGGGACAAGCCCCACCAGCGACATAGTCCCTGAAGGTGAGAAACAGCACAGTGTGGTCTGCCTGCCTCATGCCTGGATTTATGAGCTGGGGCAAACCACGCTTGTAAGCTCACATCCAGCATCAAAGCAACAAAACACATGGAGTCCTTGTCAAGGCCGCAGAAAAGAATTATACATTGGGACATCTCCAAGAGGTAACAATCGTTTATTTACATTTTTATAAAAACAAAAGACTGTAGCCAGAAGTGGTGATCCACAATTACAAGCCCAGAACTCAGGAGGCAATGGCAGGAATATCAGGAATTTGAGGTCATCCTCAACTACCTTGGTCAAGCTCAAGGCCAGCCTAGGCTACATGTTACCTTGTCTATGGATGGATGGATGGATGGATGGATGGATGGATGGACACATAGACAGACAGATTGATAGAATGCATGACCTTGGAAGGAGCATGTGTCAGAAGGGACCCAAGGGAGTTGGAGAACATGAGTGTGAAGTGGATATGTATACCTCATAAAGCTGGAGAGATGTCTCAGCAGTAAGAGCACTGTTGCTCCTACAAAGGACCCAGAATCAGTTCCTAGCACCCTGCATAGTGACTCACAATAACTCCAGTTCCACGGGGTTCTAACACCCTCTTCTAATCTCTGAAAGCATGGCATATACATACATGCAGGCCAAAAAAAAAAAAAAAAGCGCCTCATGTAAGCTGTTAGCGGCGACACACACACACATGTCCTTAATCCCAGCACTCAGGAGGCAGAGGCAAGTGGAGCTCTGTGAATTCAAAATCAGCCTGGTCTATATAAAGAGTTCCAAGCCAGTCAAGACTTCATAGTGAGACACAATCTGAAAAACCCAAGGAAGGAAAAAAGGACGGAGGTTGGAGAGGAAAGGGAAGAGAGGAGAGAAGAGGAGGAAACAGACGGGGGGAGGAGGGAGGAGAAGGCGAGGAGAGGAAAGAGTAGAGGAGAAAAAGAGTAGTCCAGAGACAAAATGAGCACAAGCCCCACCCCTTCTCCCTAGGTGACCTTGGAGAGCTGACCCGCCCTCCTCCAGCTTGTCCCGGAAAGGCTGTACTAGTGGGTGAGGAGGGAGAATCCGGACGAGGACCGAGGACAAGGGATACTTCTCTGGCCTTGTTCGGCATTCCCCTGCTGCAGGCCTACCACCAAGCGCGTAGAGACGCGCAAACTCACTTGAGCAGCACGGTGCCGCCGATCACCGTGCCCACTACGGACACCGGCAGCAGAAAGCGGTTCATCCCAGGCTTGGGAACAGGGTGTCGGTGGATCTGCACTCCAGGCCACTTCGCGGACGAACGTGCTACCCAGGAACCCACGTGCGCTGGCGTACCGTGGAAGTGGAAGGACTCTGTCGCCAGACCCCGACTTTGGGGAGTGGCCAGATGTGGGGGCGGGGCTTTAGAAACCAGGCCCACGGCGCACTTAAAGCTGGGAAACGTAGTTTCTAGGAATTCGGAGCCGCGGAGGTTGACAGGTGTGTCAGCCACCAGATCAAATGTCGTCACACTTAACCAATCCAAAGGCGTCCTGAAAAGAGAAAAGAAAGAGAAGGGAAGGGAAGGGAATGAAAAGGGGGAAAGAAAGGGAAAGAGAAAGAAAAGACAAGAAAAGAAGAGGGAAAGAAAAGGGAAGAAAAGAAAAGGAAAGGAAAGAGAGAAAAATGGCAGCTAGGTGGTGGTGGTGCACACTTTTTTTTTTTAAATGGAAGTCTTTTTTTAAAGATTTATTTATTTATTATATATGAAGCTGTCTTCAGACACACCAGAAGAGGGCATCAGATCTCATTACAGATGGTTGTGAGCCACCATGTGGTTGCTGGGATTTGAACTCAGGACCTCTGGAAGTGCAGTCAGTGCTCTTAACCACTGAGCCATCTCTCCAGCCCGGTGCACATTTTTAATCCCAGAATTATGGAGACAGCGGCAGGCAAATCCATGAATTTGAGGCCAGCCTGGTCTACAGAGGGAGTTCTAGGACAGCCAGGTCCATGCAAAGAAATACTATATGGGAGGAAGAAAATAAATAAATTAGATAGATAGATACCAAGCATTTCCATTTCTAGACAGTGACCCCCTGTAGAATGAACCATGATTTTTCTCCTCTAAATAATAGTTAATGATAGTACTTTCTGCATATACCTTGTAGAGGAAGAAAGAAGGCTGGGGCTTGGACCCCTGGGTCTGAGGAGGGAGGGTGAAGTATAGACTCCTGAGTCTGAGAGAGAAGGGTAGGATCTGGACTCTTGTGTCTAAGAGAGGAAGTCTGGGGGGGGTGGACTTTTGGGTCTGAGGGAGAACCCTGGGACCTGGACCACTGGGTCTGAAGGAAAAGAAGGATGCTGGCTTTAAAATGACAGTGAGATGGCTCATGGGGTAAAGGCACTTGTCACACAAGCTCTGCAACTTGTGTTTGATTCCTAACATAGTGGAAAGATAACACAAACTCCCAAAAGTTGTCCTCTGACCTCCCACCATGGCATGTATGTGCCCACACACTTTACACCAAAAGAAAAGAATAATATGTTTAAAACATACTGAAGCGTTAGTGCCTAGAAGCAGGGGGAAAGAAAGGAAGACAGACAGACAAGCAGGCAGATGGAAGGAAGGAAAAGAAAGGAAGTTACGGAAAAAAGCTATAGACTATGGGCAAATGCGTCCTGTAGCTAGAAAATTTCCCAGCACACTTGACATCTGATTTGTCTTCATGAAGATGAGATAATATTTTTCAATTATCAGATTGGCAACATTGAAAATTATGATAAATATTCCGTGTTGGCAAGGATTGGGGGAAACTCCCTGTTGGTGGGAGTCAATTAACCAGTGTTCCTGAAAGTCTAGTCAGGCACTTGTCACAGGATGACATTCCCTTTGTAAGAAGTTATGCTTAGGGGATGATTGGTCACTCCAAAAGAAAAAAGAACAGCAGGCCTTAGTGTGCACTTGTGAGTGCTCACAGCTGCTTGCAACAATTATTTAACATCTCTTGTGTTCCAGATGCATTCCTTACCCACACAGTTTCCCTGACAGAAACAGTAAAGGGCCACTCACCTGGAGCTGGAAAGGTAGTTCAGTGGTTAAGAGCACTTGCTGCTCCTGCAGAGGACCCAGGTTTAGTTCCCAGCACCCAACAACCATGTCTAACTCCAGTTTCAGGGGCTCAGACGCCCTCTTCTGACCTTCACGGGCACTGCACACAAATGGCTCACAGACAATTCAAGCAGTAACAACACATAAGATAAATAAAAGATAAATTAAAAATAAATTTAAAAGATAAATTAAAATTTTAATTTAAAAAGAGTGTTTTTCAAATGTCTGGGTGCCTTTATCTACCACAGATGTGAGGAGATGTCCTAGACAGGATTATTATTGCTATGATAAAAAGCCATGACCAAATGTAACAGGCTGTGGTCTAGCTAGTCTAACAGTGGCCGTCTACCAATGACCAACAAACCCAGTAGCTGTGTAGTCCATGAGGCTGGTCTCCAGTGTATGCCAGAATCCTGAAGAAGTAGACTGCTGTGGAGAGCCCTGGTCTTGTATGTTGATGCTAACTCTGCTTTCCTGGGAGGGGCTCCAGACAAGGCGTGAATCAGTACACAGGTGACTTCTTGTGAACCTTCTGCCCACCTTAATTTGTAAAATAAAGGCTAGAGATGGTGATTGGGCAGTAGAAGGGGAGGTGGAGCGGAAAAGTTTGGAGGAGAGAGAGAAAGAAGAGAAGGAGAGAGGAGGAGAAGCAAGATGGCAGGAGATGTTACCCTCAGGTCACTAGCAGTTATTCATATCAAGTTAGATAATTTGGGTTAACAATTCTAATTATCTGGGCATCTTGTGTATTGAGTATTTGCTGATGTATAAATCTATTTGGTTAATCTTTAAGCATTAAGAGTCTTATTTCTACCGGGTACTGGAATTGTTAAATCTCCCGCATGGAGGTGGCAGATACTCCCTGGGCTTTGGGGGCTAGACACCATGGAGCTGACCGGCGGAGGCAGCAGCCACACTAACGTTTCGTGGGTCTCAGGCTGGCGCCTCTCGCCAGCCAGTTTCGCCTTTAGTGCAGGAACTTAGAGCAGAAACATGGCGGCGGCCGGGAGCAGCCAGAGCGCCACCTTTTCCAATACCTTCAGCAACAACAGGCTTCAATGCCAGTGACGCAATAGGCTTGGAAAGACCATGGATGGAAAATTGGCACCTGGAGCTGGGTGTTGCTGTGACAGACCTGACCATGTGTTTCGCGGAGGATTGTAAAAGGACTTTGGAACTCTGGGCTCGAAAAGCCTTTGAGTCTCGAGAGCTTAGTGGGCTGCTCCGTGGAAACTTAGATTGTTGAGAGCAAGCCAGCCAGCAGCACTCCTCCCTGGCCTCTGCATCAGCTCCTCCCTCCAGGTTCCTGCCCTGTGTGAGTTCCTGTCCTGATTTCCTATGAGGATGAACAATGATATGGAAGTGTAAGCCAGGTAAACCCTTTCTTCCCTGTCTTGCTTTGGTCATGGAGTTTCATCTGACTAAGAAGATGGTAAGAAGAAGGCAAACAGATAAGCCACAATGATGGCTACTTTTTTGGTTTTGTAGTTTGTTTGTTTGTTTGTTTGTCTCTTGTAGTCTAGGCTGGTCTCTAACTCACTATGTAGTTGAGGACAACCTTGAGTGCATTCAACCTAAAATCATCTACTCCTAGGACAGACTCTTACTGAGAAGATGCCTCTCAACTCATCCTCTCAACTGCCCTAGGATTGCAGCCACTCCTCCACAGAAGCAGGAAGCAGCCACAGACAATGCGCAAACAAACCAGTATGGCTGTGTTGCAATAAAGCTTTATTTAGAAAACAAGCAGAGGGCCACAGTTTGCCAGCCTCTACCATGCAATTTGGAAAAAAAAAAAATGACAAGAAGGCATTTGTGTTACAAGAACCTGTTCCGTACTTGAGTTCCAGGCTGGCTAGGAACGTGGTTATTGCAGAGAGGAAGATGTAAGCAAAGTCCCGCTTTTGAAGGCCTCCTACCCAATTCCCAGACACACCCAAGGTGGATGGAACGTCTCTGTGCACTTCAGGTTGACTGTGCACCATTTGCCAAGGTTGATGTTGTCAAGAGGAAACGGGTGCGCACTGGGTGCTGTCCCAGGTGCTGAGAAGATTCTCCCATAGGGTCCTCTGGTTTCCCCAGGGCAGAAGTTTCACGACACCCAGCAAAGGTCTCTCTCAGTCCCTCTTGCCCTCCCTCACTTCCTCTTTACCTCTCTCTCCATCCCTTTTGCCCTCCCTCCACCTCCAACACTCGTTTTTAAAGCAATGTAGCTCAGACTCCCTGGGTAGCTGAGGATGACCTTGAACTCCTGATTCTCCTGCCTCCACCCCACCCTACCCACCACATTTGGTTTGTACAGTGCTGGGTGATATGTTTTGTAAAACAAGGTATGATGTGGCAGGAGGAGGTGTCTTAGCAAGCCCATGCTGAGGCATCCTTTGAAGTACCAGCCATACGATAGGTCTAGTATAAAATGGAGTTTATTTGGGGGTGTGGGAAGGGGAGTTGAGAAAGCAGTAGAGGCAAGAAAAAAGAGCGGACAGAGAAGGAGAGAGAGAGAGAGAGAGAGAGAGAGAGAGAGAGAGAGAGACGAGAGACAAGGCTGGCCAGGAACACATGGAGAGAGAATAGAGGGAGGAGAGGAAGAGGCCAGAGAGAGGCCAGATATAAGAGGCAGAGCTCCAGAAAGGCCAAATAGTCCTTTTATAGGAAGCCAGGCTCTCATACCTGTCTGTTGCTAGGTAACTGTTGGGCAGAGCCTAGAAGAAATGTTAACACGTTAACACTGTGGTTTCTGACCAAACATTCTAAGTGCTAGAAAACTTACCTATTTAACACAGTACCAGGAATCAAACCCACAGCTTTGTTCATGCATGGTAGACAAGCACTCTACCAACTGAGCTACATCCTCGGCCCCAGAGAGGCCTTTGTTTGAAGCTACTGGATAATGAAGTCATTTGTTACATGACCCCAGCAGGTAAAACACGTATTCTGTTTATCTGTACACCTTGTTAGAGTAAACCTTGAACAAACTCTGTCAGACCCAGACCAAGGCCCTATGTTGAAACCCCAACCCCTCCCTCATCACTGAGTTGCCAGACTCAGTCTCCCACTATGACCCACATAACTTCCCATGTTCCAAACCTCCTATACAAACTCCAAGTATCTATCCCCTTGCCCTTTTGGCAGACCCCTTTCCTGCTACATCAGTCCCTGACTGTTTGAAATAAGCAGTCCAGTCTGTTGCGGTCAGTATCCTGTCCCTTTAAGCTGCCTCGTAAATCTAACATACCACACACCAAGCAACCCACTCATGTTCCAGGAACCCAAAGAAGAGAAGGGGGGGGGAAGACAGAGGAATCAAGGCAGAGCACAAAAGGAAGAGTGGGGATGGAGAGAAGAAAGGCAAAAAAGAAGAGTTGGTGATATTGTCTTCCAGGACCACAAAGCCTGGGCAAAGACAGGCTGGAGGAAACCCCAGAGAGGGGAGAGGAGGCCTGGGCAGGGAGGCAGGGCACCACTGGCCAGGAAGGGAGCTCCCAAACGTGAGAAGAACTAGGCAAAAAGCAGGAGGCAGGGATGCATCTGAGATGGGGAGGAGGGAGCAGCCTGATTCTGAGGTGAGGTTGCAGAGATAGAAGAAATGAGGCTGCAGTCCTCAAAAAAAGAGCCTAGATCACAGCTTAAGACCAGCTCCAAAGCTTGTCTAAGGCTTAGAGGGTACTGGGAGCCACAGAGGAATTTTGAGCAATGAAGGGTCATGAGAGGTATTCATTGGCTCACTTTGCTTTTTGTTTTCGTGTGGTGTGTGTGTGTGTGTGTGTGTGTGTGTGTGTGTGCATGTGTGTATGCATGTGAGTGTGTGACTATGTGTGCATGTGTGTATGCATGTAATGTATGCATGTGAGTGTGCCTGTGAGTGAGTGTGCACATGTGTATGCATGTATGTGTGTGCATGTGAATATGTGTGCGTGTGTGTGTGTGTGTGTGTGTGTATGTGTGTGTGTGTGTCATAACTGCTTTTTTCAGTCTCAGATTTACACTGTGGACTGAAGAGGGATAGTAGGGCAGCTCCAGCATCATGTGTCTAGCTGTACCCCAGGATACATTCTTCCCTCCTTGCTCATGTTACTGGAACAGTCCCCACCCCTCTTCCTCCTCCTCCTCCTTCTCCTGTTCCTCTTCCTCCTCTTCCTCCTCCTCTTCCTCCTCCTCCTCCTCCTCCTCCTCCTCCTCCTCCTCTTCTTCTTCTTCTTCTTCTTCTTCTTCTTCTTCTTCTTCTTCTTCTTCTTCTCCTTCTTCCTGCCTCTTGGCTGAAAGACAGTTGTGATGGCAGCAGTTGGAACAGCCATCTTGAGTCCCAAGGTGAAAGCTATGCAGTGGTCCATTCCCTGCCCATGGACTTGCTTTCCACAGTTTCAGACACACCGGATCAACCTTTGATTCAAATCATTAAATGAAAAGTTCTAGAAACAAATACTTTGTACATTTCGAGTTGTGTTCTGAGCAGCGTGATAAGATCTGGAGTCTTCTGAATGTGCCTGTGTCTCCTAGCAGCACTGAACTTAAGGAGAGCCACTCGGGGTGATTGTGTTTAAATCCCTATCCCTGGGACATACCACAATATTTGACATAGAATAAATGTTTTTTTGTTTTGTTTTGGTTTGGTTTGGTTTGGTTTGGTTTGGTTTGGTTTGGTTTGGTTTGGTTTGGTTTGGATTGGTTTGGATTGGTTTGGTTTGGTTTGGTTTTTCGAGACAGGGTTTCTCTTTGTAGTCTTGGCTGTCCTGGAACTCACTCTGTAGACCAGGCTAGCCTCGAACTCTCAAACTCAGAAATTCGCCTACCTCTGCCTCCCAACTGCTGGGATTAAAGGCATGCACCACCACCGCCCAGCCAGAATAAATGTTTAATAAACATTTGGAGAGGGAATGTCTTTAATGAATAGCCATAAAAAAAATTAGAGCAGAGGCTAGGGGTGTGGCACACACCTTTAATCCCAGCACTCAGGAGGCCGAAGCAGTCAGATCTCTGTGAGTTAGAGGCCAGCCAAACAAACAAACCAAAAATTCAGAGATGATATGGAGACACAGACTGCATCTCTTAACCTCATCAGAGAACCTTCTATTTGCGGTAGAGACTCACAACTGGTCAAGGCTCAAAGACTAGGAGACTTCAGAGAGCTTAGCCCTAACCTGGACATCTATGTCACACCACCTCCTCCTCCTCCTAAGACTCGGGGATCATTGTTGAAGAGGGGTGCAAAGAGAATAAGGCCCAGAGGCTGTGAATGTCTACAAGGAAACAGTATCTTCTGGGCAGGTAAGTTGCACATATGAACTCACTGTGCTTATGACAGCATGCCCAAGACCCATGCAAATTCACGCCAGACCAAAGAGCAGGAATGCAGGAGATGGGTATGGAGTCCCACCCCTGGATGAGGAACTATTAATGGAGACAGGGAGAGTCAGTCAGTCAGTCACATTCCAGTGGAAGGCCACACATCTAAGAATACTTGGTAGCATACAGTTCAGCTGATGGGCGGAGGAAGGAAGAACACGAAGTTCAGTGGGTAGAGAAGGGCAGGTGGATCTGGGCAGGATTAGGGGTAAATATGGTCAAAACATGTATAACATTACCAAAGAGTTGATTTTAAAAGTCTGATAAAAAGAAGTTCAGATCGAGGGCCTAGGGTTGTAAAGTACCTGCCTAGCATGGATGAGGTCCTAGGTGTGGGTTCCAGCACTGCACACGCCGGGCGTGGCAGTGCACCTGTGCAATCCAAGCCCTCAGGAGAGAGAGGTAGGACGATCGGAAGTTCAATGTCATTCTCAACCACACAGCAAATTTGAGGTCAGTCTGGGCTAGAGACTTGATCTCAAAAAAAAAAAAAAAAAAGAAAGAAAAAAGAAAAAGGAAAAAGAAAGAAAGGAAGGAAGGAAGAAAAACAGAAAGGAAGGAGAAAAAGAAGAGAAGGGAGAGAGCAAGAGGGAAAACTGAGGCTGGAGCTGCTAAAGCAGGTAACAGAAGGCTGGACTGCCTACCCACAGAGCCTCCTTGTTCATGTCGCTTCTTGTCATCTTGGTTACTGAACTGTTTGTTGTCTGGCTTTTTGTCATTGACCTGGCACTTACTTTACCGTGACCCAAGCTGTTGACCTGTCTTATCAATCACACAGGGAGGCCCTCCTAGCAGCCATGGAGGCAGTTGTTAAAAATTACATCCATTTTAGAGAGGAAAAAACTGAAAGTTGGGAGCTCTAAACAAAGAGCCAGTGAACAAGATGTAGAGTGAATAAGTAAAGAAAAAGTTAATTTAATTAAAAAAAAAAAAAAACAAGAGTTCTCATACTTGCTCCAAGCCACACCCACACGGAGGTCAGGCCACCCCCACGGCTCACTGCTACCCGCCTCCTTGGAAGGCCAAGTCTTCCAGTTTCAGTCAGGCCTCACCTTGTGTCCCTCCCAAATAACAAACAGTTCCTGCCACCAACCTGCTCCTCCACCTGCCTCTGCCAGCCAGGCTGGTTCTGGAGAGCCACCAAGCTCCACTCAAGCATCCAGGGTACTGCTCCCTGCCCCCTCTCAGGCTGCTACTGTCAGGAACTAACTCTGAGGGAATCCTGCTTGGCCCTAAAGCTTAATGAGGGACCTAGTGACACCTGGAGTTCTGTGGTCCTGACTGGCCTGGAACTCATTGTGTAGCTGGCCTGACTTTGAGTTTGTAGTGAGCATCCTGCCTCTGACTCCTTGTGTGACACCCAGGCCTGCCTGCCTTAAAGTAGAGGCCCCACAATGTTGCACGTGCTGAGCACTAACTGAACTCAAGAGCCTATTAATGATAATTAAAAAAAGAAAACTTGAAGTCAGGAAGGAAACAGGTTGGTGGGTCCTGGGTGGAGTTGAGGAGGGGCAGAGAGGACAGATAAATTCAAAATACAGCGCAGCATGGTTGTGGCCCATGTATGAGTTCCAAGATAACCAGAGTAACACAGTAAGAATTTACCTTAAAAAAAATTGTGTACATACATGAAAATCTCAAAGAATAGAAAAAGACATCTTAGCTGGGCAGTAGTGGCATCCACACTTGGGAGGCTGAGAGGCAGGTGGATCTCTGTGAGTTCAAGGACAGCCTAGTCTACAGAGTGAGATCTAGACAGCCAGAGCTACACAGAGAAACTCAAAACAACAAAAACAAGAAAAGAAAGAAAGAGAGAAAGAAAAAGAAATCTTTCCTTCTAGTACTAGCAATAGAATCCAGAGCCTTCCCTTTTGTGTGTGTGTGTGTGTGTTTTGTTTTGTTTTGTTTTGTTTTGTTTTGTTTTGTTTTGTTTTGTTTTGTTTTTCGAGACAGGGTTTCTCTGTGTAGCCCTGGCTGTCCTGGAACTCACTCTGTAGACCAGGCTAGCCTCGAACTCTCAAACTCAGAAATCCACCTGCCTCTGCCTCCCAAGTGCTGAGATTAAAGGCGTGCACCACCACTGCTCGTCATTGGTGGATTCTAAGCAGATGCTGGGACCACAGCAACGGACTCTGGCTGTTAGAGTCTAGGCAAGTGTTTTATCACTGAACCACACTCCCAGCCCCCAACTGGTGGATTCCAGGAAAGCTCTCCCACTTAGTTACATCCCCAGCCACAGGGACCAAAGCTACTTGAGTCCCTCAGTCACGGCTGTCCCCATCTTGACCACCTTCACAGATTTCATCCACCAGACTCCTCAGGAACTTCTGTCCCCAGCTTGAAATCCTCTGCACATTCCTCAAAATCCAGGTCAACACTCTGGGCACCACCCTGGGAAGTCTTCCCTATCCACCTCAGAGAACTACTGGCCCTGCCTTCCTCTCCTCACACCATCACTTCACCTCTGCCCAGAGAGCTTCCCTCAGCATGAATCTGGGTGCTTGATTGTTTGGTTTGGTTTTTAGTTTCATATCATATATGTCTGGTTTTTTTACTATGTTGCTGCTGTTTAGTGTCCTTGGCCTGGAGAGATGGCTCAGCACTTAAGAGCACTGGTTGCTCTTCCAGAGACTCAGGTTCAATTCCCAGTCCAGAAATAGTGGCTCACAACCATCTGGATCAAACACCCTCTTCTGGTCTCTGTGTGTACCCATGTGGTATATATACATACATCCAACCAAAACACCCATACATATAAAATAGTAAAATATTCTGGCCAGGTGGTGGTGCACACCTTTAATCCCAACCCTCAGGAAACAGAGGTAGCTGAATCTCTGAGTTCAAGGCCAGCCTAGTCTACAGAGGGGGTTACAGGACAACCAGAGCCACAGAGAGAAAGCGTGTCCGAGAGAGAGAGGGGGGGGGGGGAACCAAGGTCCCCCCCTGCAAACTCTACCACTGAGCCACACCCCCAGCCCCTCCCTTGGGTATTCTGGGTAGGTGTTCTTCTGATAAATAATACTCCTACTAACTCATTTATTTATTTTTATAAGGTTGTCCAGGCTCTTGGCAGACACCAAATTTTCAATCGTCCTGCCTCAGCCTCAGAATTTCAGGCCTATGGCCAGCCAGGAGCTGTGTCCTGAATGAACAAGTTCTCTTGTGTTCAAGCAGACATAGGCTTCTGATAACCAGTCCCTGTTTCATGACTCCACCCTCCCTGATTCTCAGCCATAGCTCCCCTTAACTGGGAGCTTGATTTTTCTCCCCTGGAAGGATTTCCTCGTGTAAGGGGTAGGAGGTGGGAGTGGAGAGAGTAGGGATAAGGAAGGTGACAAGGGTCAGTACATCCAGGCCCAACATTTGATACTAAGGAATGAATCCCAATACAAAAGAGGAAAATTCCACCTCCTGAACTGCAGTGAACCAGAGTGGACACAGAGGGAAGACACAGAGTGCGGGATTATCAGCTCCCTGGAGGCCCACCATGGCTGGATGAGCAGGCATGGGACTGGAAAGGCTTCTTCAGGGACAGAGTCCTCAGGTGAGTTTCCCAGGTAGACAACCTCCACCCCGTGTGTCTGAGTCAGGCTAGCCACAGGTGGGAGCCTCACTTGACTTTGGGAGCCAACGCTACAGTTCAGAGAGAGGGAGGGGTTTTCCTCTGCTGCCAAGAAAGGAGGAAAAAAAACTCTTTGCTCTGGAATGAGGGTGGAGACTCAGGTTTCAGTGTTACCTGTACTGCACACAACCAGAAGTAGTGGTGGGTAGAAGGACCGAGGGTAGGGTGAATAGTGGGTGGGACTCCTCCTCTCTTCAAAGAAAACTTCAGCCCTCCTCCCTCAGATCTAGGAGTCCAGCCCCAGCCCTCCTCCCTCAGACCTGGAAGTCCAGACCCCAGCTCTCCTCCCTCAGAGTCCACAATCCATTCCTCCTCCCTCAGACTAAGAAGTCCAGCCTCAGCCCTCCTCCCTCAAACCCAGGGGTCCAGGCCACAATCCTCCTCTCTCAGACCCAGAAGTCTGCCCCCAACCCCCCTTTTCATATCCAGAAGTCTGCCTCTCTCAGACTCAGGAGAGGCTCTGTACTCCAGCCTTCCTCCCTCAGACCCTGAAACCAGGGTCCCGGGATTTCGACCAATAACTTTCTCAGACAGTTTTTATTCCTGTACAGAAGGAAGGGGCCTTGGTTCTGCCAGGCCTCTTGTGTTTGTGTCTCAGCCTGGGTTCCTGAGCCCTGCTGTGCTGACTTCTCACTCTGAGCCTGGGTTGTTCCTACAAGCCATGTGGTTCATGCTTGTCTACACCTTCCTTCAAACTCTTACACATACACAAGAGCTCAGAAAGAAAAACTGTGATGTGGTAAGAACATTAGCAGGAGCCAAAAAAAAAAAAAAATCAATATGGGATGGCCTATTTATGTCTGTAGCATGCAGACTCACTGCTGTGCAATGTGTTCTGCCCTGAGTCCTCAGATCCCCTTCAGCCACCCCTCCATCATCTTGTGCATCTAATTACACCATTCAGGGTGACTCGTACCCCTTCTTCTCACAGGGTGTTGCAGTAGCCAGGGTCTCCTTTCAAAACACCCATGGAAAAAACAGTCAGTAGCGATCTAAGCACCCAGTCTTTGCTATGGCAAAGCTCACATTCTAAGGAGGGAAGGCACAAAGTAAACCCAGTGAACAGATAGCTGTATTTAAGGGGAGATGATTAAGGGGGTACAATATAAGCTGTGCACGCACGAGGACCTGAGTTGGCATCCCCAGGTCCCGTGTAAAGTTGGATGTGATAATGTGATTCTAGAATCTCAGTGTTCCCTCAGTAAAATGGGGGACAGAGAAGAATCCCCTGAGACTCATAGGCCAGCTACCCTGGTGAACAACAAAAGAGACCCTGTCTCAAACAAGATGGGAGGTAAGGACTGATACCTGTGGTTGTCCTCTGACCGACATATACACACTGTGACAAATGTGAACCTCCATTTACACACAGTGTGCATATAAGCAAGCGTGCGTGCATGCGAATGCACACACATACATACATGTTCACACACACACACCAAAGAAGAAGAGATGAGGACTGTCATTTTAAATCTGTGATCAGCCAGGCCTCTCTGAATAGGTATCACTTGGAGCAAAAGCCCTGTGGTAGGTTGGGGTTTACCAGGTGAGAAATGATAGTGAATGAGTGGACCAGGTGGGACCCACAGAACAGAGGAAGGGGAGAGGCTTGGAAGTGGCCCCGGATCTACTCTGAATTTTGCAGTCTTCAAGTCTGACATTACATCCACTAAAGAGCAATCAACTTGGACAAGTCTCTTCTTACTTAATATGGGCCAGCAAGATGGCACAGTGAACAAAGGCCCTTGCCACACAGCCTGACAATTGATATCAATCCCCAGAACCACATAGTGGAAGGAGAGAACTGACTCCACACCTTGTTCTCTGACTTTCATGTGTATACCATCACACACACACACACACACACACGTAAACGTAAAAACATTTTTACTTAATACGACCATCTCTAGTTCCACTCATTCTCCCACAAATGGCATGATGCCATCTCCGTGACTGAAGAGTACCCAGTTGTGTATTTATTCCACATTTGCCTTATTCACTCAACCATCCGCAGGTACCTGAGCTGATTCCACACATTAGTTATTACAAATGGTGTTGGTCAAGTATCTGAAAATGCTGGGCTTCAGTTTCCTCATCGAGATAAAGACACACACTCATCATGGGTTTGGGGAAGAGACGACGTGTACAGCTTGGTCGCTGAGGACCATAGCACAGGGCGTTTGGCCAGATACCTCAGAGAGGTGTCTGTGTTCATTTAGGGATGTGTCAGCTGTGCTAGACTTTTTGTTTGGGTTTAGGTTTTGTTGTTATTATCCTGTTGTTTGAGCCTATTGTAGCCCAGGCTGGCCTCAGACTCACTATGTATCTGAGGATGTCCTGGAATTCGTGGTCCTCCCCCTCCACCTTCTTAGGATTGGGGTCACAAGTGTGTGTATCCATAACCAGTTGGAGTGATGTTGGGGACTGAACCAGGCCTCCGAGCGTGCTAGGCTAGCACTGTACCAGTGGAGCTACATCCTCAGGTGGGCCTCACACTTTAGCCCAGGCTGGCCTCAAAGTCAGCACAGTCCTCCTGCCTCAGCCCAGGAGTGAGCCACCACATTCAGCTTTGTCAAGGGTTCTCAACCTGTAGACTGTGGATCTCCTTTGGGGGGGTCATCTATCAGATATTCTGTATTCAGATATTTACATTATGATTCACAACAGTAGCAAAATTACCGCTATGAACGAACAAGGAAATAATGTTACGGTTGGGGGTCACCACAACACGAGAAGCTGTATTAAAGTGTAACAGCATTAGGGAGGTTGAGAGTCACTGCTCTAGGTACTTAATGAGACAAGTCTCAACCCTCAGCTCCACAGGGAGTGATGGAAGGCAATTTTCCAAGGAAGATGGAAGAAGGAGGGTAGGTAGAATCCAGAGCCAGGGAAAAGGCAAGTATTGATAGGTGTCCCAGGAGCCAGGATGCATCCTGGCCCGGGAGACACAGTCAGTGTTTGATCTCCTTTTCCACAGACACTCTCTGGATGACCTAGCTGTATGAACAAATGGCCCAACCACTCCACGCCTTAACTTCCCTAGTCAAGGGGAAATCCTACCTTTACCCCACCCCCAGCGCGGGGGAGGACTCAAAGATATATTTTAAGGAGGAGCTTTTCACTCAGACGTGTGAACAAGTGTGACAACAAATTGTTGTTATTATTCTGTTGTTACAACGGACACACATAATTTCCGGGATCCCCTACAGCAACCCTGCCCCCGCACTTGAGACTGTGTGCCAGCCCCGCCCCCCGAGCCACCTCCGGTCAGCAGTGCCAGGTGAGCGCTCAGGTATGCAGGAGCCACGAGGCCTGGGAGGAGGCAGAAGGAGGAGTCTAGAATACAAGGGAGGGAGAGCTGAAGGCTGAGGGACAGACAGAGCCGGCAGGCAGGTGAGGAGGCCAGGCCCTAGTCTGACGGAGGAGAGAGCTGGGGGCTGGATACGTGGATTTGAGAGAGGAAATCTGGAGCCTGGACCTTGAGTCTGACGAAGGAGAGCTGAGGTCCAGAGTCTTGGATCTGAGAGATAAGGTACCCTCTGGACTCCTGGATCTGAGCAAGGAGGAACTGGGGTCTAGATTCTTGGATCTGAGAGATAAGGTTCCCTTCTGGACCCCCGGGATCTGAACAAGGATCGTCTGGAGTCTAGACTCTTGGATCTGAGAGATGAAGTCCCCCCTGGACCCCTGGGTCTGAACAAGGAGGTGTGGGTCTAAACTCGTGGCTGAGAGATAAAGTTCTCACTGGCCCCCTGGGTTTGAGAAAAGAAGTCTGGGACTTGAACACTGAGTCTGAAAGCAGACAGCAGAAATCTGGACTTCAGTGTCTAAAGGAGGGCTGGAGCTCCCAAGTCTAAGAGATCTGGACCCCTAGGTCTCAGGGGAAATGGCCAGACTCCTGAGTCTGAAGAAGGGATTCCTGTCTAAGGAATTAGGAGCCAGGCAGGGGCCTGGACTCCTCAGTTTGAGGGAGGAGGGTTGGGTCAGGATCCTGTGCCTGAAGCTAAGTCACTCACGCACGTCTTTGCCAACTCTCAAGGCACCTCCAAGTAGACAGAGCACCTCATCTTGCCATCATGAGCACCACCACAGGGTAAGTACCCCCTGCCCCACTGTCCTAGCCCCTCCACCCTTCCCCCACACCTGCAGATCCTGTTTCTACAGCCCAGGCTCTAGACCTTCAGGAGGAATGTTCCCCTCCCTGGCTAGCCTGTGGTTAGGCACAGACAGAAGGGGTTCCGTTGTAAATATGGATACTCTGCGATGGTATGGCTCTGGCAGAGGCGTGCCATCTCCCTGAAACCACCCCCTCCTCTAGAGAAATGGGAATGAGGGTGTCTTTTGAGAGGACAGGACTCAGCTGACTGTTTCTATAACAGGCACTCAACCGCGGCTGTTCCCGTCCTTATCTTAGTATTAAATATCCACCCTCTGCAGGAAAAGCAGGGCTGAGGACAGTGAAGACCCAAATCTCCTGGAGGGCACAGGCAGGAAGACAAACGAAGAGGAGTAGAAATTAAATCTAGAGAGATAGTGAGTGCTCCAGCTCAACGGTAACCAAATGTATCATGAGACAGGCAGGATCAGGACAAAAGACCTGACTACCTAGCTCTGACCTGCTGCTTTTCTGGTAGAAATGGGGATTTAAGAAACTGCAGGGAGTGGAGATGTGGCTCAGCTATTAGAGGGTTTGCCTCATGTATGAAACACTGAGGTCTAATCCATAGTACCCCATAAACAAGGCATGGGCACAATATTAATCCCAGCATTCGAGGCAGAGTCAGGCAGATCTCTTTAGGCTCAAGGGAACCCTGGTCTATATAGCAAGTCCCGAGCCAGGAATGGCTACATAGTGAGACCCTATTTAAAGACAGATAGATAGATAGATAGATAGATAGATAGATAGATAGATAGATACATCATGGAGGATTGTGCCTGTATCCCAGCACTTAGGATTTAAAGACAGTAGGAGTTCAAAGTCATCCTAAGCTTTGGGGCCAGCCTGGGCTACATGTGACTCTATCTCAACAAAAAAAGACTTATCAAAAGTTTATAATTTTGCAAAGTTGTAAATTTAAGAGGAGACTAGAAACAGGAAGAGATAAGGAATGACTTGCCTGGGAAAGTCTGCACCATGGTGGGAGGAGAAGGAGATAATTCCATGCCTGCTTCAGCTACCGAAGGCTGTTGTATCAATCACCATTTATTGAGCAACCACTGTGTGCTAAGCCCTGTGCATCACCATAATCAGAATAATAACTATTACCAGGACTGAAAAACACTTCACCTACTGGGTTGAATTTATACAGCAGTCACAGCAGGTAGATGCTATACTACAGTATGTTACAGGAAGGGAAACTGAGGTAGGGAAGATTAGGTCCCTTTACCAGAGTCTTGTAGTGTTGTTATTGGGGGTTTTTGTAGATTAATTTTAATTTTTATTAATGTGTGTGTCTGTCTGTCTGTCTCTCTGTCTGTGAGTTTGTGTACAAGAGTGTAGTGCCTAAAGTCAGAAGAAAGTGTTGGTTCTCCTGGAGCTGTAGTTACAGGTGGTTGTGAGGGGCCTAGTGTGGGTGCTGCTCTTCCTCTAGAAGAGTAGCACTTGCATTTAACTGCTCAGCCAACAATAGCAGGAGGTCAGGACCATCCTAAGCTACTTAGTGATTCCAAGACCCAATCTCAAAATTGCAAAAACATTTTTATTGAAGACAGAGAGAGGAG
>NW_021604693.1:29229-85812 GCF_004785775.1 Grammomys surdaster | reverse complement strand
GAGGAGAGGAGAGGAGAGGAGAGGAGAGGAGAGGAGAGGAGAGGAGAGGAGAGGAGAGGAGAGGAGAGGAGAGGAGAGGAGAGGAGAGGAGAGGAGAGGAGAGGAGAGGAGAGGAGAGGAGAGGAGAGGAGAAGAGAAGAAGCTGGGCATAGTGGTGCATGCTCTTAATTCCAGCAGCTTGGAGGCAGAGGCAGGAGGATCTCTATGAGTGTGAGACCTTGTCTACCTAGTGAGTCTTAGAACAGCCAGGGCTACATAGCTGGTTGTGAGCAGCCTGGCCTGGTTACCTGGAACTAAAGTAGGGTCATCCATCTTAGGGGGAGGAGAGAGAGAGAGAGAGAGAGAGAGAGAGAGAGAGAGAGAGAGAGAGAGAGGGAGTGAATGAATGAATGTCTGTCTGTGGTATATGTTTGTTCCCGCCCCCCCCCCCCCCCCCCCCTAACAAATCTTTTTTTTTTTTTTTCGGTCTTGATTTTTTTGAGACGGAGTTGTTCTGTGTAACAGCCCTGGCTATCCTGGAACTCTCTTTGTACACCATGCTGGCCTCGAACTCACAATGATATGTCTGCCTCTGCTTCCCGACTGCTGGGAGTAAAGGCGTGCACCACTAACCCAGCTTATACCACAGCATCTTCTTTAACACTAGCGTGTCCTGCTCTCACTTGCACAGACCTTCCATGGCTCTCCGTTTCCCTCCCTGATGCATTCCTGCAGGATCTATCCCCAGCCCCACCATCCTTCTAACCCCTTATGTTTTTTTCTTCACCAGGCCTGAAGCTGCACCCAAACCAAGTGCAAAGTCTATCTATGGTGAGCTTGAGGGTGAAGCAGACCAAGAACGAGGCTCTTGGGAGAAGAGAGAATGCAGTCTGTGATCTTAAGTCTGAGGAGGAGGGGATAGAATCTGGACTCTTGAATCTGAGAGAGGAGGGCTGAGGTCAGAGATCCTGGGTCTGAGGGAGGATGATTGTGGTCTGGACTCCTAGTCTGAGAGAGGAAGGTCGGAGTCTAGACTCCTCAGTCTGAGGGAGGAGGACTGTCGTCAGGGTCTGCAGTCTGACTCCTGCATGCATTTTCTCCTCCCTCCCCTCCTTAGAACAGAGGAAACGTTACTCCACAGTGGTTATGGCTGATGTGTCCCAGTATCATGTCAATGTGAGTCTGGGGTCTGTGTTTTCCTAAGACGTTTCTTAGGAAGAGGTGAGCCTGAAGTGACAGGGCTTTTCAAAACAGGGACGGGGGGGGGGGGGGGGAGCAATAAGGATGTAAAGTGAATGAATATGGAAGAGAGAAAGGGGAAGGAAGGAGGAAGGGGGGAAAGAAGGAAAGAAAGAAGGAAAAGACTCTAGGAAAATTCAGCTCTTCCCTCCACATGAACATCTGTGCTCATTGCCTGAGAACTCAGTTCTGTCAGATCTTCCTCTGAGCCATCCCCAGTGCTGGATGTCAAATCAGCAGCAGTCCTGTGGTCCAAGAGAGGGTGCTGGGTATTATACTGCAAAGCAGAGGAGGCACTTAAAAGAGGTCAATCATTATTTGTTGCCCTTGAGGGGCCTCCAGTCTTGGTTGGAAGAGGGCCTAATTGGAAGGAGATCTAAGCAATGCTGGCCACTGAAGGAACTCTGCTGTTTTGAGGGAGGATTTTGTTTGTTTTGGTTTTTTGTTTGTTTGTTATTGCTGTTGTTGTTTTTAATCTCTTCTGGATCTGAAGGAAGAGGGTTAAAGCCTGGAGTCCTGGGTCTGAGGGAAGAGGACTGAGGTCTGGACTCAAAGGGTCTGAGGAAAGCCTTCTGGGGGAAGTATGGCTGAACTGGAACTACCCCTAGAGGCCCTTAGCCAGCCCAGCACCTGCTTAGTGTTGCCTGGGACTCAACAGACTTCCTTGTCTCCTGCCAGCACCTGGTCACCTTCTGCTTGGGGGAGGAAGACGGCGTGCACACTGTGGAAGATGCTTCCAGAAAGCTGTCAGTCATGGACAGCCAGGGGCGCGTCTGGGCACAGGAGATGCTACTGAGAGTGTCACCTGGTCATGTCACTCTGCTTGATCCGGTCTCCAAGGTGCCAGGGAGCCCTTGGGTGGAAGGAGAGATAGGGCTGAGGTCTAAGGGTGACTCTTGGCTCCAAAGCTTCCTTCCACTGGGAACTTTGGCAAGCTGTCTTTTGAAGCCTCAGCTATTAAACAGGGTGTTATTTCTAGGCTCCTGAACTCTTTCGGTTGCCTTGCCCCAAGTCCTGGGCACTGCTCTAGTGGTGGGTAATAAGAATCTGTGCCTCCGTTTACCCTGCGGCCCCATCCTGCAGGAGGAACTAGAGTCATATCCTCTCGATGCCATAGTACGCTGTGACGCGGTGATGCCCCGAGGACGAAGCCGTTCGTTGCTGCTCCTAGTGTGCCAAGAGCCAGAGAGAGCACAGCCGGATGTCCATTTCTTCCAGGGCCTGCTCCTTGGGGTGAGTGGGCGTGGCTCCAGGTAGCCTTTTCTAAGAGAGGATCAGAGGCGGGGCTTCCATGTTTGGGGTGGGACCTGTGGCAAACAGAGGGGCATAGCCTGGAAAGGGGGTCTAAGAGGGAGCCAGGATTGAGGACAGGTTGAACTCCAGACCAAGACTGAATGTGACGATGGGAAGAAGGTGCAGGCTTTGTCTGACTGAGACAAGGCCTTGAGAAAAATATGGGAAGGATAGTCCGGGAGGAGCAGGCAGAACCAAAATGAGGGTCCACGGGGTTCGTTCAAGACAGTCGGAAGCATAGCGCTGAGAACAAGAAAGAGGCCTGTACAAGGCAACGGGTGAGGCGTGGGAAGGGAGATCTCAAAGTATGATTGGCAGGCGGAGCTGATCCGTGAAGACATCCAAGGGGCTCTGCAGAACTACCGCTCCGGACGTGGGGAACGCAGGGCAGCAGCACTCAGGTGAGGAGGAAGGGGGAAGCAGATGCAGAGCGCTCTGGGGAAAAACAAAACAAAACAAAAACCCCTCCCATCTGTGAACCTCACTCTCCTCAGCTTGATACGAACAGCCTAGAGTGTTGAATGTGGTCAAAAGTTAGCCTTGGCCAGGTCTTGCCTGTACCTCCCAGACAAGGCCACCTCCCCGCCCCAGTCCTCTACTTTAACCTGTCTTGGTCTTTGATTTCTCCACCTCCGTATCCAGTTTCTCATTATGAAATGCTCAGCCTTCGTTTGACCCCACTCCCACCTCCACCCCCACCCCCACCCCCGTCTCTCTTCGTAGTTCCATCGATTGCCCCAGCCTCAGTTTCCTCCTTTTCATTACTCAGGGCGACGCAGGAGGAGCTGCGACGCGGCGCCTCTCCAGCTGCAGAGACCCCGCCCTTACAGCGTCGCCCGTCTGTCCGCGCGGTGATCAACACCGTGGAACCATCCGCGGTTCGCGGGCGACCCCAAGTGGAGCCAGTTCCAGAGACTGAGGATGCGAGGAAACCGGACCCAGCGCGCACGACTAGCAACGCCGATTGCACCTCCCCGGACCTGGGCCCAAGGGGTCCTGAGTTGGCGGGTCTGCAGGCAGAGAGGGATGTGGTGAGCATGCGTGAGAAGTACCAGCTTGGGGGCGTAAAGGATTCCCCTGACATTCAAGTCAGACTTGGAGTGGGGAGCGAGATTCAGGAACGTGGGCACGTCTAGGTGTGGCTAGCTGACAGGATGCTAGGTCGGAGATGGGACTTAATTCTAGAAGTGTGGCTTGAATCTTTGATATAGACCACCCACTGCTCCAGTTATGGGCGTGGCCTGACATAGGGGGTGTGTCCAGAGTTCAAATTGGAGTCCTGGACCTAGACCAGAGTCTGAGACTCAGGATCATCACTCTTGCCCCTCTTGCTTACGGCAGGATATCCTGAACCACGTGTTTGACGACGTGGAGAGTTTTGTATCCAGACTGCAAAAGTCAGCAGAGGCTACCCGGGTTTTGGAGCACCGCGAGCGCGGCCGCAGGACACGACGCCGGGGTGCCGGAGGTAAGGGGGCCTCCACATTGAACGAGAACACACCTTCCTGAATGATGCCCAAATATCCTCTCTCTCCGAGGTCTCCCACTACCAGCCAGGTTTGCCTTCCTAAGGCCATCTGTTTGGGTGTTTACACCTTTGGAACTATTATCTAATGCTTTCCTGGTGTCCCCACCACCTTACCTGCTCCCTACCTACAGAGGGCCTGCTGACACTGAGGGCCAAGCCACCTACCGAGGCTGAATACACCGACGTGCTTCAGAAAATCAAATACGCCTTCAGTCTACTGGTGAGGATGCATCCATTGCTGGGCATCGATGGAGTGAGGGCACTGTGACTCTGACCCATCCATCATTCTTGCACTAATATTTAATGACCTCCTTTCACTCCAGGCCCGGTTGCGCGGCAACATCGCCAACCCCTCCTCTCCAGAACTGTTGCACTTTCTGTTCGGACCTCTGCAGATGGTGAGACTCGCACTCAGTTCTTAGGGTCCTCCTGCTTTAGAAGGATTGAGACTCGACTTCAAGAAGACCTTGTTGCCATGCTCATTTCTATTGGCCTGGTAGATTGTGAACACTTCAGGCGGCCCTGAGTTCGCGAGGACTGTGCGACGGCCGCATTTGACGTTGGAGGCTGTGGCGCTGCTCCGCGACAATGTCACTCCTCGTGAAAACGAACTATGGACCTCGCTGGGGGACTCCTGGACCCGCCCAGGGTGAGAGGGGAAACTAGAGTGTAGAGGTTTGACTTGGTTGCAGGACGCGGCTAAATTTGAGGAGGGGGCGGGACTTAAGATAAATGCCAGGATTCAATTGGAGAAAAGGCTCGAAATTACCGTGAAGGAAAGGCTTAACATCTAATCAGATAGTCGTGTTGAAGCAAATGGTGGAGGCTTAGAGAATTTAGAGACAGACTACAGTACGCGGAGGGTTGCCTGGGTGAGTGGGATTCAGCTACAAGGAAAATGTGGGTCGTATAGGAGTGTGACCTATAGGTTTGAAGATGAAAAGGAGTCTGTGCTTGGAGGCTTCAGGGAGGAGGCGGAGCCTGAGACTGGGAGTGGGTCAAAGGGCAGGATGGATTGATGTTGTTGAGAAGTGTTGAGAAAGTACCTAGAAGCTTGGGCGGTGGCGCACAGCTGTAATCCCAGCTCTCGGTGGTGACAGGAAGATCAGAATTGAAGATCACCCTCCACTAGAAAGTGAGCTAGGGCCGGGCAGTGGTGGTGCACGCCTTTAATCCCAGCACTTGGGAGGCAGAGGCAGGCGGATTTCTGAGTTCGAGAGTTGGAGGCTAGCCTGGTCTACAGAGTGAGTTCCAGGACAGCCAGGGCTACACAGAGAACCCCTGTCTCGAAAAAAACCAAACCAAAAAAAAAAAAAAAAAAGAATTGTGAGGATAGCCGGGCAATGATGGCTCACGCCTTTAATCCCAGCACTTGGGAGGCAGAGGCAGGCGGATTTCTGAGTTCGAGGCCAGCCTGGTCTACAGAGTGAGTTCCAGGACAGCCCGGGCTACACAGAGAAACCTTGTCTCCAAAGGGGAAAAAAAAAAAAAAGAATTGTGAAGATAGAGCCGAGTTTGCAGGAAGAGAGAAATGTTGTGAAGTGATGTCCCTGGGTTGGTTTGGCCTAACCTTCTGATGGGTCCCTGATGACAGGGTGGAGCTGCCCCCTGAAGAAGGGTCTCCCTACAGTCCAGAATTCTACAGCGGCTGGGAGCCTCCAGCCACTGACCCGCAGGGCCGCCCCTGGGAGGACCCAGTGGAAAAACAACTACAACACGAGAAGCGGCGCAGGCAGGTAAGGCAGAGCTGCCAGGGAAGCACTAAGCTCCCCGTATCCGCGCCACGGGGGTGAGCCAGGGAAGTCTGAGGTCTAGCCTGCCTGACCCCAAGCTCTCTTACTTCCCGCAGCAAAGCGCCCCGCAGGTCGCGGTCAATGGGTGAGTGTCCGCTGCAAAGCGGCCAGAGGAGGGGTTGGGAGGACTGAGTGAGTCCCGGGGTCACCCCAGCGCTGACTCCGACTCTTCCCTTTTTTCCTATCTTTTTTCCCCTCTGCCTTCCCGGCTCTTTGCAGGTGGGTGAGGTGGTGAGGAGGCGGGGCTGGGGCTGGGGTGGGGGTAGGAATAAGGAGGGAGGGGGGAGGAGCCCAGATCTGTGGGTCCAAGGGAAGAGGGAATGGAGACTTAGATTCCCGAAGCTATGAGTGTTAGAAGGGGAGCTTAGTGCTAAGAGTGGGTATGTCTCAGGGTTTGGACCCCAGTGCCCTCAAAAAACTGAAAAAGTGCAGTTTGGTGTTCTGGAACCAGGGAAGCATCATGCTTGGGTCCCAAGAGCACAGAATACTGGATGTTAGGGAAAAGATAAAGACCTAAAATCAGGATTGGTACTTGGAGAAGCTAGGGACAATTGTGAGAAAATGCTAGAAAGTACTGACACCTCTGGGCCACTAACTGAGGTGGGACTTCTGGCTTCCTAATGCTCTAAGAAATAGCACCTACTGGGGACAGACTGGACCACTAACAGAGCTAAAAAGATCTAGGGATTCGAAGGTCAAGACCTGGACTCCTGCCTACTTTGCTGGGAAAGAAAGAACTAGGGACCTAAATTTATGGCTCTAACAAATTGTGGAAGCTGAAGGTTTGTAGATCCAGGGGAGGAAGATGATGGAGAGGGGTCACAAGTCTAGGATCCTTGGGCAGATAAGAGCCAAGAGTGGAGGGAGTGGATTGAGTACAAAATGCTAGAGCTGGAGATGAGTGGGGGTCTCGGTGAGGGCCCCAGCAGAGGGTCTCAGCGGGGACGGCATACTGGGAGCTGTCAGCTCCACACAAGGGGTGCCAAGACCCTGAAGAGCCCCCCTCTCCCTTCCACAGGTATGCCTGATCCGGGATGAAGTCTCTGTTGTTGGGGGGGCCAGAGCCAATCGTTCCCCCCAAGCTATCTGGTGTTGCAGGACCATCTCCTCTGTCTGCCTGCTTCTGAATCTCAGACTCGGCACCTCCAGCTTTTTACTTACCTTCTCTGGCTGTAATTTCTTTGCCTGGAAACATGAGAAGTCTCTGGCACTGCGGCTCAGCTTGAGTTCAAATCTAGCTGCACACAGAGAAGTTCAGAGGGACTCTGACAAGGCCTGCCAGGAGCCAACTAAGTTACACCTTTCTTTTGTGACCTGACCATTAATACACTGTACCTCAGTTCCTTCCCTATAAAAAGTGAAATAATGGCCATATTCTGCTACTCAAGTACTCAAAAGCATGAAGCAGGAGGATCAAAAGTTCTGGGCCTATGTGGTCTACAGAATGAGTTTAAAGGCCAGCCTCTATTATATAAAAATAATAGAGGCCGTGAGGGGCTAGAGAAATGGCTTAGTAGTTAAGAGCACTAGCTGCTCTTCCAGAGGACCGGGGCTCAATTCCCGTGTATGCATGCAGCTCACAACCATCCATAACTCCAGTTCCAGGGGATCCAATACTCTCCTAGGTCTCTGCAGGCACCAGGAATACAAGTTATACACAGACCTACATGCAGACACGCACATCTATATACATAAAATAAAACAGAGGGCTGGGATGTAGCTCAGTGACAGAGCATTTGCCTAGAATCTACCAGTAAAGGAAGGGTTAGGGGCTCAGGAGTAGAGTGAGTGCCTGAGAAGCTAGTAGTGAGGGCTCGGGAGTATGGGTTGATGGTAAAATTCTTGCCAAGAATCCAAGCAGTGAAGGGCTATGGCCATGGCTTACCTGTCTGGGGTATGGCTCAGAAGTAGAATACTTGCCTAGAATCTACTAGTAAGGGGCTGGGACATAGGTTAGCCATGCACTGTGTGCCTAGCATATGCAAGATACTGGGTTCACTCCCCTGTACCACCAAAAGGGAGGAAGGGGGGTAATAGTGAAGTCCCTGGAGGAGGAAGGAACTAAAGAAGACCCACATTTATGGAGCTACCCTGTAGCTCCAGGAGAATCAAATCTGAATGCAATTGGCATACCATGTGGTATAAGCATATGCATTGGCTGTTGTTTGTATCTTCCTCATAATCCTCTGCCCATTCCAGCTATCTGTTCTGAGTTTCACCGTTCTCACTTATAAAATGCAAGCGAGGAGCTGGAGAGATGGCTCAGAGGTTAAGAACACCACTCTCTGCCCTTGCAGAGGACCTGGGTTCAGTTCCTGGCACCCCGTGGTGGCCCACAACTGGCTGTGGGCCCTAGGAAGCTAGCCCCCGGACGCCCTCTTCTAGGCTCTGCGAGGACCGCACGTGTACATACATAAGTGCAGGCAAAATGCTCACAAATAAAATTAAGAACAGAAAAAACAATGCAAGTGAGGACTGGAGGATGGAGTGCAGAAGTAAAGCACTTCCTTAGCATGCACAAGGAAGGCCCTGGGTTTGATCCCCGCTACCTCATAAAGAATTAAACAGTAATCATGATTATCATGTTTGCTGCATGATGCCAAGCAAGGAAATGAGCCAACTATATTCAAGCTGTGACTCCAGTGTCAAGTCTGTATTAACATATTAACCTGGAACCCTGCTTTAGCCCCTGCTTGGCTCTAACCTCACCTCACATTAGCAACTTATAATCCAGACCATCAAGGCTGGCTACCTCCTCATCTCCTACCCGTTTCATTCTCCCTAGTCACCAAGATCCAGAACTGGAAACTGAGTCTCAGCTAGAAGAGAAAGCCAGAAAATGGGTTCTGTGTAATTATGACTTCCAGGCCCGAAATGGCAGCGAACTCTCTGTCAAGCACCGAGATGTGTTGGAGGTTAGCGGTGTGGGGGCCTGAGACTCTGGAATTGACCGATTCTGCATAGACTACGCATAGAACCAGGGCACGAATTTTCTGTTTATTCTCCACCTAGGTCCTGGATGACAAGCGCAAATGGTGGAAGGTTCGGAACCATCAGGGACAAGAGGGCTATGTACCCTATAATATCCTGACACCCCACCCTGGACCCCAGGTGCACCGCAGCCAAAGCCCTGCAAGAAACCTAGTAAGTCAGCATATTCTTGCTTCTTCAGGGAGAAGTGGGGGCCAGATCCTAGGTCCTGGGGATGAGGACGGAGAAAATCAGGTATGAAGAGTACTTCTTGGCAAGTGGAGTGTTTAGTTTATTGAGAAAGGGCCTGGAAGCCCCCTCTCCTCTTCTCTTCTCTTCTCTTCTCTTCTCTTCTCTTCTCTTCTCTTCTCTTCTCTTCTCTTCTCTTCTCTTCTCTTTTCTTTTCTTCCAGGAGACTAGCACACCTCCTCCCCCACCTGCCCCAGCTCCAGCCCCCACTCAGGTGCGGCCCCAGTGGGACAGTTGCGACAGTCTAAACAGTTTGGACCCCAGCGAGAAGGGTGAGTTGTGGAGAGTCACTCTGGGAAGTGATCCTTGTCTTCACTTTTCAGGCTCCACTCTGGGCAAGCTAGAGGCTCCCGAATCCCTGGCCCCAGCACCCTGAGTGCGCACTCCCTCCCTTCACGGTTTCCCTCCTGCAGAGAAATTCTCCCAGATGCTTTGTGTCAATGAGGAGCTGCAGGCGCGCCTGGCGCAGGGCCGTTCGGGTCCCAGCCGGGTAACCCCGGGGCCCCGAGTCCCGGAGCCCCAGCTCAGCCCGCGCTCTGAGGCCTCGGTGGTCCGTGCCTGGCTGCAGACCAAGGGCTTTAGCTCCGGGTGAGTGGGGTCCCGCTGCTACTCTGATTAGACGTGTAAAAGACCTGGAAGTCGAGGTTTCAACTGCTCAAGGTGTGGGAGCGGGGAAACTATGGGGCAACTTACAACGCCCGAGGACAGGCTCATCGGAGACCACAGGGAAGAGCATTCCTTTTCTGAAATCCTACGTCTCCAGAGCCTGAGCCCCTCCGCCCCAACGTCCTTCCTTGAGAGCTCTGATTGGACAAGCAGTTAGGTGGGTGTGATACGATCGGTGGAACTAAACTGTGATGGCCCCTGCTGCCTTCTTAGGACTGTGGATGCGCTCGGCGTGCTGACTGGGGCACAGCTCTTCTCGCTGCAAAAGGAAGAGCTGCGGGCGGTGTGTCCCGAGGAAGGGGCGCGAGTGTACAGCCAAGTCTCTGTGCAGCGCGCGCTGCTGGAGGTGAGAGAATCCCCCAGGCCTGGATGAGGTTGGGGGGGGGGGTCACCCAAGATTCACAAACTCAGGTCTTGATTTCCACCTCACCCTCCAGGACAGAGAAAAAGTATCAGAGCTGGAGGCCGTGATGGAGAAGCAAAAGAAAAAAGTGGAAGGCGAGACCAAAACAGAAGTCATTTGATCCTGGCTCGTTCACAAAACGTGATGAGACGGTGGAGTTCCCAGCACCCCGTAGGACAACCGTCGCCAGACTCCTCCCCATCGCCAGTGGCAGTAGATGTCCCACCCTGGGTTCCCCGCCATCCTGGCGGGCAAACTGTACTGACCGGAACCCTTCCAGAGGGACTGATGGGAACGGGAAAGGGGACGGAGCATAGACACTACCAGAGAGACATGCCCAAGAGGCGCAGTGATGGCCCTCCCTGTGCGTTGTGATGCGCTATAAACAGCCTCCTTTTAGGCTATGTCCACCTGCTGTCCCCCTCTCTTGCCGGCTACCAAGGAGCCAAGAATCTAGGGGACACTCCATATTTTCTATCCATAAACCTGGGGATTCCAGGCTTCCTCTTAAGCACCAATCTATCCTTGCTCTAGCAGTACCTACAATCTCTCTGGTTAAAAACCCTTTCCTGGCTCCTCGCTGTTCTCCGTCCTGTCACCTAGCATGAAGCCTGAAGGTGTCTCCTCTCACCCTCCATTTTGGGCCAACCCCTTCCATCACAGGCATTTTGCACTTACTACTTCTGCTGGTTGGAGCAGCCTCCATCATTCTGGCTCAGCTCACCTGCATGCTATGGATGCTTGTGCCAGCCACCAAGGGTCCAGCTGTGGAGATCTGGATATTTCCTGGGCATGCTATAGGCTCTTGAGTCTTCCAGTCCCCTCGAGAACTTTCTCCCTGCTAAGTCCTTGTCCAGTTTCTTTAGGTGGCTGATAAGAGCTTGTTTTCTCATTCAGACTAGATATCCCTAAGGTCTTTCTTTTTCTGACCCTGGCACTTCTTGCATCCCTAAAACACTTCCAAGAGTCCCACCAGTGCCCTCTACCTCTGCGGCCTCTGCTCCCGAAGCAGTTCAGTTCTTACCTGAGCCACCAGGTGGCACACCTCAAATCCAACCTAGAAAAGCCAGCCTTTTGGCTGACAGCTTCACTATACCCACTTCCTTCTAGAACATTAACCACTGCATGCAGATATCCTTCCCTGTCTACTCAAGTATGTCCCTTGGCTTCTCCTGACAGATGGGATAAAACCTAACCCCAGCACGAGAGTTGATGCACATGACCACTCCAAGTTCAGGATCCCCTTCCTCCCCTTTCAGGACTCCAGGCAATGGTTCATGCTGTTGGCTCTGCCAGGAATGCCCTGGCCCTCCAGAGTCTAATCAGTGCCCGTCATTCCTTATGCCAAGGTTGGGTGGTTAGTTAGTTGATTGGTTTTGTTGGAGACAGTCTGGATACAGCCTCAAAGGCTCAATCTTGTTTCAGTTTCCTGAATGCTGGGATTCCTGGCAGACACCCTGCTGCCTTCTTTTCTAAGAGAAACTAAAAACACAAGCAGTTTGCCCAGACTGTTTTTGATTCCTGTAGTGAGCTCCCAGGCTGCAGGTTACACTGCAGGCAGGGACCAGCTAGCTTTCCCTGTACTTCAGTTGCCTGTAGCTCTTTCTGGTCTGGAATGGCATCATTTCTATCTGCTTATCCTGACTTCCTCCTCTGTTGATCACCCTGTCTGTCACTCCTCCAATATCTGTCAATGGTCAGCCAGGGGGACCTGTTACACCTCGAGTCAGATGTCAGTCTGGTGGCCAGACCTTCCATCTCAGAGCTCAAGTCCTTAGCAGAGCCACATCCCTATACAAAGCCAGCACCTCAGCACTGTCCTCTGCTACTTAGCCCCAAGTTCCTTCCTGCACCTTAGCATGCCAGGCTATAACCTTTTCATTCATGGTTCTCATCACAGAAAATGTGCTTCCTTCAGACATACGGCTCACTCTGCTACCTTCTAGTGTCTAACATAAACACCATACACAAACACCAGATACACACCCAACATACACCATACACTACATATAACCCATAGCCCACATTCAGCCATGCCATGCACCACACACAAAATGCACACCACATATATACAGCCCGCCACAGACAACATACTCCAACCCACACCCACCGCCCTCTCCCCTTCTCTTTCTCTACAGCACTACAGCTGAAATTCATACACTGGCTACCCAGGTGAGACTGACTCTCCTGCAGAGCAGTGGCTGCTGCCCCCGAGCTGTTCACTCCTGGGACACCAGTAGGCAGAACAGAGCCTAGCTGGTAGTGTAGGCAGTTGCTCCTGACTGTAAGGATGGAGGCACAATGCAATCTCAAGACTGGCTCTTGCTGTCCCAGTTGATGTGGCCATGGAGGACTGAAGGAACTTGCCATCAGTTATTCCTTTCCCAGAGAAGCTACACTTGCAGTTTTCTATGTGCTCTACCCCACATTTTCAATGCCAGTCACCAACTCCACTCCTTTCAGAGGAACTGAGGGCAAATCTGAGCCCCATGAACTCCCTTCTGACACTTCCCACAACATCTGGGATCCTTAGCTGCACTTGTTCACTTCAGCAAAGTGCCCTCCCCACACCTGTGAGCACACTCCAACCACCCCAATCCAAATCCAAATGGGCTCAGTCAGCCTGAGCCCACAAGCAGGAGACCAAGTCACTGAGTGGCAATGTCACAACTTTATTTATGGTGCCTGTGCTTTGTCTCAAAAATACCTTCTCCCCCTCCCCAGACAATGGGTGGGGAGGAGGCAGCAAAAATAGAAGACATCCCTCCCTATTGCACATGGACCCTATATACAGGTCCAGCTGGCAGAGGCCAGCGGGACTCTTGGCACATTCCTGGATCCCTGTTGGGGAGGGGGACGGGTGCTGGGTAGCATCACACGTGAGGTGGGACCCTGGGGGAACCACTCTGCTTCTGGATGCTGATTTTGCGTCTCTTGGTCCTTGCTTTCTTCTTGGTCCCATCTCTGGTGCCTGTCCACTCTCAGCAACATCTCCCTACCTGGCTCAGCCTTCCACCACTATCCTGACCGCAGAGAGGTCCCCTTGGTTCCCGGGGACTCTGTGCTTCCCTCCCAGTTTGATGTCCCGAGAGGTTATGGCTTCTCAGCAACTTCCCCCAGAGCCTTGTCACTCATGTTCACGCGGGGGGAAAGGGTGCGTGTGTCAGAAGCAGCAGTATAAATATGGTGCGGGAACTCCTCCAGAGTCACTTGGATAGTTTGCTAATGACTCGGATCAACGCTGCATTCTCATCCTTGAGCCGTTGGTTGTCAGCCCGGAGATCAGACAGGGCCTAAGACACAGGGTGGGGTCAGCAGGGTGGTGCTAGGTAGGTTGGAGTCTGGCTACTGCCCATCACAAGCCCCAGTTACCTTCAGCTCCTCCTCCAGCTCTGCTGCCTTGCGCTCCAGAGCCCTGCGCTCCTGCAAGGCACGGGGCAGGTTCAGAGCAGGGTAAGGACAAGAGGCAGGGTAAGTCTGGGACACAGTGGGCCCACCCCCAGGAGCCCAAACTCACAAATCTCTCCAACTCAAGGAGGGCGGGCCTCTCAGCAAAGCGCTCCTGCCGCTGGTGAGGACAGAAAGACCTGGAGTCAAGTCAAGAGCTACGTCTTTACTCCACTAGTCTAGCCCGAGCCCTGTCCTCAGCGGAAGGAACTCCCCAGCCTCCCAGCCAGGGCCAGGCCCCTCCCCACTGGAGCTCCGCCTCTCATTATCCCCGACCCATTTATACCTGTGTGGCCCGCTCCAGCTCCACCTTGAGCTGTGCCAGACGCAGGGTGGTCTCTGTCAGGGCCTCGCGAAGTCGTTCGTTCTCCCTGCGGAGCTCCATGTACAGCTGGGAAAACAAGAGGATGCAGGCAGACTCAGAAGGGGCCGGATGTGGGCCATCAGCTGAAAGCAGAACAGGGTAGGGTAGGGCATGGGGTGGGATGCTGTACCTTCCGGAAGCCTCCATCAGGCTCTTCAGGTTCCTGTTTGGACTCTAGTGTGAGGTCTCTCTGTGAGCGCTGCCTGCGGACCGTAGTTCCGCCATCCACAGTGCTGGACAGAAGGGACACGCCTTAGGCACCTAGCTTTACCTCAGAAATGTGCCCCAGCCTCCACACAGGACCCCGTCTACCTGCACTCTGGGCTCCGTTCCGTAGGCCCCGCCTCTTCCCCCTGAAGAAGACCCCCAAGAGTTTAGTCTCTACCTCACGTCCAGGCCTGTCCTCCCTCCAGCCCACCAACCCTCCACAGCACCCTCACCTCGGCTGGCCCCCTCCGCTCATGGCCAGCTTTTCGATGCTCCCTGGCGGCCTGTGGTCCCTGGCCCTGCCCTTCGGGCGCCTCTGCTGGGGAATTGGCGGGAATCAGCCCAGACACTACTATAGGAACCCTTGTCCACTATGCATGGAACCTGATTCCATCCCCAAGTTAACAAAAGACTTTATGTGAGAGATAAGATGGCTCTCTAGGGAAAGACTTCCCAGAAAGCAGACCTCACCTCTCTGGGCAGGGCTCTCTGCGTTCTCCACGCCAGGGACCCGAGGTCTCCGAGAAGGGTCCTGCCAGGAAGGCACACAGTCAGAAACAGGGAGATGGGTTCCACCCAACCCACTTCACCTAAACCTGCTCACCAGGCTGGGCAGGGCCGGCTGCTCTGGCTCTAGGACCTTCCCAGCCACCTTTTCTGCTTCCTTCAAGTCTGTCAAAGTTACACCCTAGCAGAGAGAACAATCAGGGAAGACTCTGACCCAGCCCTCCTCCCCCAGACCCAAGAGCACAGGCCCGACCCCAGCCCACACCTGTGTGGACCTCCGAGACTGTCGCATAAGGCGGGAGCGAGCCTTCCGCTGAGACTCAGACTCCTCATCACGCACAGGCATCTGGTAGGACCTGAGTGGAGAACCCTGAACTGAGACAGTGTCCTGTCCCTTGTGAGCTCTCACACCCGCGAATGAACCTACAGAGGGTGCACATCCTAGCAGAACACATTTCAACTCCCACAGACCTTAGACTAAGTACTCCAGGAGTACTAGCCAGAGCCCTAAAGACCCCCCAAACACCGCTGTCTCAGTGCTGCTTGCCCCTAGCCTCTTTACCTCCGACGATCCCTGGAGTCGGCCAGGGGTGTTGCAGAGGCTGTGAGGGCATTTGGTTTCACTGGAGATCCAGGCTCCCTCCTGGACGGTAGAGGGGAGTGATCCAAAGAAGGAGGCTTGGCAGCCTCACACCTGCATGGATTCATTCATCAGCAAATATTCCTCAAGCCTGCATTCTGTGCCAGGCATGGGAGAGACCATAGAGAATAAAACAGTGGTCACTACTGAAAGGGGTCATTTCCAGGCAAAACAGACAAAAAACAAACAGCAGCCAAAAAGGCAAGTCTGGAGCGTGAGGAGAAAAGGTGCTTGGAGAAAATAAAGAGAATAAGCCAGGGATATGTACTGTGTCAACGTTAGCAAGGCAGTCCTGGTGGGCCTTAGAGAAAAGGTGACAACAAAGGTAGACAGGAAGGAGGGAGAGCCCAATCTGACCCTATGGAGTCAACAGAAGGAGCAGAAGCCCTGAGGCAGTCAGATCACAGTGGGTGCTTTACAGTGAGCATTTACTTGATGCCCCCTTAAGGACTCTCCCAGGATCTCAAATGCCAGGATAAACACCAGGCCTTGCTCCAAGTACTTACAGGGTAAAGGGCTCTGGCACTTTCTGGGCAGGGGTAGGGGTTATTCTGGCAAGACGAGGCTCCCTGGCCTGTGGAGGCAAGAGAAAAACAAAGGAGGTACTCTGTCCCGAGGCAGAAGACACCCCACCTACCTCTCCCCTACCCACCACACTTCGTGACCCTACCTGAGTGGAGGCCTTTTCAAGGAGGGAGGAGGAGGCTGAGCGCTGCAGACCGAGAACTCCCTCTGTACCCTTCCTTTCTGAAGGACCCAAGGCACCAGAGCTCCCTGTCTTCTGGAGACCAAAGCGCCTGGAGAAGGGAGCCTCTTCTGGCAGCTGGGAGAAGAGGGAAAGTCTCCATCACTGAGCAAAACAATGATCCCTCTCCCCAGAAGCTAAGGGTATAACTCCAGGAGAACCACAGAAAATCACAGCCAAGGCGGGTGCCACCAAAAAAATAGTTCTATGTCCACAAGGACCTAGAAAGCAAGGCAAAAGGCCATCTTCCTGACCAGAGGTAGGAGTATTTACAGGGTCCCGCCATTGCCCCAAACCTCACATCGGCTCATGGTGATCAGACTCACCACAGGGCTCTTAGGGCTGGAGGACACAGGGGAAGACACACCATTAAGGGCTCTTGGTTCCACAGCTGGGTGCGCTGTAGTACAGAACAGAAAGGGAATGTCAAAGGAGATGTCAGCTACCTCTGATATTTTGGAGTCCCACGACTCCAGGCCCAGCACTCACTCCTTCCTGGGACCCAGGGGTCTTAGCATCCCTACCAGCTGAGGCTTCTTCTCCCTCATCCTCATCTCCAATAGGGGGCCCTCCTGCCCCACCAGGCCGGCGCTCCTTTGACAGATCCTGCAGGGAGATCTTTTCACGGCTGCTCAAACGGCACACCGAGCTCCTAGGGAAAGGACAGAGTGTCACTGTCCAAGTCTGGTGGTGAGTCCAACCCACCCTAAGCCTGGCCTTTTCTTACCTTCTGTGCTTGCTGTTTGAAGGGACCTGTGACTCCTGGCCTCGGCCCTGAGAGGCTTCCTTTTGGTTCCTAAGCTATAAGGATGGAAGAGGACAACTGGGGAAGGCCAGAGGGTACAATCCCTCCTGGATCTCCCTGCTTTCCCTTCTTGGTGCTCCCTCCCTACCTCCAGAGCCATCACACATAACTGGGCTAGCCACAGTATACAGAGCTCTGCAAACATGAGAACTCAGTGTCCTGGCAGCACACCGTATCTGGGGCTTATGCAAGCTCTCCCAGGCTTGGCCTGATCCAACTGTCACTGGCCTCTAGTCTTATTGCCAGAGGGATTCTTCTACTTCCCAGGGGCTAGAAACTTGCTCAGACCTCCTCCCTACTCTTCAGCACATCTAGGATGCTGGTTAACTGTTGGCAGGGCGGCCAGGGCAGGAGGCTCTTCGTCTCCTTTATGGCTATCACAGACAAGTTCTCAGCTCGATGACAGTAGCCACCTTCCCAGACTAAATGAAGTCTGTTGCCATAAACCCATGTCTGTCGCAACAGTGCTCCACCAGAATGCCACTTGCCCGTGCTCTCATTGAACCTCAGTGTGCCACAGTGCTCATCTCTGGAGAATGTTCCCAGTGGGTCTTCTGGATGGCTCCCACAATGTCTGGGCCACCTCACTAAATACTGAAATCCCAGCTCATGCCATCTGCCAGGGGCCCACATCCATGATCACTTCACTAGAGACATCGGGGAGGATAGACTGAATGTATGTCATAGCTCTCTCCTCATCAAGCAGACAGGAAACACCCAGCAGAGAGGAAACAGCCTCACCTCCTCCATATACCCAGAGGTGCCCCCTTTCATAGACTTCCACCAGAGCTGGGCCACCAGGTGGGAACAGAAGGTCCCAGGACCGAGGGTGTCAAGGGACAAAGGACATCAGCCATCCCAGTTACTGTTACCTCCTCAGAGCTGCCAAGTAAAGAGGCAAACTAGAGTCGAGACTCACGTCCTCCTGTTTCTGAGCCAGTTCCTCCAAAAGATTCATCACTTCTTCATCAGCCAGGTCACAGGGACGCTGCCCCTGAGAAGGGGAAGGAGGCAGATGATGTTGGTGTGAGGGCTTCTCTCCCTCCCCTGCCCTACCACCTGACCCTTACCGCGTGGGTCAGAGAATCCATGCCCCCACCGTGCTCAGCCAGCAGACGGCAGGCATCCTCCACACCCCAGTGGGCTGCTGCATGCAAGGGTGTCCAGCCATCTCCATCCCGGAGCTCTGTGTCATAGCCAGCTTGGAGTAGCAACCTAAGGGACATGGAATCTGAGGTCAAGGGTCAAGCAAGGCCAATGATTTCAAATTTTGTTCTGTGGCCACAGTACTACTGATCAACACAAAACACACTACTGGATTTGCTGGCGACCAGCCCTCCCCAAGCTTCTTTGCACAACGGAGCCCTCCCTTGGACCAGTAGCTACAATTCAAACCCACGAGAGGTTCGTCATAGCACAGGGATCCCACTTTTTGAATCCCTATGTTAAAGGACTCAGAGCAGTGGTGAGGGGTGATGAGAAAGGTGCAAGACTCCCCCACTATCCCAAGCCTTAGGAGGATGTGACCCACGAAGGCCCTGTGTAACTCTAGAACCAAGCTGTTTTAGAATACTGGTTATCAACAGTGTCAAGTACCACACACAGACCCAGACAGACAGACAGACACACATAGATACACACACACAGACACACAATCACACACACAGACACACAATCACACACACACAGACACACAATCACACACACACACTCTGGAAACATCATCAGTGGCATCCTAACTTACAGGTAGAGACAGGTCGGTCGCATCAGTGGGTTAGAGCTGAAGAGGCTGCTCAACCTCCTCCAACATACAGGACAGCCCCACCACAGACTAGATCCAAACATCAGAATGCTAGAGTTGAAAAAGCCTGGCTCAGCCAAGGCTCTTTCTAGAAAGTAACAATCAAGGAGCTCTCCAAATTCAGCACGGGGCAAGGTCTCTTTTGAAAGAAGTGGAGTGAGGTCCTGTGTCAGTGAGCAAGGCCACAAGCATGGGGAGGCGAAAATGCCCAAAAGACTGCAAAGCACTAGGTCCTGTTTGGCTCTGAGACTCCCTCCCTCACATTTCCCAAGATTCCCCTGCTCCCGTCCCAGGGCATGCTGGGCTTCTTGCTAAGTTCCTACATACTATGGCCCACATCAGTACTAGCTGTACTCCTCTCCCGGTCAGCACCCTTGAAGCCTGCAGTATGTCACCCAGTCACTCTCCCTAAGCCATCAACACTTCCTCACCCAGCAGTTTCTTTGCCAGAGGGCCTTCCCTATTACATGCTGTTTCTATCCTCCCATGGCCAAGGTTTTATTCATATAAACTTAAAGTTTTATTTATTATTACTGTGTGTGTGCAATGTGTGTGAATGTGAGCCTACATGCCACAGCGCATGTATGAAGATCAGAGGACAGCAGTCAGAGATTGGTCTTTTCCTTCCACCACCAGTGACCAGACCTAATGCAAGTCACCAGGCTCTTATGTGGCAAGAGCTTTTACCTCCTGAGCTGTCTCATTAGTCCAGAAGCCAAGGTTTTCAACTGGGTACTGCTACACCCCACAACATTTGTGCCAATGTCAAACAACTGAGTCTGGGGTGCGCTAGCACCTGGTGGGCTTTCAACAGACAGGACAGCCATCGGAATAGAATGACCCAAACCATCACATCTCTGTCGTTACCTATGGTGGCTATGGCTATGGTACATACCTGAAATGCCAGGAAGGCCAAGAGGATGGGCGGTCTGAGACCAGCCCAGGAGGCCAGCACCTAACAGACATTAATATTTACCTCTACTTACATGAGGAGAGTAACAGTAAGACTTTTAATATAGTTAAAAATAATAAATAACAGCAAGTTCAGTGAACAGATGAGTGTAAATACAAACCCACACAGAGAGGTTATCACAAAACTCATCATGATGACTCACACCTGCAATCCCATCACTAAGAGGCCGAGGCCAGACAACTATATATCAAGTACCAGGCTAGTCAGGATTTTACAACAAGACCTTGTCTCAACTAAAAAGAAAGAAGAAATTACAGGAGAGGGAGGTAAGCATGGCGGCTCTCGCTGTAAATCCCAGAGGGATACAAAGAAGAAAGATCAGAGATTCGACAGTGATGAATTAGAGGCTATCCTTAATCAACACGAGGTACTGACCGAGACGGCCAACGAGCAAACACAAGTTGTAATGGCTCAGTTCTTTCCCAGGGCTGGGACCAGGACCCAGAACCACATGCTAGGCAAGTGCTGTCCACTAAGTCACACCCTCAACCCTCCCCAGAGAGACTCCAGTATGAATATGCTGATGCCCTATGCCCACAACCCATGGACTCTCCTAAGCCCAGTCCTTCGCTTCTGTGACAGGAGAATGAGGTCTTCCACACGTATCTACACACTTTCTCCACGTAGAGGGAGATGTCTCAGTGGATAAAGTGCGAAAGCATGAAGACAGGCATCCTGTTCACTAGCATCTTCCTAAACACTGAGTAGGCAAGACAGTCCATCTGTAACTCTAGCAGGCAGAGGAAGGGACAAAAACCCTCAGAGGGAGATGGCTACCTTGCCAAAAAGGCAAGCTCAGGGTTCTCCCAGAGACACTGTCGCACAACCTAGGGCCTACACACACACACACACACACACACACACACACACACACACACACACGCGCGCGCGCGCGCACACACACACACAAATGTGCACCCACACATAACAAGTGCTCACAGATATGCACACACACACACACCATACAACTATTACCCAGTCACAGGGTTGTGTGAAAACAAACCTAGCTTTCCTTGCAACTAGGAATGGTCAATAATGAGAATTGGGTAAGCGGAACATGGGCATGAAATGGTGCACAAAATTCTGGAACGTTCTCCTGAAAAGGAGTATACATTTGCTTCCTTTGCCTCTGTTCCAACTGACTTGAGATGCCACGACAGGTGAGGAAGTCACAATGGGTTGAAACTTGAGGGTTCTTTTGGAAAGTCGGTTGGATGGTGTTTTGCTGGGGCAAACACATGAAGGAACGTTTCCCTGAAGCCGACACAGGAGAGAGGATGCTCTGCTAAAGCGAGCACGTGAAAGCACACGTGGTGTGTGGAGGGGTAAACAGGACTCACAGGAGGAGCGATGCACAAGGAGTCTGGCTTGCTGGTACAGCGAGCTGTGCAACACTTGTGGGTCTCGAGTCTTCACTTCCCTGAGAGAGGCACAGCTGAGAACTTCTCCTGTGTCCCTCTCCTAGTGTCCCTCCCAGTTCCTCCTGCTGACTTGAGCTGAGGCTGGACCTGGCTCTCTCTGCTACGTCATGTCACCTCAGTTGCTAACCCAACTCTACCAAACTGGACTACTGGTGTATCCATGCCATGAAGTGTTTGCAAGAGGATCGAGCTGCCACTGGTAACCTGTGCACTGAACTGCTGATTTCCAGACAACGAAGACAGGAGTTGCTCCAAAGAACCTTTCTAAACAAGGCCTCTTCCCCCGTATCCTTTCTCTTCCACTATCTCTGGTAGGTGGTGGGCTACAAGAGAAGTTAAAGTGTTTAAGAATCATCATTAAATAGGATCTGAAAGAATTAAAGTTACAATGAGTCACATCCGCAAGTGAGAGTCGTGTCTGGAGAAGGGCATAGCCTCTGCACTTGAATGCTTAGGGTATCCTGTCCCTGAGAAGAGATGGGTTCAGAGATCAACCTTAGACTTGAAAATCATATGGAAACTACAGAGGCTGAAGCCAGTCCCTTAGGAGCAGAGCAATGCAGACAGACTGTAAATCTGGGATGGTACAAGGTCTTAAATCCTGCCTGAGAAAACCTACCTACAACCTTAGCAGTATGAAAAGCAGAAAGGTAGTTGTTCATCTTAACTCCATATGGGGCTTTGGATTTTTTTATGACAGGATCCCATTATAAATCACTAGCCTCAGACTCAGTATGTAGACAAGTCTGGCCTTGAGATTCTAGTAATCCTACCTATGTTTCTCAAGTACTACGAACACAGACGTACAACACCGCATCAGGCACTTTTTTTCTCTTTCTTTTTTGCTTTTTTTTTTTTTGGAGAGAAGCTCTTGCTATATATTCTCGACTAGCCTAGAACTCACAGCAATGCTGCCTCAACCTCTAAGTGTTGAAATTAAAGGCATGTACCAACATACCTGACTTAATGACATTTTTAAAGGCTGATTTTATTTTTATGTGTGTGATTCACGATTTTGTACTTACATGTACCTTCATGTAAATTTGCACACACACACAGACACACATACACAGACACACAAATATAATTTTTAAACCCCTTAAACACAACTAAGGAGAGGGAAATGCTTGAGTTTAGGTGTGTAAACTAGAAGAAAAGGACACGAGCCCCCAAGAAGCGTAAGACACAGGACAGTTCCTCTGGCTCACCTCATCACCTCGATGTAGCCCTTGGCAGCAGCCACATGCAGGGCAGAGGCCCCAGTCCGGGGGTGCCGGGCCTCTGGCATAGCACCCCCATTCAGCCAGCACCTTGTGTCATGAAGCAGCAATTCTTCTTCAGCCCGCTTGGCTGCCTCGACATCCACACCTGGGGGAATGAGAAGGGGACAGGTGAACTCATACAAGATAGTCTAGAAATCCAAGGTGACAGCTTCAACTGGTCACAGCTTAGCCCCGTGACTCAACGAGTCTTTGTCATCCAGTTCTCTGCTTGGATTCAGAAGGCCTGAACAAATGCAGTATTTCTTAATTGTGCTCTCTGCAGACCTGGGTACCACAGAGGGTCTTAAATATCAGTTAGCAACTTGTATTCTGTTTTTAAAAATGAAACCTCAATTTTCCCAATCAAATCCAGCACCTGAAACCATCTAAGTTTTCCTACCCCCACCCCCACCCCCATAATCTATAGTCCAGCACCTTCACACACTGAGACTACTGGTTTCTTCCTCCTAGGTGTGATAAACCAAGCAAACCTTCAGTATGTAATTGTGTATGGTGGCTCACACCTCTAACTCAGGCACCTGGCCTAAGCAGGATGAGCACCATGAATCTGAGAACAGCCTGCACTACACAGTGAGTTTTGGGGGTTTGTTAAATATATGAGTATTTTTATTCTCACATGCATAGCTCCAACTTAGATGCAATCTTTACAGCATGCATTTGATGATGATGATGATGAAGATTTAAATGTTTAAAGGTTTCTTTCAGCCGGGTAGTGGTGGCACACACCTTTAATCCCAGCACTTGGGAGGCAGAGGCAGGCGGATTTCTGAGTTCGAGGCCAGCCTGGTCTACAGAGTGAGTTCCAGGACAGCCAGGGCTACACAGAGAAACCCTGTCTCGAAAAACCAAAAGAACAAAACAAAACAGCAGACTGGGGAGAAGGCTCAGCAGTTAAAAGCATTGCTGCCCCTCTAGAGGACCTAGGTTCAAATCCCAGCACCCACAAGGCAGCTCACAAGTATTTATAATTCTAGTTCCAAGGGATCCATGCACACATGAGGTGCATGTATCTATGCACACAGGCAAAATACCCATACACATAAAGACATACAATACATAAAATAAATACATCTTTAAAGACAAAACATTCCAGCACTTGGGAGGCAGAGGCAGGTGAACCTGAGTTCAAGGCCAGCCTGGTCTACAGAGGGAGCTTCCTGACAATTTTCCCATCTCACTTTAGAAACTGGGAGTACATCTGTGCACCAGTGCCACCAACTGATGGAAACTTGGGTCATAAGACTCGTGCACTAAACATCTTCTTAGCTGAGCCAACTCCCAAGTTCCCCTCACTGTATTAAATGCACTCGATTTAACTGGCTATTGTTGGTTTTGTTCTGTGTGTGTGACAGAGTTTTACATTTCCCCAATGGGTCTCACACTCGCTCCAGAGCAGGATAAGCAGGATTGTCTACCTGCCTCCACCTCCCAAGGGCAGGGATTCCAGGCTTCCACCAGCGCGCCTAGTTTACATGGTGCTGAGGGCCAAGCTGAGAGCCGTGCTTAACAGGTAAGCATTTTACCAACTAAGTCACAAGCCCAGCCTATGAGTTGGAAATTTCAAACTACATTTGTAGTTCACCCTGGATTTCCACTGGGTATCACTGGCAAAGACCTTCAGGCAGAACCTGGCTTTTAAAACCAACACAAAGGAGCTGAAGAGATGACTCAGCTGTTAAAGGCTAGGCTCTAAACCAAGACAAACACCTACACAAGGGGGCAAACAGCAGACGCACTAGTTCAAGGCCAGCTAGGACTAACAAAGCAAGATCCTGTCTCCAGGGATCAGTTTAGTCCAGTGGCAGGATACCTGCCTGGAAACCTAAGGCTCCAAGTTCAACCCCTAAATACAGTGGGCTCCTTCCCAGCTTCACTCCACTCCCTTACAACCAAGGTATACCAGCTGTTTCCTCAACACATACACTGTAGACTTCCACCATGAAGCTAAAAATGAGATCCAAGAAACAGTCCTCAAAGTTTTTAGGGATCTTCTTTCTCATCCCAAGCCAAAACCAACTCCATCCAGACACCAGCTGAAGCTAGGTGCTACCTGGTAGCAGTTGAGTCCTGGCTTGTTGTATCATCTGGCCAACTAGGACTCCCCTTGCAGTGGCAGAGTTAAAGAATGTGTGGCTAAGTCCATCTGCAGCGCAGTCACAGAGAATAGAGCAGGGAAGGCCAAGACCGCCCTCTTCCTCCAGACTCCTGCTTCCTTAAAGGGAGTCACCCGCACAGTTCAATCCTACTGTGGCAGGGAAGGGGAAGGGTGGAGTACCTTTGCTTTTCTTTAACCACTACCCAGTATTCCTGTGCGTGCTCAAGAGTGCCCTGTGCTTCCCACACAACCAAGACCTGCTTGTGTTACTCAGTTTTTCTTGCATAGGGTGTTTTGGGGTAGCTTGTTAATTAGGGCTTTTATTTTATGTGTAACACATGTGTGTTGCTTGTATGTATGTTTATATACATGTGTGCCCAGTGCCACAGAAGGCTAGAAGAGGGTGTCAGATTCCTCTAGAACTGGAGTTAGATGTGCTCATGTGGGTACTAGGAACTCAACTCTCCTCTGGAGGACCATCAAGAACGCTAACCAATAAGCCACCAGCCCCTACACCTTGTCTTGGTAGACCACTCACTGATTCAGCTAGCCTTGACTGGCTTGCAAGTCACAGGGATCCTTCTATATCTGCCTCCCAACAACTGCTAGGATTTCAGGTACTGGCTGGGCTTGTCTACACAATTGCTGGGAATTCGAACTCAGGACCTTAGTTTGTGCAGCTACCCCCTCTACTGACTTAGCTACATTCCTAGTCCTGGAAATGAAGGGTGTCTGTATGTGTGTGAATACTGAATTTGCTGTAAGAAAATTTTTTATTACATTTATTTTATTGTGTGAATGTATATGTGCACTCAAGTACATGTGTAAAGTCAGCAGACAGCTTGCAGGAGTCACTTCTCTCCTTCCACCAAGTAGATCCCAGGGACTGAAATCAGGGGTCAGGCTTGATGTCAAGTGCCTTCACCCACTGAGCCATCTCAGCAGCCTGAAATAAGCTTTAATGTAGTCACATCTGGTTTTCCTCATCTTGTCCTTGGCTCGTTTCCCTCTATAGCAGCTGGTAAAGTCATTACAATAGGGACTGTAGGCCCTGTAAGGCCTGAAATAGGCACTGTCCACCCCTCCACCGCTACATCAGCTGACCCCTGCTGGGATCACTTGCTTATAAATCAGGCATCATCCACTGTCTGGTGGCGGCACCAACCTTTCGCTCTCACCAACAACAAACACTGTGCAGCATTCCCATGCACTTATACAACCTAAAAGTACAAACGACAGGAGAGGAACTCGGATCCGCAGCAGCCTCAGCTGTGTTCAACTCCAGCCTGAGTGTTCCCTCCAGGCACAGCCTTCCTGTTACTCAAGCTTGCACCTGTAACCATCACAGACCACTGTGCCTGTCTCTGTGTGCTGCAGTCCTCTGTCCTTCCTGGATATCAAAGGAGATAGCTTCACCTTTCCCAAAAAGCACTTAAGTCCCCTTCCTACCCTGTCCCCCAAAGGAGTTTTGCCAAGGCCTGACCCTGCAGCTTGAGCCACAACAGAACTGCTAAGACCTGGCAGCACCCAGTCTTCCTCCTTCAGTAACCACATCCTGACTTTCCTCCCCTTTATGGCATCTGTGTGACTACTCAAAGCCTAGTCCTGCATAGTGATGGGCTCTGTGGCTAACATGACATCAGCTTACCACGGTGGAGCTGCTGTGCTGCAGGTGGGCATCAGCCTGCACTGCTGGAAGCCTGGCTAAGCACCTCAACGAGAGAGCATACCTGATACAACACCAAAGCAGCTGGGGCCATTTGGGATCCATCTCCAAAGACTGAAACACTGGGGCTTGGAAAGATGGCTCAGTTTGTACAGTATCCACCACACAAGTGTGAGAACCTGAGTTCAATCCCAACCAGCACCAATGTAAGATGCCAGACATGGTTGGTCACTTGTAATCTCAGCACTGGGGAGGCAGACGGGAGGATCCTTGGGCTCACTGGTCAGCCAAATAAGCCCAATCATCAAGCTCTAAGCTACTGAGCAACCCTGTCTCAAAAATCAACGTGTACAGCTGAGGAACACTTTGACCTTTGGCCTACGAACATAGGTGCACGCATACACGCACTTACAGGCATAGGAAGAACTCAATGTCTACACACAGTAAACAGTAACTCTATCCTGCCACATTTTTATTACATCCATTTATTTGTGTATATGTGTGAGAATCACAGGATAATAATCACAGGTCAGTTCTCTGCTTCCGCCATGTAGGTCCCAGGGATCAAACTCAGTTGTCAGGCTTGACAGCAAGCATGTCTACCCACTGAGCCATCTAGCCAACCCCCCACCCCCTTTGTTTGTTTAGCTCATTGAGTCAGGGTCTCTCTGTGTAGCCCTGGCTGTCCTGGAACTCACCGTATAGACAAGGCTGGCCTCAAACTCAAAGATCAGCCTGCCTCTGCCTCTTGATAGCTGGGATTAAAGAGATGTGACAGGATTAAACTCACCACAGCCAGTTCTACTTCCAGGGTTGTCAGCACCTGGAGACCGCATTTGATGTTCTGTCCCTATGAATTTGGACGATCTATTGACGTGATTCTTCTCAGTATCTCATGCAAATGGGAACTTTACACTTGTCTTTGTGTGGCTGGCTTGCTTCATTTAAGCCCTGAAGGTTCATCCAAGCTAGTAGATGAGTTAGTTTCCTTCTTTTTTTATCTGTATAGACCACATTCTGCTAATCCGTCCACTGATGGAGTTCCTACTCCTCCTGATTCTGAGGAAGGAATCCACAAACTAGGCCAAGTGCCACAGACCAGACTACTAAACCACACCCAAGCCCTAAGATATTGTAAATATGCCTGCACGTGACTTTCTCACTGCAAGCACCATAAAATATATATAAAAAAAAAAAAAAAAAAAAAAAGAGAACCAGGCATGGTGGTTCACTGCTGCAACCCCAGCACTCAAAAGGCTGAGGCAGGAGAATCACAAGACCACACTGGACTACATAGTAAGTTTTACAACAGCCCAGGCCAATTAACTAAATTAATCAAATAACACTGTGGGTCTGAATCTCGGGGTGCTTATTTTGCTGTGTTGTGCTGGGATTGAACTTGCCCATACTCAGCAAGTGTTCTACCACTGAGTAGCATCCAGTCCCCTCCTCTATTTCTTTTTAGATTCTATTTTTATTATTTTTAATAGTGTGTCCCTGTGTATCTGTGCATGGGCAGAATCTGGTGATAGAAGAGATCAGAGGTACAAGCTTCCTCCAGATGCTGAAGCTACAGTGAGCCGAGATACTGGTGCTGTGAACTGAGCTTGATTCTCTGGCAAAGCAGAAAGTGTTCTCAGGGACTTAGCCATCTCTCTAGCTATTTATTTATTTATTCATTCATTCATTTATTCATTCATTTGCTCAAGCTGGCTTTGAACTCTATCTGTAGTTCAGACAGACCTTGAACTCACTATTTATCAGGCCGGGCAGAACAGAATCTGAGAAATGTATCAGCACCAGCAGAGGGAAGGCAAGATGGATGGGCTCACCTTCACTGGAGCCTCTCAGTGGGAGAAGCACAGGACACAGCACAAGCTACCTTGTGGCACTGGGAAGGCTCCAGGCTGCCCCCACCTCCTTGCTGGAGAGGGTAGAGCAGCAGGGCCTGATGAGGGAAGTATTCTCCAGTATCTAGGCAAAGTCTACAACATCAGCAACATAGTCTCAAAGAGCTGAGGAACGGAAGGGAGGAAGGCAGGCTGGAAAGGGAAAAACAAGAAAGGTATTGATGCCTATGTGTATGGGAGGGAAGAGAGCAGGACAAAACAGTAAAGGGTGTTTAGACTGCAACTTCGTCTCTGTGAAATGTCCATAACAGATATATATATTCCTAAAGACAGAAGGCCTTAGAAATGGGATGTGAAAGGGAACCAAAACCTACAGGATTTCTTTTGAAGGTGACTTTAAAAATGCTTTGAAATGAATGTGGTATTGACTCTACAACTCTGTGGACCACAACACAACCACGAACTGAGCACTCTGAATGAGTGAACTGCTGGGTGTGTTGAAAAGCTGCTTTGTTGTAAAACCACTGGTGGGCTGGCAGGCTGGCTCAGCAGGTAAAGGTGCTTGCCATCAAGCCTGACGACCTTGAGTTCCAACATCCCTAGGACCCACATGGTGGAAGGAAAGGACTCCCACTCCTATAAGTTGTCCTCTGACTCTCACAACGCATAAGCTTTCACATTAATGATAAATTAAATTAACCTAACAAAAAAGGGACTTTTAAAACAGAAGCTGGAGTACTGGCGTGCATGTATAATTCAAGTACTCCAGATGCTTGCCAGGACTGCTCCAAACTCAAGGTCAAAGCTGATCTACATAGTGAGTACCAGACCAGCCAGGACTACACAGCAAGACCCTGTCTCAAAGATAAATATGGCTAAAGAGACAGGTCAGTGGTTATGAGCATAGGATGCTCTTCCAGAAGACCCAGGCTCAAATCTCAGCACCCAGTGTGGTTCACAACCATCTGTAACTACAAATGCAAAAGAATTCGATGGCCTCGATGGGCACCAGACATGCATGTGGAACAGACATACTTGCAGACAAAAAACCCAAACACATAATTTAACAAATGCTGTGATAAAGCCCAGGAAAGGGTCTAAGGTAGTAGTCATAGTACAGAGGCAAGTTTTCTGTGTTTGAAGTTTTACCAAAATAAAATCAGGGAAAGGAAGGGGAGCTCAGCTCAACGCTGTTCCTGCTGCTCCACTGTAACCCAGGGAGGCTGCTAACCTCTGACTCCATCTCCGGTGCCACCTAGCTACCAAGCATCCCCATGGGACTCACAGCCACCTGAAATTCAATACGCCAAAATGTCAAACCCATGTCTTTCCACCTTGGGTTGTAACATGCAAGAACAGAGAAGCCAAGACTATGCCTCCCATGATCCGGTTGTCCTCTCTTCCCTCTTACCTCCTAAGTGGACACTCTCCAGTGTAGAACTGAATGTAGGATACACTGGCATCTTATGTTCATGGAGAGCCTGCTAAACTCCATAACATCCCCAACTTAGCCTACTTCTCAATCCTTTTTCTTCCAGACTCTGCATTAGAAAGCTGAGATCCACCCAGCTATAAGGCAACTGGCTCTGGATATTGATTTGTTTGTGTGCTGATAGGATCTCATGTAGTCCAGGATGGCCTTGAACTTACTACATAGAGGAACATGACTTTGAACTCCTGATCCTCCTGCCTCTATCACCCAAGGCTGGGATTACAGGCATGCAGCACCACACCTGACCTGGACAATGGACACTGGCTTTTCATGCCAGCAGAGAGGTATCTCAAGCCTCTTTAAGAAGTTGCTATTAGCCGGGTGGTGGTGGTGCATGCCTTTAATCCCAGCACTTGGGAGGCAGAGGCAGGTGGATTTCTGAGTTCGAGAGTTGGAGGCTAGCCTGGTCTACAGAGTGAGTTCCAGAACAGCCAGGGCTACACAGAGAAACCCTGTCTCGAAAAAAAAAAACAAACAAAAAAAAAAAAAAAAAAAAGAAGAAGAAGTTGCTATTAACTGGGCAGTGGTGGTGCATGCCTTTAATCACAGCAGTTGGGAGGCAAAGGCAGGTGGATTTCTGAGTTCAAGGCCAGCCTGATCTACAAAGTGAGTTGCAGAACAGCCAGGGCTACACAGAGAAACCCTGTCTCGAAACAAACAAACAAACAAAACAAAACAAAACAAAAAAGAACTTGCTATTAAGAACAAAAGCACCTCATCCCGGAAAAGAATTGGGCCAGACGTGGCAATTCAAGGGGCTTCTAGTTTCCACTAAAAGAAACCAGGACTAAGTGGTTTTGGGAGCTCAGGACAGATTCCACTATGTCTCCCAGTCCTTCTTAACACGTGGTAGGGTCTAGCCATCTTGCTCCTTACTCCTGGACAAGCATTTGCTCATGGTCCCTCCATCCCTCAGTTCCTTGAGGCTGAAATGACATACTCATAGCAGCTAGGGCTCTTATTTTATGTCTGGTAGTGTCTCACTAGACCCTTGGTAACCCCTCCACTCCCATTTTACTAAGGAAGAAACAGAGACATAAAGAGAGCCAAGTCCAAGGAAATGGCCAGGACTTTGAGCCCAGACTCCCAAATTCCAAAGCTCTTAATTCCATAGGCCCACCTCGGCGAGTGATCTCTGCCTTCAGCAGCCCCTCCATGGCATCCGACTCAGCCAGGTCCAAAGGCAGGTCCCCATCACTGTTGACAGCAGCGATGTTGGCCCCATGACTCAGGAGGTACCTAGGGGCAAGGAAAGGTCAGAGCTGCCAGGCCTGGACCCAATACTGGGCCCAAGCCCCGCCCTTCAACCAACCCTTGCCTCACCTGGCAATGTCCAGGTACCCACAGGAGGCAGCCACATGCAGAGGCGTCCAGCCCTCGTTGTCTGCCTGGTTCACAGTAGCACCCTGCTCTACCAGGAAGCGAACGACGTCCAGGCTCTCATCTATGCAGGCCTGAGGGTGGGAGCACGCCCATCAGCTCTCATGTCACCCAACCCAAGGCTCAGCAAGGAGGCTGTTCTACAAAGGCAGACCCAGGGGCCCAGGGCCCAGGGCCCAGGGCCGGTGACGGTGTGGAAAGCACTGCCAATGGCCTCCAATGTAAGTCCCAGGGGTCCTCCAGCCACCAGCCACTTAAAATGCTCTAGTTACTCCATGTTTGGGTCACTACAGCATGAAGAGTTCATGGAGATAACAGCAGGCTCTAGAAGCAGGATGAAAATGTGGACAGGGAACACATGGGGCTGCCATCCCTGTATGTGACTGCTCAACATATTGAGATGGAGGAGCCCCCGAGCCCAGACATTGTCCCCCAAAAGACAGGGCACCTTGAGCAGACATACCCCAGGTAGGTACGTAGTGGCAGAATGCTCACCTAGCCCTGAGTTCCATTCATAGCACAGGAAAAAAAGATTATCACCATAAAAAGGCACACATGCAGCACCTGCCAGAGACAAATTTGAAGGCCAGGGGCATATTTCCCAAATTTTCCTGTGCACAGGTTTCCTCGGAACATCTTTTCCAAACACCTGACACCACACTACACCCCCACTTCCTCACGCTTGGAACTGAAAGCTTGGGTAGAGAAAGGCCTCACTCTAGCCAGCACAGTGCCTAGGGCCATAGAAGAGCTGGTCCCAACCCCTGATGACACTGGCTAGACTAGTGGAACCACTGAGTCTAGGGAGGGGATTGGGTCCCAACTCCTGGGCCCTCATGAAAATTAAGCCCCTTCTTCAAGTTCGACCATCTGGAGAAGGAGGGAAGGAAGCCACAAGGGCCAAGAGCATGAAGTCATGGAAATTCAGGCTGCAAGAGGGGGGCCACACGTGCCCTGGGAACGGGATGAACTCTGGGCTTCACTCTGGGCTCAGTTTATTTCCACCCTGTTGTCATGGTGATGGAAGGGGGGCAAGGAGGCAGATGGGCCTTTCCCTTTCAAGGACCTGGCCTGGAACGGCATCCATGTGAAAGATGCCTGAGGCTGGGCACCAGGGACCCAAGAATCTAGGCCCACCTCCTCCTCCTCAGACACAGAACTCTAGCCAATCCTCTTCTTAGACCTAGGGGTCCAGACTTGTCCCTCCTCCCTCAGACCCATGTGTTTGCGCACACAGTCTCTCCCTGTTCAAACCTAAGACTCTGAACTCCCAGCCCTGCCTACTGCAGACCCAACTCATAGCCATTATTGGACAAGGTAGATTATTGGACAAAGGGAAGAAAAAAAGAGTATCCCTGCCTTGGTGAGGTACAAGCTGGGGCTCAAGAAACATCACAGCAGGAAGCTGAGGTCCTAAGGAGGGTTTAAAACTGAAAACACAGTCCCAAGTATAGAAATCGGGAAACACCAGAAGTCACCAGATAGAGTGACCAAATGTCCCTGTTTTCCTGGGACTGAAACTAGCTCTGGGAACTTTCACTGCTAAAGCCAGGGCAGTACCTGGTGGTGACACTACACTAGCCCCACTCCAGACCCTAGCTCCCTCTGCGTACTGGCTCTGTAAACCAACTACTCTCTTTGAATATCCTCTCCCAGTCTTCCAAGCCTCCAGCAAAGCCCTGAAGGGAGAATTCACCAAGGTCTCTCCGTGGTGGGGGAGGGGGAGAATCCCACCTGGCAGGCTGTCTGACAGGCCAGGCCTGAGGTTACAGGTTCCTGTCAGAGGAGGCACTCTAGTGGCCTCCAGCAGATCCAGAAAAGAGTAGTGCAGTCAGAAGGGAAAACTCAGGAACCAGGGACTTGGGTGGTGGTGGAAGTCTGAGCTGCTCTCCTGGACTGGTCAAAAACGCTGAGACCCTGAGTGGGGCCTCAGGGAAATAGTGCCCTGCTGCATGTAAAGGAAAATGTCCCAAACAGCACTGGAAGAAAATTCCCACGGTATACCTTTAGTTCACGTAGGCCCCCAAGAAGGAGTTTCCACATGACACTTCTCACCAGAGCTTCTAGGGACAGAGGTGACCACTGGTCCCATTCCACAAATAATAAAACTAAAGGACACAGAGAAAGAACACTCAAGAGACAAGAGAAAAAGAACAGACAGCCAAATAGATATTAGGTCAGTACTGACGAATTGGTTTTGTTTTTGTGACTAGGCCTCATGTGGCCTAGGATGGCCTCAAACTCACTGTGTAGCTGAAGCTGACTGACACTGAACCTCCAACCCACCTTGTCTCCACTTTCTAAGCACCTGGCTTCCTGCATTCTAGGTACCCACTCTATCACCCACGCTACACACCAGACCAGGACGGATGGATTCTGAGTGTTTTTTCTCGACCTGCATGCATGAAAACTGAACCTGTGAAATACCCTCCCTCTGTTTCCCATCTCCACAGGCAGGCTTCCCTTCCAGGATCCCGTCTGTTTCCACCAGTAACTGGGATCCTAGCAAGGGGAAGAGCGGACAACCCAGAAGATGGAAGCTTCCGTGAAAGAAGGCTGCCCACCAGAAGACTGACAGGGGACCAACACTGAGACCAGGCAGGAGAACCGAGATGTAGGCTAGTGTGACTAATCTTGTCCTTGGTCATCCTGTGAATAAAAGCAATCTGAATGCAGACAAGCCCAAGTAACACAAGATGGTCCTGACTCTTGGGTACAGAGCACTGGAAAAATAATGTGTCTTGGATACCCAGAGTTTTAGTGGACTAGGTTCTAGAATCCTCTGGGAGGTGATAGAGTGGAAATTCAGGAGAGAGGGCACACTTTTTGAAGAAGAACATTGCCCAAATAAAGGCTAAGAGATGAACCAAGGATAGGTGAAGTGGCTATGTAATTCCAGAAATGAGAAGGGCAGAGACATAAGGACCTGCGTTTGAGGCTGGCCTGGCCTACATAGCAAGACCTTGTGTAAGGGGGGAAAAAACAACAACAAAACAAATGGAAAAGTGGTCCAGCTCCTGGGAGAGCAAATGCCTACAAGTTTCCAGGAAGGCAAATAATGTGAACAGAGAAAGAGAGTTAAGGAGAAACCTCTATAAGAGGTGGCAAGATCCCCAAAGTGGGAGTGAAGAGATTATTTAACTAAGGACATGGGATTGAGGGTAGGAGAAAAGATAAAGAAAGAAAAGGATGACCCAACAGAGGAAGTGCCTTTTCAAGGAAACAACATGGTACACTGCCTAGAAGGGAAAAGACCATCCCGAGGCCGCAACGGACAGCACAAGTCACGGGAAGAAGAGGAAGGCACAAACAAGATAGACCTTCAAAGAAGTGACACTGAAGGACCTGGGCCTACCGAAGGAGGAGGGTCAAGTCAGACTGCAGGAGAACGAAACCTCAGGCCTGGGTGAGAAAAGACTGCAGCACAGCGAAACAAGTACCAGTGAGGAAAGGAGAAACCCGGCCAGCGTAGGCACGGAAGTAAGTAATGCTGCAAAAGATGCACGGGCGAGAGATGACAGTAGGACTGACAGAGAAGAGGCGGCCACAGAGCAGGCGGGATCCTCAGCGATGGCAGAATCGAGGGGAGGTGGCTCAGGGCCGAGGAGGGAGGATGCCCGAGTGGCGAAGACGCGGGGCGGGGGCGCTGACCTGGTGCAGGGCGCTGATGCCATCGGCATTAGTGGAGTCGAGCACCGCACGGGCAGGTGAAGGGACGGCGGGGTCGGACGCAGCGCCGGACCCGGGACCGAGATCCGCTGCCCGCAGCATCAGGCGAGCCTCATCCAGATCGCCACCCGCACAGGCCGCCAGGAACTCGGCGGCGCGCTCGAAGCGGACCGTGCGGGTACGCCGCTCCCCGGGGCCCGGGTCAGCGCCCGCCCGCGCCCCCCACTGCCGCAGCTGCTCCTGCCGCCGCTCACGGGCGGCCGCAGCAGCCGCCGCCGCCCCCGGGCCCGCTGCCGGGCCATCCTCGCCGGACATCGCGCCGGCCGCCCGCCCGCCCACTAAGCGAACGAGGGAGCGCCGGGCGACGAACAGCCGCCACCCGCCCGCCCCGGGGGCCGCCGGGAAGGGCCGCGCGACAAGCACCGCCCAGAAGCTCGCCCAGCCCCCGCTCTGTATATAGACGTCACGGCTGTAAACCAAAGCCCTCTGGGAAACGGAGTCCTGATTGAGACTTGCGTAACCATCGCTGAGGGTAAGGGCCTAAAAGGAACCCCCGCATGGCGAGCTGGGAAGTGGAGTTTCTCCCCTTTGAGGAGACTCGCATAACTTGGGCAGATAGGTTAGAGAATGAGGCAGCAGGCAGGCCGCCAGGAGTGCTGGGAAATGGGTTCTACAAGCGGAAGTTTTCGCTAGACTCCCTATATCCTGAGGCACGTTTAGCAATCCGGAGCTGGAAGGGGTCAAATGAAAACAGTAAAACGGCACACTTCAATCCCAGTACTTGAGAGGCAGAAACAGACAAATCTCTGAGTTCCAGGACAGCCAAACCTACACAGAGAAACCTTCTCCCAAAAAACCAAGAAGCAAAAAGAAAACTGCCCCTAGGGCGTGCTGGGAATCTGGGTAGAGCGGCTGGACAGCCGTAGCATGCTGGGAAATGTAGTGTACTTTGTAAAGAGACTGACCAAAGACATTTGGGAAATGATGGCAGATAGCGGATCCTGAGAGACACAGAAATAAAATTTGCATACTTTTTATGATTTGTTTTGAGATAGGATGGCCCTCGAACTCACTAATAATGCCCTTGAACTGCTGATCTTCCAGTCTCCATCTCCTAATTTCTGGGATTACAGGAGGTTGGTTTTATTGGGGGGGGGGGGGTATTTGTGTATTGAGACAGGGTCTCACTATGTAGCCCCTCCTGGCTTGAAACTCGTTTTGAAGACCAGAAAGGCCTCGAACTCACAAAACATCGCCTCCTACTGCCTCTCGAGTGACAGAATTAAAGGAGTGCTACCACGCCGGACTTGTTTGGGTTATTTAATCTGTTCCTTCCCCATAGACTATAAATAAATTCGATTTGTTTTCGTTGAGCACAACTTAGCCCTAATAACTAGAACTGAGCCTGAAAGTAAACAAAAAAAAAATCGAATGAATGAATGGGCTCCCTAAAAGCATCAGGAAGACCAAGGACCCACGGGAAATTGAGTTCTCGAGATTAAAACCAGTCACTGCCAAACTCATTTTTTAACATTGCGATAAAGTTCCTGTGCAAAGTTCAAGGAAATCAGATAACACAAGGCAAGCTGGGAAATGTAGTCTCAAGGCCACACCTCCAAAGGGTTCATCTCCAGACTTCCAAATATGTCTCAGAACCCAAGGTATCTGAGTCAGTTTCCAGATCAAGAAAAAGCCTACATTTTCTAGTGGTAATAATTCTCTGAGCATACCAGAAAGAGAACCCCCAAACATGACCAAAATTATAATTCAGATTGTATCATGCTGTCCTATCATGCTAGGATTTTGTCAACTAAAATGTGATGCTCCACTAGGTTTGAAAGTTTTCTAATAGACCCAACAGAGAAGAACACTTAATAAACACCTAGTAAAAATGGGATCTTTCATATTACCTTCCCCAAAAATCCAAGTTGAGAAGGATAAAAAACATTTTGAGACAGGAACACAGACCTACTAAAGTATAACTGAAAGCTGTCAAAATTTGTATAGGGGAAACAAACGTTTTCCCTAAGGGGCACTAAAGCAGCCCATCCACTCCATAATCCTTGGATTTATGCAGAGAAATAAGCCATAAAACCTTTGAGGCCTGGGAAACAATGATCATAAATCCAAAAGGATAATCCCGTGTTTTCCGAGATACCTGAACCCTACCCCACACCACACACACACACACACACACATACACACACCCTTCTTCCCCAAGGCAAGAAGTCAGATATCTCCACAAGGAAGGGGAGCACTGACTCCACAAACTACCTTCCAATTTTCACTCCCTGACCACGGCATTCACAAACACCCTACTAAGACACACTAAATAGATGTGTTTTTAAAAACCACACATACCACTTTATAAAATTATCCACAAATAAGGCTACACCAGTGCACAGACAGAGGTAAGAACATTTTTAGCCAGATTTGGTCTGATTAGTGTCCCATCTCTCAAATTCTGGGAGTCTATACCTGCCCCTACACACATCTGGCCCTCAGATGTGTTGTTTAAAACTGTACTTAGAAGAGTTACTTACCTTGTAAAAAAACATTTTAAATCTAAGAGGCAATTTATATTTCAGGGACATGTATGGCTAGCCTGTCTGTGACTATTATTACACTGGCATTGGGTCTCCAAATGTTCATCAACAAGAAGCATATCTTGAGCTTATTAGTGTCCTACCTCCAACTAAGGAGCAGAAAGAAATTCACTCTCAAAATGTAGTCCAGACACTGAAATTATAGGAGAGGATTCCATCCCAAACCCCCAAATCAAGTCTTCTTCTTCTTTCTTTTTTTTTTTTTTTTTTTTGGTTTTTCGACACAGGGTTTCTCTGTATAGCCCTGGCTGTCCTAGAACTCACTCTGTAGACCAGGCTGGCCTCGAACTGAGAGATCCGCCTGCCTCTGCCTCCCAAGTGCTGGGATTAAGGGCGTGTGCCAGCACCGCCCGGCTCTCAAGTCATTTTTTAAAAAAGATTTATTAGGAATTTGTGTGTCTACACAATCATGCAAGTACACAAGTACACCACTAGAGGGTATCAGATCTCCTGTCGATAGAGTTACAGGCTATTGTGGGCTGCCGACATGGGTGCTGGGAATTGAGCTTGGGTCCTCTAGAAGAGCAGCGAGACTCCCAACTGTTGAGCCATCTCTTCTGCTCCAGAACCACATCTCTCTTGTTAATTATTATATTCATTTGCACACGAATGTTTATCTATGACAGCACAGGTGGAGGTCAGAGGGCAACTTGCAGGGATCACTGCTTTCTTTCCATTTGGGTCCTAGGGATCTAATCCAACCCAGGTCATAAAGCTTGGCAAGATACACATTTACCTGCTGGGCTATGTCCTGGGTCCTAGAATTACATCTTATAGATCTATTCCTGTATCAGCCCTGATCATTATTATGTTTTTTGAAGGGGGGTGTTTCTTTGTCTGTCTGTCTGTCTGTTTGTTTGTTGAGATGGGGTTTCTTGGTGTAGCCCTTGCTGCCATGGAACTTACTCTGTAGACCAGGCTGGCCTCAAACTCATGAGAAATGCCTGCCTCTGTCTCCCGAGTGCTGGGATTAAAGGCACATGCCACTATCACGTGTATTGCCATTATTTTTTGAGATGGGATCTCCTATAGCCCAGGATGGTCGTGAACTCACTGTGTAGCCAAGGGAGGACCTTGAAACCCTGATCCTCCTGTCTCCAGCTCCCAAATGTTGGGATTATTGTCGCTCACTATCATATCTAATTTAAGTGGAACTGGAGATTTAACCCAGGGTCTCATGAGGGCTAGACAAGCTGTACTCCCAGCCATGAACCCGACATTGCTTTAATGACAGTTGATGAGTCTCCCAGGCAATATGGAGCTGTCAATCAACCCACATAGCCAGCCAGCCAGCCACATAATAACAACCCTGAAAACTTAAGCAGAAGCCTGGGGACACTTTATTTTGAGTTACAGATGGGACACACTCCAGTGGCTCCTGGGCTTCACACAGTGGGACATGTCCTGGCAGGCTTACTTCCAGCGGCCTCCAACTCGGCCCTTCCCAGCTCCCTTTCGGCTGTGGGAGAAGAAGGTGGTGTCAGGAAGAGGTTCTGAGCCTCCAAGATAAGCTTAACACAGCAGTCTTTAAAATTCAGGAAGTCCACCAGATATCCACCCCTACCCAGAGGAAGTCGGGAGCAGAGGCCGGCAGTGCTATTTCTTTTTTGCAGTACTGGGTGCTGAGTCAGGGCCTCTTCCATGTTAAGTAAGTACTCTACCACTGAGCCACAAACCAGGCCTCTCACTGGGGAATTCTAGGCAGGCGCTTTACCTCTGAGCCACACCTCAAGTCCCTCACTGAGGTTTCTAGGTAGTGGTTCTACCACTGAGCCATGACCCCACCCCCACCCCTCACCCCCACCCCGCTGAGTGTAGCTTTTTCAGATAATGCCCAGAAAGGGCATTGGTGGTCACATGAGAGTTGACTCTCTTGGGTTAGCTCACTGAAAACTCATGCAAATTTACGTGCAAGGGGCTTGAGGGTAAAAACAGGGTTGGTCAGCCAGAGGTAGTAACTGACATACGACAGGGCTCAGGGAGGCTGGAAGAGTACAGAAAGGGTAAAAAGAGAAAGAGAGTGAGCAGGAAGCATCGAGAAGCCTGGGCATCAGTGATCTCAGCCCTGAAGAGGATGAAGCAGGAGGATCAGGAAATGTTTGAGGCCGGGCGGTGGCGGTGGTGGCGCACGCCTTTAATCCCAGCACTTGGGAGGCAGAGGCAGGCGGATTTCTGAGTTTGAGAGTTCAAGGCTAGCCTGGTCTACAGAGTGAGTTCCAGGACAGCCAGGGCTACACAGAAAACCCATGACTGAAAAATTCAAAAACAAAAAAAACAAAAAAAAAAGGAAATGTTTGAGGACAACCTGGGCTGTATAGGAAGAATATATATACATATATACATGTGTGTGTGTGTGTGTGTGTGTGTGTGTGTGCCAGGTATGATGGTTCTGTAATCCCTGTACTTGGAAGGTGGAGGCAGGCAAGTGTCAGGAGTTTAAGGGCAGCCTCAAATACAAATGGAGTTCTAGGTCATTCCAGCTTACAGGAGACTTGTCTTTTTTTTGTTGTTTGTTTTTGTTTTGTTTTGTTTTTCGAGACAGGGTTTCTCTGTGTAGCCCTGGCTGTCCTGGAACTCACTCTGTAGACCAGGCTTGCCTCGAACTCAGAAATCCGCCTGCCTCTGCCTCCTAAGTGCTGGGATTAAAGGCGTGCGTCACCACCGCCCGGCTTTGTTTGTTTGTTTGGTTGGTTGGTTGGTTTTTCTTTTTTCTTTTTCTTTTTTTTTTTTTGTTTTTTTGTTTTTGTTTTTGTTAGGAGACCTTGTCTTAATAAGAAGAGATAGAGAGGAGCAAAACTGACAGGAGAGGGAGGGACAGCTAGAGAGAGAGAAAAGAGAGAGGCCAATGAGATGGGTTAGCAGGTAAAGGTGCTTGCAGCCAAACATAAGATCTGAGCTTTATTTCCAGGACCACAAGAAAGAAAGAAGAAACCAAGTCTTCCGAGACATCCTCTGAGTGCACTCCATGTGTTGTTTGATGCACAACTGTCTGTAATTTAGCTCCAGTGGATCCAAACCTTCTGGTCTCCGTGGGCACCTACACCCATACATATACACACCCATACACACACATACACTCACACACATACAGTCACACACACATACAGTCACACACAGTCACACATTCATACACACACATACGCCCCACGTACACAGTCACACACATCCATACACATAGACATACACAAACACACATACACATGCACACACATGTGTTTATGCAAACATGATGTAAAAAAATGGTGTAAAATTACAGCAGAGGTGTTGATTCCCTAATTGGTTCTTGATTGTGTCAATTAAGGAGGCAGAAGCCAATTGCTGGGTAAATGAAAAAAGGTGGGACCTCCAGGTCCCAGGAGGAAGAGAAGGGACACAGGGAAAGGGAATTCTAAAGAGGTTTTGGAATGAGGAGGAAGCTGCAGACATGAAGGTCTTGGGGCACCTAGAATTTGTAGCTTCTGCTGTGAACAGAGGCCAAGGAGGATGGAGGGAGCTCATTGATAAGATTAGGGCAGGAAATCCTTCACCCAGCCACTGAGTTATCTAGCTAGTTCTAAAATAATAAAACTGGCTAGTGTTTTCCACCCGAGGGGCTAAGGTGGGCAGGAGGAGGAAGAGGGCAGCTGGGGCAGTTGTTGGCTGCTTGGCAAAGCTAGCCTTGAGGGGCTGGGGGAGTGATGGCAGCTTCCAGGAAAAACAGCCAGCTGGCCATCGGATGAGCCTGGCAGCGGCTGATCTTGGAGCCTAGCAGGGAGCCCGGGCAGAGCTCCCAAGAAGGCGGAACCGTGATTTTTTAAAATTACATGTAACAAAATAATATATACTCAGGAAGAAGAGAGATGGAGGGAGACTGAAACCTGAGCTGATAAGGACAAGCAAAAGATAAGGCCAACAATCCCAGCACTGCTGAGGCTAAATCCAGAGGATCAGTATTTCGAGGCCAGCCTCAGCTACCTAGTATGTCTGGACTATGTGAAACCTTGGCTTAAAAATAAATAATCAGACCAACAAAAAAGCCAGGAGTGGTAATTCATGACAACCATCCCAGCATTCCACTGACTTGAGGCAAAAAGATCTGCTTACACGTTCAAAGCCAGCCTGGGCTACACAGTGAGTTCTAGGCCAGCCTGGACTACGAAGTAAGACTTTGTCTTTAAATAAATAAAGTAAACTCACAAGAACATGTACAGATCGGATGTCTCGGGAAGCAAAGACAGGAGATAGCAAAAGGGCAGTGGTGTGCAGAAGTAGAGGGAGGGGGGAAGTAGAGGGGTTAAGGGAGAGAAGGAGGGAACAGAAGGGGCCGTAAGTGGAGGGTGGGAGTGGCACTTACAATTTCTGGGCATGGCTGATGCGGTTGTACAGCACGTTGATCTGTGGAGCAGGAAACCAAGCTAGGTAGATGATCAGCCAGGGCCCCGCCTGACACACCTCTCACCCAGCCTGGGCCCCAGCAGAGGCAGGGAGGTCTCACCTCATATTTCTGTTGCTTCAATTTCTCCATCAGGTCAAATTTCTCTGATTCCAGCTGGTGGATCCATTCTGACAGCTCCTGGGCCTTCTCCCTGACAAGCAGAGAAGGACCGGAAGTAGAGAAGGACCGGATGCAGCGAGACCCAGGCTGCGTTCTGGGTCCAGAGAGATTGAGACACCTACCCCAAGGCACGCAACAAGCCTCTTTGGGTTTGGTATAGCTGCTACATTCTTGCTAAGATTGTCCGCTGAAGGCTTTCAAATGTGTGGCCACTTTCTCAAACGGAAGTTCCCAAACGAAAGTCTCCCAATGGAGTGAAAAAAGAAATGGCTGCGAGCCCCAGAATGAAAGCTGTTTGATTTTTATTTATTACTTACATTGTGTGTGTGTGTGTGTGTGTGTGTGTGTGTGTGTGTCCTCCAACTCAATATACAGCAGAAGATGACCCTGAACTTATGCTCCTCCCAGCTCCTCTCTGAATGCTGTAATTCCACCTAACTGCGGGAGGGGCCCTGTGGATGCCAGACACTACAGGTCATGTCAGCACAGGGTAGCTTGCATCTGAGCGACATTTTGAACACAGAAAGCAACAGTGGCCTAGAAAACGAGTGCAATTGCCTGAAGTAACACAGCACCAAGACTCAGACCCGGAGCATCACCCGTGAAAGCCTTGTGAGAGCCGTCGGGACCTACCGGAGCTGGTCCTCCCCCATGTAGTCGATGTTCAAGGGCTTTTTCCTCTCAGACAGGATCCTGAGTTTCATCTCCCGACCAGTCTGTCGCTTCCCACGCTTCTGTTCTGCCTGGAGGGGGAGGAATCCCAAGGCAGAGATGGAATCTGGAGACTAAATCCACTCACTGTCCTTCAAAGCCAGTGCCTCCAACAGACGCAAGGAGTCTAACCTCAGACCTCCTCCTTTAGACCCACTGGTACAGCCTGCTCCCTTCCCCTTCAGACCCAGGGGTCCAGCCTCAGCCCTTTTCCCTCGGATCTAGGACTCCACACTACTGCCCTCCTCCCTCAATCCAGAGGTCTAGCCTCAGCCTCCTCTCTCAGAGCCAGGGGTCCAGCCTCTAGCTCTCTTCCTTTAGTCTCAGAGCCCCAGGCTCCAGCCCTCCCTCCTCAGACCCAGAAATTCAAACTCTATGCCTCCTCTCTCAAGCTTAGGAGTGCAGGTCTCAGTCTTCTCTCACACCCAGGCACCTCCAGAAGGACATTGTGGACAGAAGAGGAACAGAGACAATCAGCAGGGTGTCTCCCTCACCTACTTTGCCACATGCTATCTACAGTGACAGCTGCCCCTGAATGAGGTCCAGGCTTAGTCCTCCTCCTCAGGACCAGCACTCTGAAGCTTCCCTTCCCTCCTTCTTGTAAGTGCAGATTTCCACAGGCTAGACTCACCTTGACCAGGTAGCCCCCAAAATGAGCCCCCATATTGGACAGAACCTTCTTCTTTTTGGCATCATCCTCTGCTCTCTTCTTTGCCTCCTCCTCCTCCTTCCGCATCTTCTCCTCCTGTGAGAACAAAGAGGTTCGCTCCATGTGGCCCCACAGACCTGAGGGAGGAAGGTCCTAGCCTGGGTTCACTCCATGTGGCCCCACAGACCCGAGGGAGGACGTCCTAGCCTGAGTAGCTGATGGTACTGCTCCACGATTAGGAAGTTGAAGCCATGGAGGCATTCACTCCTTAATTTGGTATATAGTTCAGGCTAGCCTCAAATTCACAGAAATCCTCCTGCCTCAGCTTCTCCAGTGCTGGGATCATAGGTCTGAGCCCATCACACCCAACAAAGCTCAGTCTTTGTGCTATGGCCTGAGTCTCTTAATCCAGCCATGCCTGAAGTTAGATCAGCAGTAGACTTTTTATTTATATGGACTGTTCACCCTTCTAATAGGAAAATCCTTATGCTATACGTTACGGGCACTTTCTGAGAACCGCGGAGCGTATCAAACATGGGAAAGGACAGACACCTACCGCCAGCTTGGCCTGGCGTTCTCGCTCCTTCTCTGTTCTGAAGCGCTGCTGCTCGGCTCTCTCCGCGCGACGCCTCTCCTAGGGGTATTAGGGGGAAGATTGGGGCAGAGGAGGGAGATTCTTGGAGGCTATCCCCTCCCACAAGTTATCCCTCCACTAGTAGGCAGAAAACGAAATAAGTATAGTTTATTTTGTTTCATTTTCTTTTTTGAGACAGTCTCATATAGCCCAGGCTGGCCTCGAACTCATGGCAATCTTCCTGCCTCGGCCTCTAAAGTGCACGCCTAGCAGAAATACATACTGGAGTGCAGCCACCCAATGTCCCCACTGTTTCTCCCAGAGACCCCAAAGCACTATATGGAGGGAGGGAAGGGGAGATGTACTGGAGGACCCGGCCTTCCCAGCTCACAATGCGGTCTTTTAGCGCAATGAGCTCCTCCTCCTCCTTTTTCCGCTGCTCAAAGTGCACGTCGATTAGCGTCTGCAGCTCCAGTAAGTCTTTCTCCATGCGCTTCCGGTGGATGTCCTGAAGAGGGAGCCCGTGAGGCCACTGGACAGGGCCCTAGAGCCTACCCCATCCCAGCCCCAGGTGATGACTGACAGCCAGCTGGGATGGCTTCCAGCAGATGTCAGCAAAGCATTCCTTGCTAACAACATGACACTGGGGGTAAATCCAGGCTTTTCAAGAAGGAAGCAAAGATGAGCATTTGTCAGAAAGGGCTCAAGGCGCCAAAGATCCTGCAGCTGCGTCTGGGGTAGGACATCTGTCACTTACATCAAAGTCCACACGTTCGCCTTCTGGAATCTTCGGGGGAATCAAAGGAGGCACCACAGGACGGCTGTGTCGATAGAAATGGAGAGAGATCATCAACAGGCTGGCCTCCCTCACCTGCCTCACCACACGCTCTTCAGAATGATAGCCACCCCCCTGAGTCTGTGTGGAGACCACAGTCAGAGAAATACAGTTTGAATACTTTGGGTTTCATAAAACATGCAAGACTGTTCGATGTGCCTGTTTTGACATACTTGTAAAAAAAAAAAAAACTGGCAGGGTCTGGTGGCACAAATCTGTCATCCTAGCTACTTGGAAGTCTGAGGCAAGTTCAAGGCCTGCATGGTCTAGAGAGAATCTAAGGCCATCCCTGGAGACTTATGAGACACTGCCTCAAAATAAAAAGTAACAACAGGACTGGGATGAGATTCAGCAGCAGAAGACCTGCCAAGAATCCCCCAGTGAGGGGCTGGAGGCGTGCCTCAGTGGTAGTACACTTGACTAGAATCCCCCAGTGAGGGGCTGGGAGTGTGACTCAGGGCTACAGCCCTGCCTAAAATCCCTTAGTGAGGGGCTTGGGCGTGGCTCAGTGGTAAAGTACTGGCCTAGACTTCCTCAATCAGGGGCTGGATGTATGACTCAGGATGGAATACTTGTATCAAACATAGAAGCCCATGTATTGAATCCTCTGCATAAAAAGCAGGCAGGGAGAGTTCAGCAAACTAAGGCCCACGTGTCAATCCTGATGATCTGAGTTCCATTCCCTGAAAGCCACAAGGTAGAAAGAAAGAACGGACCCCTGTCAATCATCCTCTGAACCCCACGCTTGCACCATGCACACACCTCTACGATCACGCACTCACACGCAGAATAAATAATATCTCAAAGCTTAAAAGTGCTGCCTTTTCTTTGGCACATGCTCTGAGATACTTCACTTTCTTTTTAACCGTTTTCTTTTATGTGTACATTTGAGGCTCTGCCTGCTGCCTGGGTAACATGTATGGCCAAGTGCCCTCAGAGACTAGAAGAGGGCACTGGGATCCTCTGGAACTGGAGTTACAGATGTTTGTGAGCCGCCACGTGGATACTGGGAACTGAACCCAAGTCCTCTGGAAGAGCAGCAGTCAGTGCTTTTAACCAGTGAGCCACCTCTCCAGGCCTGGAAACTTTATTTCAAGGGTAAGGATGGAGCCCGGGGCTCATGCGTGCTAAAGGCCATGAACTTTAAAGTTGGGTGTTCTCTAAGTAGCTTACAGTTACCCACTTGCTTTAACGCTGTGCTACTTACTGTTTAACAGCAACAGCGTGCAGCTGTAACAAGAAAAATGTCTGCATGCTCAGGACACCTACAGTTTCTTTTAATAGCTATGATGTAAGATCAGCAAAACCCACAGACGCTGAACTTGGAATTACCGAGACTACTGTTCTGAGAACGCAACAATATCGTGCCCAGCGAACACTCTTTCCCAAGACCCAAGTTAACAGCAACTTCCTGAATAATTCACGTGTTAGCGCTTCCATGCCTCGGCAGGGCTCATCCACTTGGTGTCTCTACGGTCCATTTGTTGTCAATCCCAGAAGTCCGTGGACATGGACTCACCTCCTGCATCCCTTCCCCAGTAGCTCTCAAACCTGGAACTTGTTTAACTGCGTTCCTTCTTCCAAGGGGCTCTAACCCTGGCCCTAACATCACCCCCAGGCCTCCTCTTAGCTCAGCTTCCACAGCCTACATTGGCCTCCCTGTCTTAGCCACACTCATGACGACCTAGTTCTGCATCCAGAGTGACTTTTATATATAACCACTAACTTTGCGTGTAAGAAATGGCTTTCGTTGCCTACAATGTACCCAATGCCTCCTTCAACTAGCAAGGTTTCTATTGAGAGGATCCAGGTTATACCTCCCTCAAGAAGCCTTCCTTGATTAGCCTTGGGCTGGCACAGAGCCCCCTTGCACGGTGTTCTAGAACCTAGGCTCTTACTTTTATATCTGACCTGTTTCACAATGTAGGAAGGTCCTGAACTTCTTGCTTTAAGAATTAAGGTTGGCTGTTTCAAGCCCTCTTTTCTCTGCCTTTTGGGTGTCCTGTCTCTCTTGGTGGAGGAGCATGAGAGGATAGGTTTGTAACCACACCCACCCTGTAGCACCTCACCTGGGTTTGGGGCGCTCTTCTTCTGGTGGCAATGGGAGAATACAAAAAGATAATTAGCAAGAGTTGCATAGAGAAAGGCTTAGCACCCCTAAGAGGAAACCCAGGTGCCCTGAGAGCCCAGGGCTGGGGGAAAGACATTAGGAGAGGGAAGAGAAGTTGAGGTGGAGAAAAGGGGGAAAGGGGACCACTCGCATCAGATATACATTCTCCACTGGTGTGGGGACAGCCCTTCCCAGACCTCTGAAAGCCCAAGGGACCAAACTCCTGGACTATCCACAGTCATATTTACCCCTGCATCCTGCCTCACCCATCCTACCCAGCAATAAAGGGACCCTATTGCTTCTCTTCATTCAGGGACCCCAGACCTCTGTCCCCAGCCCCCTGCTCCCTTAGGACACAAACCCCCACCACACTTCTTACTGGTACCCTAAAGTTCAAGTTACTCAGCTCATGCCTGTGATCTTATTATTTGGGAGGCTGAGGCAGGAGAATTTCTATGAGTTTAAGGACAACCTAGGATATATATTGAATTTCAGGCCAGTTTAAACTACAGGTGGAGACCATCTCAAAAACAGAAAACTAAATAAATAACCAAACTGAGCATGGTGGTAAACACCTGTAGTCCCAGCACTCAAGAGGCTGAGGCAGGAAGGTTACAGGTTTTGAGATCAGCCTGGGCTACGTGAGACCCTGTCTCAAAAACAAACAAAACATAAAATTAAAAGTTCAAGCCCCAACCTTCGAATGTATATAGCGGAGAAATACAACATACAGGGTCAGGGGCCAAAAGGAGAGGAGATGGGTCACCTCTCCGCCAACACTCAGCTTTTCTAGTAAGCATTCTTTCCAAGATTGGAACAAAGGCTTGCACAGGGCTCCCTTTAAGGAAGGGAAAGGGGTTAAAAACACGCAAGGCAATTTCCCTTCACGACCACCAGAGGGCGCAGGGCCCTAGGTGCTTAAAGGATTAGCCTGGGCCCGACCGGTTATCCAGGAGCTTATCGGTGATGGTGGATTGCGGACCTGATGATGTCGGGGTTCCCAGACACCCCGAATCAATCCCAGGAAGCGAAGAAGCTATGGTTACCTCGCTCTGCCACCGGCTCTGGCTCCTCGGGGGCTGGGAGGGGCAGGAGGAGAAGCGAGGATTGGGAGGGAGGTGCAGGGAGGAGCAGCCACACAGGAGCGCGGAGGGGTGGGAAGAGAAGCAAGATGCTGTTAAAGACTGGACCCAGGATCCTCCAGCCCAACACATCATTCCTTCCCCTACCCCCACCCCCAAGCCTTAGGAAGAGACCTGTGGGATTCAAGCCTCACCTTCCTCCTCCTCCACCGCTTCCTCATCTGGAAGGAGTGGGGACGCACAAAGAAAATGTTAAGAACTCTGGAGCATCGAATGAATGTGTACCAGAGACTCAAAGACTAGCCTCAGACCTCGCCCCTCAGACCCAGGAGATTAGGCCTCAGTCCTCCTCCCTCAGACTTGGAGTCCAGGCTCCATTCCTCCTCCCTCAGACCTGGAGTCCAGGCTCCATTCTTCCTCCTTCAAACCTGAGAGTCCAGGCCTCAGCCCTCCTCCCTCAGACCTGGAGTCCAGGCTCCATTCTTCCTCCCTCAGACCTGAGAGTCCAGGCCTCAGACCTCCTCCCTTAGACCTGAGAGTCCAGGCCTCAGCCCTCCTCCCTTAGACCTAGGGTCCAAGCCCTAGTCCTGGGTAGAAGACTGGGTTAACAAGATGACCCTCTGCCCCAGCAGCAAATGTAACAGGGGAGCATTTCTAGTTGCTACCAGGGGTTTTCTGAGAGCAGTTTCAGAACACCTCACCCCTACCCCTACACAAGTGGGGCTCGACTGCTCCATGAGCCAGCTTCCTCCTGCTTCCTCCAAGACAGGACACCAGAGGGCCTACTCTACCCCTTAGGCTGGCCCACTGCCCACTCACCTTCTGCCTGTTCCCTAGAGACATGAACAAGGAGAGAGGAGGGAAGAGAGGACAGTTAGACATCTTGGGATAGGGTGCTCTCTCCACACGGCAAGCCCCCACCCCCCAGACGGCATTGCTTACTCCTCATAGTCTTGTTCTTCGGTGTCTGACATCCTGGAGTGACCTGCAGACCAGAGAGAGGAGGCTGAGTGAGATAGGTCCTCAAGGAAGAGGGCTGGTGCCTGGACTCCTGAGTCTGAGGGAGGGGTGATGGGGTTTGGACCCCTGGGTCAGGGAAGGCTGGCCCCCAGCCCAGCCAAGCCCAGTCCATGGAGGTCAGGCCCTAGTCCCACACGGAGCAGCCTACCCTGCCTCTTTCACCACAGCTGTCTTCTTTTGTCCTGTGACAGGTCCATGAAAACCTGATCCCAGGAGGGATTAGGAGGTACTGGAAAAGGGACAAGATTTGAAGACAATAGCTGCCCCACCCCTAGTGCTATTTTGGGGGAATGTCACAGACAGAGAAACAGAGGACATTTCCCAATAAGGAATTGGAGAAGTGGGGCTCCCCCACCCCACTCCCATTGCCCCCCTCCTCCACAGCCCCTTTGTTTGCCTAGGATTCCTCCACTTTCACCTACATTCTGCAAAGGGATGGGTGTCTCAAGAGCAGCTTCGTCCTGGGCCCCTAAAACCACTAGCTCCCCCCTCCAAACTCTGCTTCTCTAGGCCTGAAGGTCCCCAGGTTGAGATCTTCAGAGCTCAGTACCCACAGATCTGAGACCCAAATCTTATGCCCCTGTTACGTGACATCAAGAAATCTTAGCGTCTCTAGACTGGGTGCCCAATTCATACTCGTACGTGTCTGGGAGTATGTGTCCATGCACTTATATTCTGAGACCCGCAGAATTGGGGGGGGGGAGCTGGAGGGTGGTGTTGAGACAGGGTCTCATATAACCTAAGCTAGCCTTAAATTCACTATGTAGCTGAGGATAACCTTGAATTCCCGATTCTTCTGTCTCCCAGAACATCAGATACAGCCTGTACCTGTCTGGCCCCAGGTATACGGTCCTCAAATAAAACTTGACAACCAAACTCAGAGGTCTCTTTCAGGACACCCTGAATAACAGTGCCACTGTTCCTAATAGTTGGTTGCTTCTTTTTTGGTATTGCAAGAGGGGACCTTGCTGTTTTTCAGGCTGGCCCTGAACTCAAACTCCTCTGCCTCAACCTCTTAAGCATCGGAACTCCTGGCCTGTACCACTGAGATCTCAGGCTCTAAGCCCTCCCCAGTTCCTCATACCTCATACATCCCAATGCCTAACTCATGGGGGGCATCTTCTGCAGTTTCCCCAGCCTCTGAAACCCACACCGTTTTGTTTGGGTCTGCTTTGTTTTGGGACAGTATTACCATGTAGCCCTGACTAGCAAGAGCTCTCTTTGTAAACCCGGCTAGACTTAAACTCATAGAGATCCACATCTTCAGCATGCTTCCTCCACGATGTTAAGAAGAGCACCCCCAAAATTACATAACTCACAGATTCTACCCCTCCACCCTTTCCACCCCACGTCTTCCCCAAAAGTTCAGGCTTAGCTGGGTTGCTGCTGCCTATAATCTCAACTCCCAGGAGGCAAAAGGATTGCAAACTCAAGGCCAGCCTGTGCTACAGAATCTGTCTCAAAGGAGGAGGAGGAGGAAGAGGAGATTCTACCCTCACTGTTATACCTAGTCCCCATTCCCCAAAGACATCAGTGCAAAGAGCTCAGAGCCCCGTTACCTAATGCTGGGTCCACAGATGCTGTAGAGGGAGTCTGAGGCTTCTGAGGACAGTGACATAGCCTCTGGGTTTATAGCTAGATGCTGAGCCCCGCCCCAGGATTCCGATGTTCTGACCATCCCCCATGCTTAGAGCCCTGCTCTGCCCCCGCCTCTGGCTCCATCCAGTTTTGGGGTCCAACACCTGTCATCTGCTTCATGATCCCGCTGGATTTCCATTAGCAAACACCCTAGGGTCCAGGCTACGTCAGGGTACCCCTCAAGCTCTCTTAGAGTACCCAGTGCTTTGGAGTCCCCAAGACTGGAAACAGTACAGGAAAAGGGGGCTTAATGACAAAGCGTGAGATGTCTTAAGTGAGGCTTCCTTCTACCTCTGTGTGGCTTTTCTCAAACTTCTCTTATGGCCTCTGTCTCTGGCTTCCATCTGTATATTCTGTGTCTTTTCCAATCTGCCCCTATTCCTCTATATCTCCCTTCTCTGTCTCTGTCCAACTGTCTCCCCCCTCCCCACCCCCACTCCTTTGTCCACCACCAAAATTCCACCATGGTGACAACAGGCAGCTAAAGCTGGGAAGCAGGTGTGGGGAGGAGGGAGGGGATGGGGTGTCAAGCTAGAGAGCCCTCACCATGCCAGCCCCTCCTCTTTCCAACCAACCGGATCTTTTTTAGTATCCTCCCACCACTAACCCCCACTCCAGTCATGCGGTGACCTTGAACTCTAGGGAAGCCAGTGCCTGCAAAGCAAGCTTCCTTCCCCCTGTTCGTTTGTGTTTCTGTGCATTTCTGTGGGTGTGCCAGCTCTCTCTTCCCCTCTGGGGTTTGGACTCTTTTTGATATCTCTCTCTCTCTCTCTCTCTCTCTCTCTCTCTCTCTCTCTCTCTCCTCTCTCTTCCCTCTCTCTCTCTTTCACTGTCTGTCTGTCTATTGTCTGGACTACTGTGAAATTCTACATAATTTTTGTTTTCTTTTGTTGGTGGTGGGGTAAATGATTTGAAATGAAAGATGCCCCACATAGCAGGTGCCCTGTAGCCCATGCTAGCCCAGAACTCATTATGTAACTAAGGATGACCTTGAACTCCAAATCCTCCAGCCTCCACCTTCCAGTGTTGAGATTGACACAGTTTCTCCAAGATTCTGTCCTTGTGTGCTTCTGGGGGTGTGTCTGTATGTTCATTTAAGCTGTTTCAGTATCATGTGAGCTCTGCCTCTTTGTCTGGGCCGTATGTCTGTCTTTCTCAATCCTTCTGCCTCTCTCTCTGCTCGTTCTCTTTCTCATTTTCTATTTCTGTAGGGGGATTTGTAGTTATGGGTTGGGTGGTTGCTTGGTTAGTTGGTTGGTTTTGGTTTGAGTTTGGTTTTGGGTTTTTTTTGAGACAGGATCTCACTATGGCTGGCCAGGAACCCAGTATGGAGACCAGCCTAGCCTTGAACTCACAGAGATCCAGCTGTCTCTGCCTCCCGGGTGCTGGGATCAAAAGTGTGTGCCACCACGCCTGACTTACTTTTCTATTTCTGTCCCTTACAGGATCTCCATCATCTGTCTGCCTCACTGTGAATATAACCGTGTTTCTATTTTTCTTTTCTTGGAACTCTAAAAAAATTTATTTTTAATAAAAAAATTGTAATATGTATGGTAGATAGAGTTTCCTTGTCTGAGCAGAAGCCAGAGGAGGACATAGGATCTCTTGGCACCAGAGTTACAGATATTTTTGAGCTGCTATGTGGGTGTTGGGGATCAAACCTGGATCCTCTAGGAAAAACAGCCAGTTCTCTTAACCCCAAAGCCACCGCTGGGGCCACTTGCACATCTCTCCTTGGGTTTGGCATGTTCTATGCCCTCTGTAGAGGAGACTAGCCCATGTGAGAAACCATGTTAGAGACTTGCCTGTGACCACACCCCATATGGCTCTGGGGAACACCAACCCTCATTTACCCTTCTCAAGTGCCCCAGGGTAGCAGACACACAGTCACTTCCAGTTTGGAGAGGTTTATTCCTCAGGTACACCCTTCAGAGCACAGGATGGGAGCCATGAGCTCAGCCCTCAAACTTTTTCTTACGGCCTTCCATCCCACTTAGTGCGTCGATATTCTTGCGCCAATCTCCCACCTCCCGGTTTTCCTGGAGGTGGAAGGTCAGAGGTTAAGGACTCTTTCTAGTCTCTAACCCCTGAATATCCTCTATCTGCCCTCTAGCTTGCTAGACCATTCTGTGCTGGAAGCCTTTCTAAGAATCTGGTTCTTGAGTGCTTCCTGTCCCCTCAAACAACCTGTCACACTTCCTGTAATCACTTCCCATCTCCCCATGTACCTCCACTCACCCCCATGCACTTCCTGTCTCCTCCAAGCACTTCCTGTCTCCCTCAAGCACCTCCAGTGTCTTTGTACTTCCTACCCCTCACTACTTCCTCTCACCCAATGCACTGTCTTCCGACTTCTTGAGTTCCCTTTATCAGAAGCTTCTCACTAGAACCCCAAGTGCGTCTGCTCTCTGCCTGGACCGTATGCCCACTCAGACCTTCCTTCTCACCCTATCCCACACTCACCTTCTCAATGTCCTCCTTCTTCACCTGCTTCAGGTGGGCCCTCAGGTCCAAGGATTCCTTGGCTCGGGTCCCCAGCAGCGCCTGCATCATGGCGTCTGCAGAGATCCTCACTCTTCGGAGGGTGGGCCTCTTAAACTTGCCACGCAGGTCATAGATCTTCTGGGTCAGATCTGCAATCTGGGGAGGACCGTATGGGAGGCCCCATCTTCCTTTTGCTTCCTTCCTGAACGTCTCTTCTAACCAAGCTTATCTCTATCTTGCTCTCAGTAGCTACGCTTCCTCCTCTCTTCCAGCTCTGGCTCCAGATTAAAGCCTCTAATCTGCAACTCTGTGTTCTTCATGATCCTCCCAGCCCATCAATCAAAGCTTCTGACACAACTGAACCTGATGATATGCGTGTCATTACTCCCTGTCCCAGAGCTCAACTCAGTGCTCAACTTCCACAGACCTGTTTGTGCCACCCAGGCTTTGCCTTGCACGTGTTGTCTCTCTAAGCAGACAGCTTCCTTTGCCACGGTGTACCTATGCCGCTGCCTGCTTTCTGCTTAGAGTTATGTCAAGCACAAACATCCATAGCCCTCAGCCTGAAGCTACAGCCTGGAGATCTCAGTCTACTGTGAAGGCGCCCAGGCTTCCCCAGGCTTCCCACCTCAGTGATGTTCTTGGTGACTTTTGCTTCCACATCGTATCTCTCTTCATCCACTTTGTCCACACGAGCGTGAAGCTGCCGACATAAGTCCTGATGAAGGAAGCATGGGTGTTGAGAGGGAGGCTGGAGACGGGGTTCCTTCATCTGAGAGAGCAGACCTCTGGGTCTGAGGAAGGAGACCTCAGCTCTGGACCCCTGAGTTTCAGAGAGGATTGCTGGCCTCTGGACTCCTGAGTCTGAGGAAGGAGGGGATGAAAGGAAACTGACGCTGGAATCTGCACTCCAGGGAACTTAAAGAAGTTTGGCCAGGAGTCAAGAATTCTGAGACTGCGATAAAGGCTGGAGAAATACACTGGGTTTTGAAGTTGTAGGACTGAATGTTTGGGAGAAGGATTGCAGGTCCCTAGCAGAACTGCAGATGGCGCTTGTGCTCCTAATACCCAAGGGATGCCAGGCCAGAGATGAGGGACCGCGGGTCCCAGGCTCATCAAACTGGTACCTGAAGCTCTTCAAAGCCCAGCCCATCCAACTCCAAAGGCTGGCAACGAGTGCTCAGAACACGCCCCTTCTCTCCGCGTCGCTCTTCTGCCTCACGCTCCAACTCCTGCTTTGCAATCTGCAGCATCAGAGTCTGCGAAATGATGGGAGAAGACAACAGAGTCCCCGAAAGTATTTTAAAAAAAAAAAATCCCTCCATCTTCCAGAGAGACAGAATATCCGAACATCCAAGTTTGTGTCTTTTATTCAAAAACTGCGCACTGTGTGTGTGTGTGTGTGTGTGTGTGTGTGTAGGACTGACACTCTCCGAAACGCTCCCCCCAATGCTCCGCCCACCTAGGCCCGCCCCTCCGAGCTCATAGTCACCTTCAACTGAAGTTTTCTGGAGGCGGAGATCTTAGATTTTTTCTGCCAGGGTGATATGGAGAAAGTTCAGTATGAGGTCCCAAAGTGGACACTGGGCGGGGCTGCAAGTCACCACCACCGACCCAAGTCCATACCCATTCGGGTCACTCATTCTTCAACCAGAACGGCGAGTCCACTGGAAGCCACGTCCCTCTGCCTCCTCCATCCATCTTTGTCTCTGGCTAGAGCTACACAGTGCCTACTACCCACTGCTAACCATCATGCTCACGCCTAAGCCTTGCTGTAGGCAGAGGAGTTCCTCCCACCAACCCTAGATTGCACCTTTCTGAAACTCTGCCCCACCCATCGGGCTCTGCCCATCACCAAAGCGCTACCACCCCTTTCCAAGTCCTTGGTGCCACCCCTCCCTGGGTCCTAGGGGATTCTGAACCCAAAAGCCCCGTCCTCTAGGACCCCTGCCCACCTTGGCGTGTGGTTCGGTGGCATAGGCTCGGTAGTTAGCAGAGGAGCGGCGTCGGACAGGAGCAGGCGCGGGCTGAATTGAAGCAGGCTACATCACTACCCAAATCTACCCGTCCAGTTCTTCCTGGATCCCTCACCTCTAGCGGCAGGTTCAACTGCCCACCGGTCCCCAGCCCTCTCTCCCTACGGCACCCACTCTGGGCCAAGGGTTCCCTACCCCACTTCTTAGCTCACAGCGCTCACCGCATCGCTGCTCCTGAAGGGAGAGAAACCATGAAGAGGAAATCATTGACGGTGGTCCCCCGACCAAAAGGCTGAGGCTACCTCCTCCACTCCCTCGAACCCCAAGAATCTGATTCCCAAATTCTTACCTCATTTCTACAGAAATCCAACCACCCTTGGCTCCTACCATCTCAGGACAAGTATCCAACCTAGTTGCACCCTCACGTGGCCCCCGAAGACTGATTGCGCCTCTCTCCCTGTTTCTTGGGGTCTCTAGTCCAAAGTTACCAAGATTCACATACTCGTCCGCCATGCTGATCTCCAGAGGCAGAGAACGGGATCGGAGATTCCGGAAGGGTCCTGGAAGGGTGTCCCCGGTGACCTTGGAGGTCTCTAGAGGTTGGGTTCCCTCTGGGCTGTTCAAGCCTCACTGAGGACACTGAGATAAGGGGCGAGGACAAAGACTAAATATACTGCTGGCTCCTCCCCTGCCCAGGATGAGAGATAACAGGCTGTGAGGGGAGCCGTGTGCAAAGCTCCAGTTGGATCAACCAAGGTGCCCGGGATCTACCCCCCTCCTCATTCTGACTCTGGCGCCCCAGTTCCCTTTTCCCTCAGACTCTGGAAAACCCGGGAGCAAGGGTCCCTCTTCTCTCAAATCCAAGAGTCCAGACTTCAGCTTCCGGTGTTCATACCCAGAAAGCCAGGCCGGCCTTCTCTCCTTACACCTAGGCCCCTCAACAAACTGTAGTCTTTCTGAGACCTAGACTGTCCTTTCTCTCCTCCATATTTCTGTCAGTTTCAGTGCCCCTAGCATGTTTAGTTTGAAGGTTCATGTGTAAGTTCCTCAGCCTGCACCGCTGCGAAATTCAGCCACGTCTACTTGGAAACCTACAACCGGGGCCCATCCCCCCTGCTCCTACCCCCTTCTTGGCACTGGAGACCGACTGAGGACAGGACACACAGAGGTGACCCTGCGCTCTTTATTTGAACCACTTTCAAGGGAGGATATGTCCTTGTCCCTCCCAAGAGTAGCAAGAAGGGACCGAGACAAAAGAGAGGATCTGGAGCCCAGGGTTGTACCTCCAGCCTGTGATTCAGGATAAGTCTCAGATAACAGTCTTGGACCCCCGCAAGATTAGAGCTAAGAGTTCCAGGAAAGGAATTTGAAATTCTAGTTATATCACTGGGGTTGACAAGGAGCGCAGAGCAAAGCAGCATTCCAGAGGTGGGCTGAGCTAGTCAATCCCAGGGCCTGCTTCAGCTGTTAAAGATGGGATACTTGGTCCCTGGGGTTCATGTTACATGTTTTGGAGGTGCATCCACCAAGGACATTGCCAGAGCTTCCTGGAGTGGGCTTATCACTTCCAGAGGAGGGGCCGGGTCTGCTTCGGAAGGGATGATTGCTTCTAGAGGCAGGACTAGCTCAGCCTGCAGTGGGTTCATCGCCTCTAGAGGTGGGATCTGGTCAACTTTGGGTGGGCTCACCACCTCTAGAGATGCGGCCTAGTAAGCCTGAGGTGGGTTCATCACTTCTAGAGGAGGGGGCAGATCAGCCTGGATTGGGCTCATCGATTCTAGAGATGAGGTCTGGTCAGCCTGGGATTGGCTCGTCGCTTCTAGAGGTGGGACCTGGTCAGCCTGGGATGGGTTCATTGCCTCTAGAGGCAGGGTCTGGTCAGCCTGTGGTGGGCTTGTC
>NW_021604693.1:0-29219 GCF_004785775.1 Grammomys surdaster | reverse complement strand
GGGGTGGGCTCATTGCCTCTAGAGGTGGGGTCTGGTCAGCCTGGGGTGGGCTCGTCGCTTCTAGAGTAGGAGAAAGGTCAGCCTGGGGTGGGCTTATCGCCTCTAGAGAAGGGACCTGGTCAGCCTGGGGTGGCCTCATCGATTCTGGGGGAGAAGCCAGGACTTTGGAGGGCTCGGGTCCGGATTCCACGGCTACATCTTCGCCTTCTCGAGTAGTGTCCCCTAACTTGTAGAAGCGTGCAAAGGTCTCTGAGGGTTTGGTTCCAGTATGAGGGGCAAACCCAGCCGCCCGCGCTATCTCCACAACACGGTCAGAGAACGACTTCAGCTCCTTGGGCCGTAGGTCCACCAAGTACCTATTTTGGGAAACTGTGTGTGAGGAGACCTGGCTTTTGGCCCAGCTGGGACCTTCCCACAACCAGTCCTCTGGCTCACCGAGCTAATTCCACTACCAGGTACCCTCCGGGGGCCACGCAAGCTCCGAGCTCAGGGCTGAGTAGATGGACCATCCTGAGGAGAGAAAGGGCTAGGAGCTGAGATACACAGGTGGGGGCGAAGGCCCAGAGCAGGATGGAGACTGCAAAGCTAAAGTCCTGGATCCTGAAAAAGAGAAAACTGGGGCCCAGTCCTAAGTCTTTATGAGTACATCTGCGTCCCACTTACCCACAGGACACATAGAGGAGCTGGAACCGGCCCTGGTAGCAAGTCTTGTGGTGGAGAGTCTGCGAAGACTCTAGAGGCAGGAAGTGGATAGTGAAGGGTTCTTGAGCAGGCACTGAAAGAGAAGGGAAGAAGGTCAACTCTGGGGCTGAAGAGCTGGCTCAGCTGCTAAGGGAGCTCGACACCCTTTCAGAGACCCTGAGTTTGCCACCCAGAACCCAAATGAGACACCACCTCTAACTCTAGTTTCTGGGGATATGGCGCCCTCTCGTGGCTTCCCAGGGCATCTACATGTGTGCTTGTACACTTTTTTTTTTTTTTTTTTTTGAAGACAGGGTTTCTCTGTGTAGCTTTGGCTGTCTTGGAACTCACTCTGTCGACCAGTTTGGTCTCGAACTCAGAGATCCGCCTGCCTCTGCCTTTGCTTGTCTGGTGTTGGGATTAAAGATGTGTACCACCACAGCCCGGCTATGCATATAAATCTTGAGAGTCAGAGAGATGCACAAGTGGCAAAGAATACTGGAGTCAACACCCCTTGTGCTGTGCTTTTGTTTTGAGTCAGGCTCTCATCTTGTAGCTGAAAATGTCTGGAATTGGGACCCAAACCAGGTGTTTCCTCCTGTCTCAGCCTTCTGAGCTTCGGTGACAGCTGGTCTTTTCTTTAAAATGATTTTTTTTTTTTTGTGATGGTGTGTGCCACAGTATGTGGGTGAAGGTCAGGCATGCAACTTTTACTGAGTGAGCTCTTTCTGCCCACCATTACTGGGATCCCAGGGATTGAACGTGAGCTGCAAGGCCCTGATGGCAAACATTTCTCCTTGCTAAGCTATCTTGTCACCCTTCCATGTCTTTCTAGAAGCCTCCTTTTTTTTTTTTTTTCTTTTGCTGAGCTGGATGGGGAGGTGGGCCCACGAGGCAGACATCCATTTTACAGACAGGAAAGAAAGTATGGGTGATCCCTTGAATAAAGGGACACCTAGGGAGAGATGAGTTAAGGAATGGAATAGAGAGAAGGACAGCCAGAATCCATTTAGGCAAAGTGTGTAGGGAGCGATATAGCCGGTTCTCAGTTAGGACTCTATAGAGGGCTGAGAACTCTACTGGTGGTATCAGGGTTTAGGAAAGGGAGAACAAGAGATAAAAAGAGAATGAACATCAACGAGAGAGCAACTGCCCAGGTATTCCAAACTAGCTCTGTCAAAGCTTGGGGGAAAAAACCAGTGTCTATCTGAAGTTTGCAGCTGCTAGCTGCCTACCATCTGGCTTGGGCGACTCTGTCTCCTCCACGTTCCCCTGGATGGCTCTCCGGCCCCTCCAGGCGGCCACTTCTCGGAACAGCTCTGTAACATTGTGCTGCGTGATCTCGCTTGCAGTCTGCCCAGGAGAAAGGGGTGTGGGGGGAGCAACGTTAGGCTAGGAACATTGGGGGTAGGTAGGGGCGGGGCTTACTGTGTACAGGTGACCGCCAGCCCCAAACTAGAATTCCTTGTTACTTTTCCAGGGCTGGATTTAGGACTTAGTAAGAGGGCTGGATCATAGCTCTCCAAAATAGGGACCAAGACGTTGGGGACAGAGCCTGTTACTTGGATGGAGACGCTGGACCAAAATAAGGAGTGGAGCTCAAAAAAGCGTTGGCCCTACTTGGCAGGAAAGGCAGAGAGCAGGATTTGTCTGCTGGTCCTAAACCTAGCCCCACCGGGCCCACACCTTGACCGGTTGTCCGTTACTCGTCCGTAAGAGGCTCTGGTCGTCCGCCTCGATGCCAAAAGCCACAAAGGGCCCCGTGGCGATGTCCCCCCAGTATCCGCGCGCAGCTACGCGTTCCCCACGCTGGAAAAAAAACAAAGACATGAGATCGCAAGTGAGGTCCAAATTGGAGACCTTTACTGGTAGATACCTAAAATTCGCAGACCAGGCCTAGAAGTAGATACATACGTGGCTCAGGAGGCGACCCGACGCCAGAGTCCTATTGGGCACGTGGTAAGCACTCAAGTCTCTGAGTTCAAAGGCAACACCTATGTCGCGCCAGCGTCGGAATTCCTGGATATGGATGACTTGGGCCTGGAGTAGAGGATAGGAAAGAAGGCCCTGATTAATCCGGTATAGAAACCCCAACCTTATATCTATAGGAATTCCTCCAACTTAAGACTCCAAGGTCCAGACCCAGCCCTCCCCCCTCATATCTAGGGGCAAAGTCCTAGCCCTCTTCCTTCCCTCTGGATTCAGATGCTGGCCACCTGCTCCAAAGCTTCCTCACCCCTCGATCATGCAACTTCATGCGCAGGTCCCAGTCGGCAACACCACGCCGGGCATCGTAGCGGGAACCCAGGTAGTGGCGCAACCTCGAGTCCCAAAGGCGACTCATGGGGAAAACTTCCGGTCCCTTCTCCCCACCTGACCAGAAGCGGAACACGGCCTCCAGGGCATCCCGCTCGCGGAACTGCAGAGCCAGGGAAACATGGAGGGAGCCAGAGATGCAATGAAGGCGCCCCTCCATCCCATTAGGTGGGAATGATTATGGGGGTGGAAAAAAAATGAGACAAAGCCTCCTCTAATCCTAGGCCACAGTAGTGGGAGTCACGGAGGTAGAATTGGGGATCCCAGACTCCAACCTGCTCCAGCCCTTCAATTCCTCTGAACTGCTGACTTCCATTCTCCCCGCAGCCACCCAAATTTCAAGCAATGTTCCCCTTCTTCTCCCCCCAACAAAAGTAGGCAGCTGTGGCACCTTCTCCCCCCATCCCCTAACAAAGGTGGGCAGCTGTGGCACCTTGAGCTCCCGAAGGCTAAGCCAAGGTAGTCGCTCCTCCAGGCCATCAGGCTCCGGGACCAGATTAGCCAGGTGGCTAGCCTGGGCGCGCAGGAAGGCAGCTACGGAGGGTCGCAGCAGCGCGTTTCCCCACAGCTCCAGGAAGGTCTCACTCCGCTCTGGAGGGAGGTGGGAAGGATGAAACAGGGAACGAGACTTGGCAAACTGCACCAATTCAGGAACTGCCACCACCACCCAGCACTGCTGATCCAAGCTGGGACTTCCCAAAAGCAAGGCAAGCTGACATACCTCTCCGAGCCTCTTCTTAAAAATGTATTTTTGGGCTCGAGAGATGGCTCAGCGGTTAAGACTGACTACTCTTCCAGAGGTCCTGGGTTCAGTTCCTAGCAACCACATGGTGGCTCACAACCATCTGTAATGGGATCCGATGCACTCTTCTGGTGTGTGTCTGAAGATAGCTACAGTGTGCTCACATACATAAAAATAAATCTTTAAAAAATTTATTTTTAATAAATTAAACTTTATTCATTGTGTGTGTGTGTGTGTGCCTGAGTGTACACCTGTGCACTACGTGCAAGACCTTCCTGAGGTCAGAAAGGGTGACACAGTCCAGAAGCACAAGAAAACTATCTGAAAGCAAAACAAAACCAAAACCAAATCAAAGCACCCAAAACTCCACAGTAAAGAGGAAATAATTTAATATTGTAAGATCGTTTTATATTTTTGTTTTTTTCATTTGGTATTAAAGATGAAACCCACTAGGGGGTGGTGGCATACACCTTTAATCCAAACTTTTAGGAGGCAGAGGCAGGCAGATTGCTGAGTTTGAGGCCAGCCTGGTCTAAAGAAGTTTCAGGACAGTGAAGAATATACAGAGAAATCCTGTCTCAAAAAACAAACAAAGGGGATGAAGCCAAAGCACTTCCATGTGCTGGGTAAGCATTCTACCAAATTTTATAAATGTGTGTGTGTGTGTGTGTGTGTAGCCTGAGAAAGGAGGATCCCCAAAAGTTTTAGCCAGCCTGATCTACAACAATACATCTCTGTCTTAACTTCCCAGTGCCTCTTAACCCTAAAAAATTCATTCAAATGTACCAAAGTGAACTAAGTTGTGGGACCGGGGGCTGGGGGTCAAGGGGCAAAAGGTGCCCGCGCTCAAGTTTGATGATGAACTGAGTTTGCACTTTGAAACAAAGTGGTGGAAGGAGAGAACTGAGCTGGTGTTAGAAGTCAAACACTGCACATTTTTTTCTGTAGAATCCTCACATCGATCCTATTGGTAAGGGATGGCAAGATGCCTTCTGCCAGGCCTAAGGATCTATCCTTGAGGCTCAGACAGTAGGAGAGAACCAACTCCCGTGGGTGTCCTCTGAACTCCGCTTGCAGTCTGTGGCATGCACGTGCACTCACTAAATAAACACATATTGAGGCCCCATCAGTGGGAGACCTTTCAGGACCTGCATTTTGCAAAGGATGAAATAGGAAATAAAGACCTAAGGGGTCTTTGCTTTGCCTTTCACATTTTATTTAGCGTGTGTTCTTATTATAACCGATTTCCACAGACTATTTGTTTGTTTTTTCAAATGGCCACAGAACCTAAAACTCTATGAAGCTAATGACAATCTAAATGTCTGAGCCTCCTAGCTCCCTCTCTAGTGCTGGGACTACCTGTGCCACCATACCAGGGGCTTTGTGCACACTGGCACTCTACTAACTGAGCTACATCTCCAAAATTTTATTTATTTTCTATTTTTGAGACAGGGTTTCACTGTGAGCCCTGGCTGGCCTGGATCTCACTATATAGACCAGGCTGGCCTTTAACTCCTTGAGATCCACCTGCCTCTGCCTCCCAAGTGCTGGGGTTAAAGGTGTGCACTATCAGGCCCATCACATCTCCAGAAATTTAAATCACACCATTGGAAGGCCAGCTACTTTAGGGGTTGGGGGAAGCCTTGAGTTTGAATGCTAGAGTCTTCTGTTTGTTATTTATTCATTCATTCATTCATTTATTCATTTATTTAGAGACAGGGTTTCTCCCGTGTAGCCCTGGCTGTCCTGGAACTTGCTCTGTAGGCCAGGCTGGCCTTGAACTCAGAGATCCACCTGCCTCTGTCTTCCGAGTGCTGGGATTAAGGGCATACCCACACCACCTGCCCCTGTCTGAATGCTAGAATCTTAAGCGACTGACCTTGGAGCCCCATCTTCTCAGGCTCCTCTAGGGCTAGACTGAAGATCAGCATGTGACGGGCCACCGCTTCCAGATTATTCTCCAGTACATAAAACTGGAGTGACAGACAGGAGAGTTCTGCAGATCCAGGAGCCCAGAACACCAGCCTTCCCCCACACTCCTGTATGGAGCTGGAACCCAATCAGGGACCTTGCACGAGCTACAGCAGCACTCTACCACTGAACTACATGGCCAGCACTCCCCCCTACCCCCATTTTCCTTTCTATTGTGAATCAAGGTCTCACTAGGTCGCCCTTGAACTCTCTGTTGCCCAGGAAGGCCTTGAACTTGAGATGCTTCTCCTGCCTCAGCCTCCAGAGCAGCTGTGGTTACAGGCTTCAACCACTAGATCTAGCTTGCCAGGACCCTCTTTCCAGATCATCCCCTCACAGCACTCCGGGAGGCTGTAGGACCTTACTTCCCTAGGACATGGATCAGAGACTCTTAGTTTCCACCGCCTCAGATCCCACAGCCTAACCTCTATGACCTGGAAGCTTTTATCCTAAGCCTCTCTTCTCTCCAGGGCTCAGGAATCTGGCCTCTCACTCAGTTCATTCTGCTTCATCCACAACCCCAGAATCCCAACTCACATTGAACCTCCTGCGAGGCCAGAGCGCCGCCCTGGCCAGTGTCCGCAGCATGTGTCTCCCATCCACAGAACCTAACAGCAGGGCATCCAGCTCTGGGATCTTGCACTCTGTTTCCGACTGTGAATCTGGGTCTACAGGAGGACCTGGCAAGACAATAGTGAGCAGGGACTGGTGGTCTCGTCTCCTGAAGCTACCTTTAGAAGTTATGAATCTACCAGGCTTGGTACCCCAAGGCTGGGTTCCAAAAACAGCGATACCTTTGCCTTATAGAACTCAATACCATCAAAGAATATTTTGGGGGTACCCCTCTCTCGAAGGCATTTAATTTAGGCGACATTGGCATATAAACCCCATCAGCATCCTCTACCACTGACACAAGTGCTGTAGGCTGTGCACACAGTCCACAGTTGGGTTTGGAAAGGCACCTCTGTCTAAGACCGTGTGTGGGCCTAGGGTAGACTCACTTTCAGCCTGTAGGTCCAGCGCTGGGGACAGACCCCACCAAGACACAGAGCCGTAGCCGGCACCCGAGCCCGCAGGCGTGGTCATCGCTCTGTGGGACAAGAATCCTGGGAAATTCACATTTGTCCATCCCATCCCTTTCTTGCTGCCCCTCACTTCTTGCCCCTTCGCCTCCACGTTAATCCCCTCACCTTTATCCTTCTAAATACCCGTAGGTGACCCTTCTCCCGCAGGGACCTGAGCTGAGCTCCTGAAAGCCAGCACAACTGTCTCCCAGAGGCTTCGCCCACTCTGAGTCATCATCCAATGGGAGCAGGTGGTTTTGCATTCTTGCTATCAACTGACCAATGAACGTGAAAAGGTACCGCGCACTACGAACTTTTGACCAATAGAAGCTCCGAGAGATGGCTGCCCCAGGACTGGACGCCGGACGCGGTTGTCATAACGACAGCCGGGCCAGGGCCCTGCTTTCTGGATCTGTTCAAATTTCTAAGAAAGGGAGGACCAAGCTTGCTACTTCAAATTATATCAGAACTGAACGAAATATTTTTTCCTGTTTTCTCTTCCATCCATCCATCCATCCTTCCTTCCTTCCTTCCTTTCTTCCTTCTTCCTTTTCTTTTCTTACCTCCTTCTCTTCCTCCTTCTTCCTCTTCCTCCTCTTCGTCCTCTCCTCTCCTTCCTCTCTCCTCCCCCTCCTCCTTCTCTCTTCCCTCATCTACTCTTCTTTCTCCCCCTCCCCCTCCTGTTCTTTTTGAGTCAGGGTCCCTCTGTTTTTGAGTTACTCCGAACTTGCAGCAGTCCTCCTGAGTTCTTAGTTTAAGGTTTGTGAGCCACAGCTTCTGGCTTTTAATGAAATCTCTATGAATCCAAATTATACCAGGAAGCCCAGACGTGCCTTCAGATCTCTGCTTTGTTCTTTTGTTTTTGTTTCTTTCACACCTGGGCTCTGTCTGAATACAGGTCTCACCAGGTGGAAAACGGGACTTTGCTCAGTGGATTTTCAAGAATATATGATCAGATTGCTACCACAGTCATTACTCAATAATATCTCTTTAACCAGCACCATGGCACAGATCTGTAATACCAGCATTCTGAAGTGGGAAAATCAGTGGTTCGAGGCCAGCCTGTTCTATATATCTTATTCCAGGCCAGCAAAGGCCACCACACAGTAGGACTCTGCTTAAAAGTAAAAAATAAAATAAAACAAAAACAATCAAACAAACAAAAAATCCCCCTCCCTCCTGGAGCTGGAGAAATGGCTCAGCAGTAGGAGAGTTTCTGCTCTCCTAGAGGACTGTTCAGTGCTCAGCACCTGCATCGGCAGGATCAAAACTGCCTCTACTTTCAGCTCCAGGGGATCTCATGCCTCTTCTCACCCCTTGTGGGCACCCACAAATACTTGGCGAATCACACACACACACACACCACACACACACACACCACACACACACACCACACACACACACACACACCACACACACCAGACACACACACATCACACACACACACCACACACACACACACACTTCCTCCTGGAGAGATACCTCATATTGATCTCTCAGGTCGTGTTAGACAATCAACAGCATTTACTAGAATGAAGAAAAAAAGAATCGAGGCAATGCTTCAGACTGGCGTCAGTTTTGACAGAGCTCTTGTTAAGCATGACTGAAACACTGTGTTCCATCCCCCACAAACCCAGATGTGATGCTACATGACTATAATTCACGCATGGAGAGGTGTCACGAGATGGAATTGCGTTTAATATTTCAAGCATTACTGGGGGGGGGGGGGGCTGGAGAGATGGCTCAACAGTCAAGAACACTGGCTGCTCTTCCGGTGGACCTGGGTTCAGATCCCAATACCCACGTGGCAGTCAGCTTTTAACCATCAGCATGTAATTCCAGTTCCAGGAAATCCAATGCCCTCTTCTGGCCTCTGAGGACATACGGTGGTGGTACACAAGTATACATGCTGGGGGCATACATACATACATACATACATACATACAGGCAAAACACTCACACAGACTGAAAGAAATGTAAAACATAATTTATAATAACATATAATTCCAGACTCACGATGAAGCATAACACCTCACTCCTTTGCAGGTGTTTTGTGCTGTATGCATGTATACACATCCATGTGTGGGTGCTGTGACCATGAACATGCACATGCCAGAGGGGGGTGTCTGGTGTTCATCATGTTTGTTAGGCTGCCCCCCGAATCTGTGAATCTCTGCTCCCCAATAGTCTCGGTCATGCCTGCCTTTTATATTGTTGGTGTTTTGTATTCGACCTCAGGTCTACACAGCAAGCACCATCGTATCATATCTCACTCCTTTTGGGGGCTGGAATAACATTCTATTCTATTTCTCCCTCATCATTATGCCTGTCATTCATTCTTAGTATGTCATTCAAATGTTACCTCAGAGATCTTTCTGACCTCCCTAAATTACCTCAACATTCACTAGGTTTCTTTTTTTTTCTTTTTACCATGTAGCCTGGGTTGGCCTCAAACTCTTGATCCTCCTGCCTCTAACTACTTCAGCAAATTCTACCAGCATGTGTCACCACAACCGGTCGCTGGACTTATTTAAAAAAATTTTTTTTAAAAAGAATACTCTTTTTTTTTTTTTTTGAGACAAAGTCTCTCTATTACATAGCTCTGGTTGACCTGGAACTTGCCATATAGACCAGGCTCACCTTGAACTCACAGAAATCTAGCTGCCTTTGCTTCTTGAGTGCTAAGACTTAAGGCATGTGTCACCATACCTGGCTTAGATGTGTGTGTGTGTTACCTACATGTATGTGCACTACATGTGTGTTCAGTGCCTGTGAAAGTCAGAAGGTCCCCCATGAAGACCGAGATGCACTGTTACATATGTGCAAAGGGCATAGGTCTGTTGCATGCATATTCTCTGTTTGTCAGTTCAGTCTCTGTGGGTCCCTATGGGTGGATTTATTTCTTAAAATCAGTGGCTATTTGTAATGATTTTCTTTTTATTGGTCTGTTTTTTGTTGTGATTAGAAAAAAAAACAAGAGACCCCGATATCTTACCCCAAATTATAACAGGTTTGGGGAGTAGAGAGTTGGCTACAAGGTTAGGAGCACTTACTGCTCTGCAGAGGACCTGGGTGTGGTTCCCAGCATTCCCACTCCTCTGGGGAGTGTATGAGGAGAACAGGCCCATATTGTAAGACTAAGGTGTACAGGAAGACAATTAGGAGACACCTCAGTGCTTATTACGTTACACGGTACAAATGCTGCATCACGCCCCCTGAGGAATGAAAATTGCTCTTATGGTTTTGTTTCTCAGGACTCAATGTCTGGTACCCCTAAGGCTGAGAGCGTGCAGGAGGAAGTGTAAAGGGGCATCTGGTGGGGTGACTGAGCCTAGAAAACAGTAGGGAGTTAGGAGTTCGCTGAACTTACTGCTTTTGCTTCACAGGAAAAAATACTGTGATAAAGTTGATTGCCTCCTTCATTCTGAACGTTGAAAAACAGGACAAAACAGGTTAAAAACAATCTGTGAAAAGATCCTGTATTTCTTGGAATCATTAAGTCTGTGTAGGCGGAGGTATTCTTTCCCTAATTGGTTCTTGATTGTGTCAATAAAGATGGCAGAAGCCAATTGCTAGGGAAAAAAGGTGGGATTTCCGGACCCCAGGAGGAGAGGAGGAGAGGAGATGGAGAGGGTGGTTTACAGCTTGGCTCTAGGGAGAGGAGCATGTTCGCCATGTAAGGACTGGAAGCAACTAGAACCAGTGGTGGCAGAGGCTGATCGGTCTCGGAGCTCGGGTTTGGCAAAACTAGCTGGGAAGAAGAGATAACCAGGCTGGCGAGAACACAGCCCTGGGCAAAGGAGCAAGGGTGGATTTTTAAAATTACACCCAACACATCTGCTTTCAACATTACCTGAGATTAAACTACTATTTTTATCAATAAACATATGAGCTATCTTGATTTACCCTCAAATCCTGTCAATCTCCTTCGCTCGACGATTCCACGGCTCCCCTTTGAGACCTGAACCCCGCTAGACTCCGGCAGGGTTTTTTTCTGTGTAACAGCCCTGGCTGTCCTAGAACTTGCTCTGTAGACCAGGCTGAACTCCAACTCACAGAGATCTGCCTGCCTCCATGTCCAGAGTGCTGGGATTAGAGGTGTGTGCCACCACCCCCAGAGATTTTGTGGGAAAAATTTTAAATCTCGTGGACACCGGAACCCATGTAACTGATCTGATTTCCTTGCTCATTGGCTACCAGGAAGTTCAGGGGACAAATTTATTCATTTTATAGTATCCGGGGATACGTCATGTCCCATTTTCCTACTTAATCTGCTGTTCAGAGAGCTCCTTTCCCAAACAGCAGAGACCTGTCCGCCATGCCAAATCCTGTTTGGGGAGAGATGAAGTCGATCAAGTATATGATGAAAAGCAATTCGTCTTGAAAGACAGAGGGGGAAATGGTACCATTGACTTTCCCTCAAATAACTGCCCTCCTACAGATAAGGTGAGGTACCGTGAAGATGGCACGGCCATCGGGTCTCTGGATATTTCAGGGTAGAGTGACCATGGATTCCTGAGACTCCAGAGAGTTACGGCCACGGACATTCTGAAGATTTCAGTTGGAAACTTATCGACTTTGTTTCCTGGATAAGAATAAGTCACTGAGGCGTAAGGAAGGCCTGGGCCGTGTCTAGTCTTGGTCCACACTTGAACAGAGACTTACACAGACAATCTCACGGAAAATAAGATAGAAGAAAAGAAATAAAGGTAAAGAAGAGAAAGAGAAACAGGAGAAAGGAGGAGAGGGAAGAGTGCATACCTGAGCATGAAAATCTTTGTGCACAGGGCCCTGCTATTGCAGACCTGAGAGCTCAGACGCTAGGGAGGATGTGGGAGTTGACAAGATTAAGACCTGTCAAGGCTACAGAGTGGGTTTAAGGTGAGGCCGGTCAATTTAGGTAAAAAGAGAACTAAGGGTAGAGTGATTCTCTAGAATCCCCAGTGAGGGGCTGGGGGCGTGGCTCAGTGGTAAAGTCCCTCCCTAGAATCTCCCAGTGAGGGGCTGGGGTGTGGCTCAGTGGTAAAGCCCCTGCCTAGAATGCCCCAGTGAGGGGCTGGGGTGTGGCTCAGTGGTAAAGTCCCCCCCAGGATCCCCCAGTGAGGGGCTGGGGTGTGGCTCAGTGTTAGAGCCCCTGCCTAGGATGCCCTGGTGAGAGAGTGGGGGCGTGGCTCAGCGGGTCCACCCCTTTTACCTGGCTGGTGAGCACATGGACTCATTCATGGGTAAGGGATTCTCCCTGCCTCTTCACAGCAGTCACACAGCAGGTATTACTATCACAAGTTTGTCCGTTTGATTTCTTATGAGAAAGCCAAGGTTGGGGACAGAATGGATAAGTTTGTGAATGGTGCATAGTAGGCAGTGAATGTCCAAGGTGCCCAGTGTTAGCTCTGCCCTGCTATGCCTTTGAGCCTGGAAATGAGCTTCATTCTTGGTTCCAGCCACTGCGTCCTGTCCAACCTCCAACATACACACACACACACACACACACACACACACACACACACACCAAGGAGCACTGGGGCCAGGCCTCCAAGCTGTTGAGTATTTATTTGGCCCCAGGAGCAGCACAGGGGTCAAGCTGTGTGGGAAGAGCAAAGAGACTGGGAGAAAGGAAATCAGAGGCTTCACAGCTGATTGTCAAAGCAGAGGGTAGGACCCTGGGGCGGGGGATTTGAGATTTCCCGACTTTCCCACCTCCCGGCAGGATCACTGTGGTTTCTGGATACGGGAGTGGTACTGGAAGCCGGAAACATTTCCAATGTGGAAGTAGGAATGAATGCAATGTTTGGGGAGGAGGGAGAGGGCTAAGGGGCTGGAAGCAAGGGACCTGGGGTCAGGTGCTTGCTTGATGGGATTCAGGGTGCAGGCATTGGCCTGGCTCTGTCAGGGGGCCGCAGCGAGTGCCACTGGGCAATGGGCCTCCTGGGGTTGGCCAACATGTCAGCCCAGTGCCGTAAGCCAGCCCCACCGACTGCTGCGCCCACCGCCACTCTCCCGATGGCCTCATTCTTGCCCAGTTTGTCATAATCCAAAACGGTCAGCTCCACCTGGACTTTCTGTAGCCGTCAGAGAAAAAATGGGAAATAGGAAGGAGACATGGAGAGAGGAACAGGGGTTATTGATCAGGACGTTTTCTCCCTGTGACCAGGCTATGTAGAGACACTGCTGCAGGAGTTTGGGGCAGAGAGGCGTGGCAGTTGGAAAGGATGAAAAGGTGGCTAGCAGCTTTTATTCCTTTGCAAAGGAAAGCCTGCCTTTCTCTGTTTTAAAAGGAGTTTCATCATGCTATGTGGTGGTCTGGCCTGTTACTTGTTATGTAAAGCAGGCTGGCCTTAAACTCATACAGTTCCCGCATCTCTGCCTAAAGACTGCTGGGATTAAAGGTGTGCACCACAACACCTCGTTTAAAACAAACTTCTACAGTGATAAATTCACAGGATCCACTGTCCAGAAGTTGGTAGGGGGTCTCCTTAGAGATCAGGGTTCAAAAAAAGGGGCAAACATACAAGTCTTTGATATGGGTGCCACAACCAAGCCATAACCTGGTCAGCCCTGTCTCTAACGATCACACAAAGGCTTTTTCTATAGGAACTGGAATGTCTGGGCTTGTTGAGGACAGGGCTTGCCGGGGACAGGCATTCTGTCCATACTTACAAATCTTGCTTAGAGGAGAGCATACCCAGGCCAGGTTTTAGGGCCAGGCCTCCTGGTCTCCAATGGAGGAAACGGAGATGGACAGCAGGACCTCAGACCTTAGCATCTGGCTTCTTCAATGTATACAGGTTTCTTTCCCTTTGCCACTATCATCCTTGGGGCTCCTGTGGTGGAGTCATTCTGGCTGAAGCAGGGGTGTGGCTGTACTCACCTGCACCTGGTCACAGGACACCTCAAAGCTGAAGGCTTCGTTGTAATAGGGGTTCAGGGTGTTCTTCTTAATGGTGGTTTTCTTCTTCCGAACCTTTTTACCTCCCTGGAGCAGGTGCACCTTGACATAGGGATCTGGGGAGAAGAAGGCCTGCCTCCTTTAACACCCCACTGCCAGGCTCACGGGGATCGGGTTGTGTGGAAGCGATGAGTACTCTCCTTTGGACCTCCTTAGAATCACCCCATGCACACCTCAGAGTCCCTCCTTTCAGGATGAAATCACATCTGTATCATCCCTCAGCCGGTATGGGATTCTACTATCCCCTAAGAGACCCTCCAGGTCAAGAGCCTTAGGCAAAAACACAGTCCCCATCCTGATGGCTTTTTATTTTTGTTGTTTGTTATGTATACAACATTCCTCCTGCATGTATGCCTCCAGGCCAGAAGAGGGCGCCAGATCGCATTATAGATGGGACTTGAACTCAGGACCTTTGGTTGTGAGCCTAGCCTTTAACTGCTGAGCCATCTCTCCAGCCCAACTCAGGACCTTTGGAAGAACAGTCAGTGCCCTTAACCTCTGAGCCATCTCTTCAGCCCTGGGGCATTTTCTTAATTAGGGATTAATGTAGGAGAACCAGCTCACTGTGGGTGGTATCAATCCTGGATAAACGGTCCTAGCTGGTATAAACAGGCTGAGAAAGTCATGCAGAGAAAGAAGGTAGGCAGCACTCATCCCTGCCCCTCTGCTTCAGCTCCTGACTCCAGGTCCCCCCCCACCCACCACCCCCGCTGTGTTTGATTTCTGGCCTTGACTTCCTTCAGTGATGGAATGTGACATAAGAGTTCTGAGATAAACCTTTTCCTCCTCAGCTTCCATCTGATCATACTTTTTTTCACAGCAGTAGAAATTCTAACACGCACACCCTTGCATATTTTTTTGTTTCTCACACACCTGAGAGTCCTCCTACATCCATTTTCTTCAGGTTTTTAGCTTCCAGGACAATGACGGTGAGTTTCCCGGCCGTGGGGACATAGCGGAGAGAGAAGCAGATATCCCCCAGTTTCTCCTGCTAAAAGGAGAAATAGAATCTATCACTTAAGTCGGGCTGCTGTCCCTTGCTCACTGGCTTTGAAATGGAATGCTTCAGAGTCAAGCTCCAGGGATGTCTATTCTAGGAGCCAGCTAGCTCACCCTCCAGCATCTGTGAAAGACAAAACAAACAAACAAAACAACAAAGCAAAAAACAAAAATCAAAACAAGGGGGGGGGGTTGCAGACTGTGTGGAAGTCTGTGATCTGATTGGTCCAGAGTAGGGATGCGAGGGGCCGCACATACTCACCTCCTCTTTGGGAGCCACCTGCAGTTCTCGCCAGGCCTGCACTGGGCACCCCAGGTTTACTGAACTCATAGGCACCCGCACCTCCCCGATGGCATCGTTGCGAGAAAAGCGATCGAAGTCATACACCGCCATGACCAGCACTCTGCCCCCTAGTTCCACGTATGGGATCTGGTGAAAGGGAATGCAAAAGGGCGGGTAGGAAATCAAAGAAGTGGGGGACAGCATATTCAGGTGGAAGTAGAGTGGGGCAGTGAGGTTCCCGGGACCGCAAGTACAGGGATCCGCAGACGGAAACGGACATGTTAACGGAATACAAATAGTAATATACAATGATCAAGGCCATTGATTGACAGTGCTCTCCGGGATAACTCTAGGTCCTAATGAACAGCTTCCCACCCCCTACACGAGCTGGCAACCGCAACCTGAGCTGTGTCTTCTTCCAGGAAAAGCTGAAGGGGTCAGTCCTTGGCAGTCCAGGGGCTAGATGCAGGCCCCACGGACCATGAGGCCAAGACAACAGGAACTCACCTTGAAGGCAAATGTCTCTCCAAAGTGTGGATTCAGGGTCTGCCGATGCACCTTGGTCTCATGCCGCCTCCGCTTGTCTGGCAGCAGATAGACACTAACGTAGGGGTCTGAGGAACCTCCTAGGTCCAACGCCGCCAGTCCCTCAGCTTGCAAGATGCCCACCAGGAGCTGTAGATGTCAGGCACAGCATGAGGACTCTAGTCTCAGCCTTCCTTCCGAGGAGTCTTCCATTAGGAAGGGGGAACTGGGAGTACCTGAGGCTGTCTTCCTCCAAAGCACTCACCCTCCTTCACACCCACCTGGCCAGTCTGGAAGTCATAATCCAGTGAATACTGCAGTCGGCCTAGCTGGTGCTTGTCTGATACCTGCTGTCCTGGCATGGATGGTGAAGGGTCCAGCTCCTCTATTTCAGGCTGAACCTAGAAAACCAGGGGCAAGCTGGTGGAATCGTTCCCTGAACCGAGTACCCTCCAGGCTCAGAAGCCTCAGGAGGCTCGCAGATCCCTCCCTCAAGCCATCAATGATTGTCTAAACAGTTGTTTGATTAATAATGTGTGGAATGCGACATGGTAGCGTAAAGGCGACATATCTGTCGGCATCTGATTAGTGATGTCTGCTATGGACAGGAAATAGACATAGTGAGACACCGTGCTGGGACTGTTTACTCCTCCACATCCTAACGACTGTATTGGGATAACAGTACAAATTACCACCACTGATACGGTCAGGGGAAAATGTGCAGGAGAAATGGTATATTTAGCATGTGCTTGGCACTTAGCACGTAAGTAGTGTTGTTGTTGTTGTTTTTAACCTAGGCCATAGTCTAGTGTGAATCTAACCCACCAGAGATGAGTGGCAAAGTACCAGGGTCACCTTGTTAGGCATTCTGATTCACTAAGTCTGTGTGACATTACATCCAGAATTCACAAAGATGGAGTTGATTCTGACACAGGATGGCTTAAATAATAGGAATGGAGGCTGGAAATTCCAAAGGGAATCCTCAGAGGTAATAATATGATAACAGCTATGTGTTGAGCAAGGAGGGGAGGTATGTGTTAATTACCATGAACTCAGAGAACAAAGGTGTAGTTCCAACAGATGAAAAATGGTCCGTAGGGTTGGAAACCCCAAATTGCCTGGCCTGCATTCTACTGTGCACTCGGATGCCTAATATTCTACCAGAGTCTTTTATTATCATTCCTATTATTGTTGTTGTTATTGTTGTAGTTGTTGGTTTTTCATGACAGGGTTTCTTTGTGTAGCTCTGACTGTCCTAGAACTCTCTCTGCAGATCAGGCTGGCCTCAAACTCAGAGATCCACCTGCCTCTGCCTCACTAGTGCTGGGATTAAAGGTGTGCGCCACCACTGCCCAGCTGTCTTTTTTTTAAACATTTTTTAAGATTTTTTATTTTATTTATTTTTGTTCATTTTATTTATTTTATGTGAGTGCTCTGCTGCATGTACACCTGCATGCCAGCAGAGGGCATCAGATCTGTTTATCAATGGTCGTGAGCCATCATGTGATTGCTGGGAATTGAACTCAGGACCTCTGGAAGAGCAGCCAGTGCTCTCTACTGCTGAGCCATCGCGGCAGCCCTGTTATCTTTTTACTACTTACTTTTATATCTTAAATTATGTGTAGGGGTGTGTCTTCACATGGACATGTGCATGCGAGAGCAGGTCTGCGCGGGACCCAGAGGCACTGAATACCCTGAAGTTGAGTTACAGGTGGTTGTGAGCCACCCCATGTGGGTGCTGGGGACAGAACTCAGTCCTATGGAAGAGAGCAAGTGAACAAGTGCTCTTAAGCACGGACAGATCTCCTTAGTCTTTTATTTTTGAAGAGTCCATCTAACTCCTTGCGCTCTCTCTCTCTCTCTCTCTCTCTCTCTCTCTCTGTGTCCATTTATACACATATATGACACATATGCTAGAGTAAGTTCTTCAAAATATTTAGAGTAGTGTGGCTGTAGATAGGACTCAGTGTGTGTGTGTGTGTGTGTATATATAAGCGTTTGTATGTATGTGTGTGTGTATGTCTGTGTGTGTGTATGTGTATGTCTGTGTGTGTATGTATATGTATGTGTGTGTGTCTGTGTGTGTATGTGTGTGTGTCTGTGTGTGTGTATGTCTGTGTATGTGTGTGTATGTGTGTATGTGTGTGTATGTGTGTGTATGTGTGTATGTGTGTATGTGTGTATGTGTGTGTATGTGTGTGTGTGTATGTATGTGTGTGTATGTGTGTATGTGTGTGTGTATATATGTATGTGTGTGTATGTGTATGTGTGTGTATGTGTGTGTGTATGTGTGTATGTGTATGTGTGTATGTGTATGTGTGTGTGTATGTGATGTATGCCTGTGCATGTTGGTATACACAATCTATTCCTGTGTATGTGGAGGCTGGAGGTCGATTTTGGGTGTCTTTCTCTATCACTCTCCACCTTATTTTTTGAGACAAGATCTCTCATTGAACGTAGAGTTTACCATTTCCGCTAGACTGGCTGGCCATGGTGTTCCAGAGATATGTCTGTCTCTACCACCCTCCATCCCCCACCCCAGCCCTACTCCAACTGTAGGAGCTATAGACATGCACAGAGCTAGGTTCTCAGCCCTGATTTCATTTTGATTGAGTCAAACTCTCACTTTGTAGCCCAGATTGGCATTGCAGTCAATCTATATAGTTCTGGCTGACCTTGAACTCACAGCAATCCTACAGCCTGGGCCTCCCCAAATGCTGGAACTATACATGTACACCATCATGTCCAGCTCAGACCAGAGAGTTCTCATGGCTAGATAGTTGCTAGCTCTGATCCCCAGAGTCCAGTAGATAAAGTGGGATTAAGAAGTGAAGGGGCGCCGGGCAGTGGTGGCCCATGCTTTTAATCCCAGCACTTGGGAGGCAGAGGCAGGCAGATTTCTGAGTTCCAGGCCAGCCTGGTCTACAGAGTGAGTTCCAGGACAGTCAGGGCTACACAGAGAAACCCTGTCTCAAAAAGAAGAAGAAGAAGAAGAAGAAGAAGAAGAAGAAGGAGGAGGAGGAGGAGGAGGAGGAGGAGGAGGAGGAGGAGGAAGAGGAGGAGGAGGAGGAGGAGGAGGAGGAGGAGGAGGAGGAGGAGTTGTTGTTAAGGGGCCAAGGACAGAAGATAGCTAGGACATTCACGGGAGCGGGGTGGTGGGGGGTGTGTGCAAAGGGAAGGTTTGAGAGGCTGGGCTGTGTCCCACCTTATCTATGTAACTCCGTCCCAGCTCCTTCACTTCCTGAAGATGGACTTGGGCTTGGGCCTGACTCTTTTTGCCCATCCGTTTCCGACAGCGCTTCCGGTAGAGACAGAAACAGCTGCTGAAGACCAGGAGGCCTGAGCCCAGCACGATAGTAGCCAGGACCCAGGCAGGCACTGCAGAAGGATGGACATGACATATATCAAAGCACTGGGAAGGTGGCTGGCTAGCTCAGTCTTGATTCCATAAAGCAGCTTGAATCTAGCCTGGTTTTCCCTATACCCAACTCCATCATATTTTAATCCCAATTTTCCTTCCAACCAATCTCACCTATAAACCTCAGTTTATGCCCTAACCCAAGCCGACATTATTGGTTTTCTTATAATTCTGACGTCTCTACACCCAGTTTAATTTCTGCTCGACTCCTACTGCTTTTAGAAGCTTTGCTCACCCCTGGGCCTCAGTTTCCATTCACCCACTTCTGATCCCATTCCATGCCACACCCGTGATCCATTTCTTGTTTTCCTCAGTATTTCAGAGTCTAGTCTGAGCTACCGACTTACGATCCCTGCCGGATTTTCCAAACTACCCACCCGAGTCTTTGCAACTGAGACCCTTCCCTGGGGATCCTGCGAGGCTTTCAACTAGGGCTAACCTAGAGGTTCCTCACCTGCGCCTTGCCTGATGCGGCTGGAGTCTGGAGGTGTCTCAGGCGCTGGAGACCCCGGGGTCGGGGGTTCCGGGAACATGGCGTCAGGGTCCTGCTGTGCTTCCTGCAGAGGTACCCAAATACCCTATTCCCCCACTCCTCTCCTACCCAAAGCGTCCAGTGAGTTTTCTCACGCATCAAAGAACCCTAAGTCCCACTAATTGTTGATGCACACTGGGAGTTAATCTCAGCCTCTTCATGCCAAGGACAGGCTTTGGGGGACCCAATTCCATCACAGAGGGATACTCCCTCTCTGTTTACCACTCCAGCCATTCTCTTCTACCCCTTCCTCGCTCTTCCCTAGGGCTTGAACCGGAAGTGGGCACAGGCAGGCGTGGGAACCAGCAGACCACAGGTTGCCCTGAGCGACCGCCAGGCTCCAGGCAGGGTGATAGCAGTGCTGGTTGCTGGGCAACAAGCCTGTTGCCAAGACAACGGGAGGGACTGACGCACAGAAACGAAGTCCGGGCGGTGCCGGTGCATGGGACCCAGGTCCGGGATCCCGTGGCCCAGGGAGGGCGGCCTGTGATCTGTGCATCCACAGCGGCTCTTCCCTCCTCATGGGACCCCTTGCATCACTACTCTTGCTGGTAAAGTGGGGAACCTGCCCCAGCACCTCTGCTGGGCCTTCGCATCCTCTTGCTCATGAGTCTCTCTCGCTCACCCTGACTCTGTCTTCACACCTGTTCTCGTGACCGTCTCAGCCTCCACTTCTTTCTCGACCCCAGATGGACATCTTCCCTCTTCTGTCCCCCACAACCTTCTCTCATCCGCGCCTCTACTGCCCTCTGTTGTCTAGCCTGCCTCTCTCGGTTCGTTTTTGCTTTTTTGACTACCAACCTGCTCCCTTTGTTTCCACACCTGTCTCTTCTCTCCACATAGCAATCTCCTCGGTTAGGGCTTCAGCCTGCCGCTCAGAGTTGACCCTTGTCAGCGACCCTCCTCTACCGCACCCACACACGCCGGTCCCCCCACGAATGGGACTGAGGATGTGGCTTGGACAAGGGGTCCAAACAGCTCCTACCTGCTAGGTGGCTGGACAGGACCCTCCTGGAAGTGCTGCGGGCTGCCGGGACCCCGCCCCCAGCACGTGGGTGGATGGCGCTGTCCTGTGTGTGCTGAGCACACGGCTTGGCAGGGTGGGGGCGCGGCTGAGCCTAGCCAGGCTAATGTCTGCGCCCCTGTGTGGGAGCGCCCGCGCGCGAGTGTATGTGTGCATATGTGTGCGTGCGTGTTCTGCCCCGGAGAAGGGAGAACGCCCTGCTCCGCCCCTCGGCCCGCCACACCCGAGAACCACCATGGCGCCCACATACGTTGATCTTAGTACCCTAGAATATTCTGACGTCTGGCTAAGTCATCAGACATCTATACTGAGTGCCAGCCCCGACAAAACACACACACACACACACACACACACACACACACACACACACACACACCTTTTACAATGCAATTCCAGGGCAGTCGGTTTTAGAACCTATGAAAATCCCCTCTCTGGAGACCCAGATTCTCAAGGCAAGGAATTGGAGCCGCCAGCATCTCTGCTCTCAGACATCGTGTTCCCTAAACCAATCCCAGGAAGCAAAAACCCTTATGTCCCTGGCTGTAGCCAACACACAACCTATCCTTCTTGCATATGTGTGTGTGCGTGCACATGTGTTAGTGTGTATAGTGGCGCACATTCATGTGTGTGTGCGTGTGTGTGTGTGAAGGTCAGAAGACAACTCAGCATGTTTTCCATCAGGTGCCATCCACCTTTTAAAAACTTAAATTACACTTCTTTATTTGTATGGAGGAGTGGGTTTGTGGGGGTCAGAGGACAGTTTGAAGGCCACTGGCTCTCTCCTTCAACCACCTGGGTCCTGGGGTTCTGGGGTCCTGGGGATTGAACTCAGGTCATTAGGCCTGACAGGAAGGGTCTTTCCCAGATGAACCATCTTAGTATCCCTATCTATCTTGTTTTGAGAGACAGTCTCACTGGCTTGGAACACACTGAGTAGGCTAGGCTGACTGGCTATTAAGCCCCAGGGATCTGCCTACCGCTGTCTCCTTACCTCTGCCATCACAAGCAAGACTCACTACACCCAGCTTCTTCCACATGGGCTCCGGGGCCCAACCCTAGATCCCAGGTTTCCAAAGCAATTACTTTACCAACTGGGCTATCGTCCCAGCCCAAATCCTGTACCTTTTAGGGGGTGGTGGAATACAACGTCCTCCTCAAGTTCCCTGAATAGATGTTTACTTAGTCTTTAAGCCTGGAGCCCCTCTCCTACCCCAGTGTTATCTCCAGAGACAAAAACCCATTAGCCGCCTTTGGGGAGAACAGTTTAATAAATTATATAGAAGGAAAGAATGTACAGACATGAGGCCCACAGAGACTACAAGCAAAGGGACTCCCTTCAGCTTTGGATTAAAGGGGACTGATTTGGTTTCTGAGATAAAAAGGGGGCAGGTACCTGCCTGCCTTTGCTTCTCAGGTAGTAGCATTCCAGATCCTGAGTCCTTCTTCTGAATCCAGGTTCCAGCCTGACTCTTTGAGAGCCTGCAACCCAGGCCGTAGCTACCTCCACTCAAAGAACAGGAAACCTACCTGTCACCCCTGCCCTCAGGCTCCAGTGCTCACAGGCCCACAAGCTGAAGTACATCAGCCCCTTCCTGCCCTTGGACAACAGGAGATGGGTTTCCAGTGACTTCCTCCCATGGGGTTGGGGAGGCTGGGACTCCAATCCTCAGTTCTCTTGGAGGTCCAGGTATCTGGGCTCCAGGACAGGTCCAGATCTGGCCTGAGTATTTTTGTGTCTGGGCTCAGCACCCAGAAGCTGAGACCTCAGACTCATGGGCCCTGATGGCAGATGCATTCTCGTACACTAAGCTTGCCACGTTCTCATATATCTCCTCCTTTGGGGCGAGGGCTTGAGCTGACTTCTGGAGGGATCTCAAGATGCACTGATGGAGAAACACATACTGGGCCTAGGGAGGACACACAGAATGAGAGATTGCTTCCTGAAGGGTCCCACATCCCCCACCACACCCATGCTGTCCCCGAAAGCTCTTCACCTCCGTCTGCACCATCAGTGGCCGGCTTTCTCTCATCTTCTTCACAAAGCTGAAGGGACCTACGAGCCCCTCACACTCCAGCTGCCGCAGCAGGACATCCAGTGCAATGAGGGTGCCCGTCCGGCCCACGCCAGCACTAGGTAAGGAACAAGACAGGGGTCAGCCATCCGGGACAGGGAGGCGGGAAGTCTGGAGTTGTAGGTACTGAGATTGCATGGGTTTGGATCACCCAGAGAGTACAGCACTCAGCAAGACACAGTTTAAGCAGGGACGGGGAAGCAAAGGAGGACCGTAACTGGGCCTGGGGTTTTCCACATCCATTGGTCATCTGCTGTGAACCCTGCTTCATCTTTTCAGTGTTTCCAAGCATGAAAATAAGATGTATCAGCACACCCACTTTACAGGTAACAAAATGAAAACTGAGAAAGGAGAAGTCTTGTGCCCTAGGCCACAAAGCTAATAACAGGTCTGGAACTGAAATTCACAGGAAGAATGCCTAAACAAATTGGGTTTTGTTGTTTTCATTTGATTTGTTTGTCCACACAGGGTTTCTCTATGTAGTGCTTGCTGTCCAGGAGCTCTCTCTGTGTAAACCAGGCTGGTCTCAAACTCAGAGAGATCTGACTAGCTCTGCCTTCTGAGTCCTGGGACTAAAAGTGTGGACCACCCCTGTCTGAGGTTTGGGTTTTTCAGAACATAATTTCTCTGTGTAGTCCTGGCTGTCCTGGAACTCAGTCTGAAGACCAGGCTGGCCTAGAACTTAAAGACCCACCCACCTCTGCCTCCCAAGTGCTTGGATTACAGGTATGCCACCATGTCCCACCTCAAATCACTTTTAAATATTATTTGACTTTTAATTATATGTATGTGTGCATGTCTGTAATGGATTCTGAGTCCCTGGGGACAGGGACAGAGTGAGAGGGTGACACTCACCTGCAATGCACAATGGGTGGACCTCCGTCTATGGTCTGATCCAACCATTGCCGAAGCACCTTTTGGAAAGCCAGCAAGGGGTCTGGGGAGTAAGGAACTCCGTGATCTGGCCAGGCCAGGTAGTGGAATTGGCGCACAGAGAAAATCTGCTGTTCTTTCATCTGAAAGGAGGTGAGGGCTGAGGAGGGAGGCTCCAGAAGTTTCTATGCCTAATAGGGGACTCTCTGGAACACACACTGCAGGGAGACCTCTTGAGGGGTTCTGGATAGCGTGAGAGGGACTCACATGGAAGAGCTGAAGATGTCTCACTGTCCAGTTTTCTGTCACCTCCTCACTAATCAGTGTCACCTGCAGCTGCCCGTGAGTGCAGGGCTGAGCATCCAGGGGCCAGTAATGCTCACACTTCACCTGGGAAGGGAGACAAGGACAGTCAGCAAAGAGCAGTGCACTTTCTGTTTTTGTTTGTATGTGGGGGGGGGGAGTGTGGCATGGCATGGTGTGGCGTGGCGTGGCACAGTGTTGGTGTCCTGTGGGGAAGGAATATGCCTGTGTGTGCATATGTATGCGGATGCCTGAGGCTTTAGCACAAGGGTGGAAATCTCTTCTCACCCGTCCAGACTCCATGCAGTTGGTCAGCATCACCAGGGTGTGGCTCTGTTGTTCCCACACCATTCGCCAGAAATCGCTCACAGTGTGAGGCAGGGGACCCTGGGTTGCAATGAACTCCTTGGGGCTCCAGAGACCCTAGTTGAGGAAAGCAGGTGTGTCAAAGGGAGGCCATCAGATGACCACCCCCCCTTCAGTTCTTTATCTCTCCAGGCTCATTGAGTGCCACACCCTGCTGCCAACTTACCGGCATAAAGCTGGCGTTGATATAGTCGGAGCCTGGTTCCTCGGGGAGGGGCTGAAGGGGAACCCGGGACCAGTCGTCTAAGAAAACACACCAGTATCAGCAATGAAAAGCAGGCTGTGGGAGGGTCTGGGGAGACAGCTCATCTGGTAAAGTGACCTCAGTTCAAGATCCAGGAGCTATATCAAAAAGTTAGGCATGGTAGCGTGTGCTCACAACCCAAGAACTATGGAGGCGGAGACAAGAGGATACCTTAGGCAGAGGCAGAGACAGAGAAAAAGAAAGACCCAGGAGTGGGGTTCTGGCTGATTCCCTGGGAGGCAGGTGAAGGTCCAGACACCAGAGACTCACAGGGCAGTACATTCCTGTAGCGGTTCTTGGATACGTTCTCTAGAGCCGATGCAGCCATTTGAGACTGGCCTTGACCCTCCAGGGCCAATTGCTAGAGGCAGAGAGACAGAGAGAAGGTTCAAGGTGTTGGATTTTCTTTGCCTTCCTCCAACGCCCTCACAACTCCACGTAGCCTCTTCTGTTTATCCACTGAATCTTGGGACCCTAGCACTCACAAACATCGGAGACATATGAGCCTCCACCTTGGGGTACTTGTGAGGATTTAGTAGAGTTGGGGTTCCTCATACAGATGTGCTGGGTGGGGCGTTAGGGGGTCCTTGTGTTATTAAGCCAAGTATCCATCATTGCCTTAGGGTTTCAGAGAGTGGGAAAGAAACATGCTTGACGGTGTATGTATGACTGAAAGAGATGGGCTGAGCATATGGTGGAGTGCTTGCCTAGCATGCACAAGGCCCTGGGTTGGATCCCCGGCACAGCGTGAACCAGATGTGGTGGAGCACACCTTCAATCCCAGCACATAAGAGGTCAGGGGAGGATTGTAGGTTCAAGATCATCCTTGGCTATATAGCATGCTCCAGGCTAGCCTGGAATACATGAGTCCCTGTCTCAGAAAGGAGGTGAGGTTTATAGGTGGCCTACAGGGAGCTGTTGGTTGCTGGAGAAGGAAGAGCCATTTTCTTCAGTGGTATAGTCACTGTTAGGTTGTTGTCCATGCTTTAGTCAATAATCCCTTACCCAGTGTTCTTGACACAGAGGCAGGAGGAACACCAAGGGCTAGCTACACCTACATAATGAAACCGTACCTCTAAAATAATAGGACAAGAGAGAGCCAGCTCTGTTGCATTTCTTCTCACTCACCTGGTACTCCTCAGCAAATCCACAGTTGCTGTCCTTTTCATTCTCCCTGACATGGTCGGCAAAGTCTTTGGCCGGGATATCCCCTGGGAAGCTGTGGTGAGAGGAAGGGTAAAGCAAACAAGGACTTGGCTTGGAGAGATGGCTCAGTGGTTACGGGCACTGGATGCTCTTCCAGAGGTCCCGAGTTCAATTCCCAGCAACCACATGGCAGCTTACAACCATCTGTAATGGGGCCTGATGCCCTCTGATGGCACACAGGCATACATGCAGACAGAGCAGTCATATATAAAATACACAAATAAATAAAAATTCAAATAAAAAAAGACTTTAAGCACCTTGGGGTTGGTAAGATGTCTCAGCAGTTAACGGTCCCAACACAAAGAGCCCGACTGCTTGAGTTCCATCCTTGGTGCCTTGAGCTGGAAGGAGAGAACCAACTCCCCTCGGTTGTCTTCTGACCTCCACATCCCATATATACTCCAGGAAACATAAAAGTAAGTGAAGCCCAGTGCATTTGGGAGGTAGAGGCAGGCAGATCTCTGAATTTGAGGCTAGCCTGGTCTATGTAGTGAGTTACCATGATTTTGATTTAGCAGTGCCCTGACTAAAATACTTCTAGGGGAAGGGTGTCAAAGATTATTATTGACTCATCTGCATACACAGCAGTGTGGCTCACAACAGCCCAAAAGAGCAAGCAATACAAGCATCCACTAGTGGCATGGTCAAAAGCCCAGTGTTCACGGCACTGAGGCAGGAGAAGCACCAAGAGTTTAAGGCCAGCCAGGGCTACTAAGGATGAAAGCTTGCCTTAAAATAATAATACAAGAGCCATGGTGGTGGGGCATGCCTTTATTCCCAGCACTCAGGAGGCAGAGGCGGGTAGATCTCTGTCAGTTTGAGGCCAGCCTGGTTTACAAAGAGAGTTCCATAACTTGAACTATACAAAGAAACCCTGACTTTTTGAGACAGTGTCTCTCTGTGTAGCCCTGGCTGTCCTGGAACTCACTCTGTAGAAATCCGCCTGCCTCTGCTTCCCAAGTGCTGGGATTAAAGGCGTGCGCCACCATCGCCCAGCTGAAACCCTGTCTTAAACAAAAGAAAAAAAAAGGACACGGTCAACAAGATAGCTCAGCAGGCAAAGTTACTGAGACACTAACCTATCATCCTGACTACCTGGGTTTGATCCCTAGGACCCACAGGGTAGAAAGGGAGAACCAACTCCTTCACACACACACACACACACACACACACACACACACAGTGCACAGCAACACATGCTTGCATACCATTAATGTCATTTAAAATTTGTAATGGAGCAAGTGTCTATCAGTGAACAAATGGATAAACTAAGTGTGGTCTATCGATACAACGGGTAAGTATCATTTTTCGGTCTTTAAAAGGAAGAAGATGGGACTGGAGAAATGGCTCCGGTTTAAGAGCACTGGCTGCTCTTCCCGAGGACTTAGACATCCACATAATGACTCAACAACCATGTACAACTCCAGTTCTAGGGGATCCAGAACTTTCTTCTGTCCTCTGCAGTACTGCCCCTACATGCATGGTTCACATACACACATGCAGGTGAGACACGCTTACACATACAAAATAAGAACAAAATAAAATCTTAAACAGCAAACCCTCTCCAAATGTCTCCCTTAGAAGTAAATTGGCATCCTTGCTTTCTCTTACAAAGCTCCACCTGACCGAGTCCCACCTGACACATCTCCAACGTCACTACACCCATCCATGTATTCACAGTGTAGCAGGAGAGTCCTTGCCCGTACACCAAGACTGGTCTCAGTCCTAGACTGAGTAACTCCACTTCCAGCCATTTATCTGTTCTTTATGTGAGACTTCCACAAAGCGAAATTATCCATTCCGCAGTGTGACAAAGTTTTCTGAGACTGCTGGAATCCCTCACAGAAGCCAAGGTTCACAAACTTTCCCAGGATTCGCCCGGTGTTAGGCCTTTCCTTACTGCGGCCTGCAGTCACTTCTGCTGTTTGAACACATGGTGGCGTGCAAGGCCTAGGTTTGCATCCTTCCTGCTCTAGACATGTCACAAAGTCTGCCTGATGGTAGGTACAGATCAGGCTTGGAGAACACAGCCCTCTTTCCATGGGCAGCCAAGGCTCTGCAGGCAATTCCCGCAGACTCACTTACTCGTCAGGCTGCGGGCATTGGAGCCCTCCGAGCTTTCAGTGCCATCCCTGTTTGGAAGAAGTTTTTTCCAAGCCCCTGGTGAATTCACAGGACACACCTGAGTTACTTCAAATCTGCGCTCACATCCTTTCCACCTGGCCTTGCTTTTCCTCTAGCAGTTTTTTAATTACGTGCTTTATTTAGTGTATGTTTGCGGAATGAGGTAGGGGAGCATGCATGGATGTGTGTGTGTGAAGTCAGACAACAACTCAATGCAAGTGTCCATCAGTGGCATGGTCAAAAGCCCAGTCAGTGTTCATGACACTGAGGCAGGAGAAGCACCGAGAGTCTAAGGCCAGCCAGGACTACATAACGAAAGCTTGCCTCTAAAATAATAGTACAAGAGCCATGGTGATGGGGCATGCCTTTATTCCCAGCATTCAGGAGGCAGATCTCTGTGAGTTTGAGGCAACAGCTGGTGGGAATCACACTTTCTTTCCACAGTGTGAATCCTGTGAACTGGACTCAGGACATAAGGCTCCATAGCAAGTCCCTTCCAGACTGAACCATCTTGACAGACCGTCTTCAGTTGTTATTTATTTAGGTTTTATTTTGGTTTCTGAGATTGAGTTTTGTTGTGGAGTCTGGACTGTCTTGCATCTCACTATGTAGACCAGGCTGGTCTCAGAACTCAAGAGACCAGCCTGCCTCTGCCTCTGAAGTGCTGGGATTGAAGGCATGGACCACCACGCCTGACCCCCTCCTACAGTTTTAAGGCTGTCTAGTGTGTTCCTCAACCCCCCTCTCCTCTCTTCTTCCTTTATTCGTTTCCACACATAGATCAAAGTCTAGAATCTCTTGCCTTTTAGCAATTCCCGGTGCTAGAACACAAGTTGAGTTTGATACCCAAGACCCACATGTAGAAAGAGAGAACCAATTCCCACAAGTGATCCTCTAACCACTTCCCATGCACTTTGTTGTATGGAAATAAATAAATAAATAAATAAATAAATAAATAAATAAAATTGGGATAGGGACTGGAGAGATGGCTCAGTGGTTAAGAGAATTGGCTGGTCTTCCAGAGGACTCAGGTTCAATCCCCAGCGCCCACACCCACATGGCAGCTCACGACCATCTGTCACTCTGGTTCTTTTGGGATCTAATGTCCTCATCTGGCCTCCTCAGGCACCAAGACTGTGTGCAGTAAAGCAGACATACATGCAGGAAAACACTCATACACATAAAATCAATTTTTTAAAATTATGCTGAATATGACCAAACCATATTGCATACACATACAGAAATTTTCAAAGAATAATAAACAAAAATTTTAAAGAAAAAAAGAATTGAGTCCTTGAACTGGCTGTGTCCCACTGCAGGGGTCACTGGTCCCTTCTGAGGCTTGTCTGAGGAAACTCATTGTCTCTACCCTCTGACCGGCCCAGTGAGCAGCGGATGTGACTGACCTGACAGTGATTCCCTGCGATGCTCCCCCAGCCTCTCACCTGAACACCAGATCCTTGGGCACTTCCTTTGGCTGCCTCTTCTTTCTCCTGGAAGGAAGACACTGTAAAGCACGGGGCCTGAGCC
>NW_021604692.1:2938171-2970739 GCF_004785775.1 Grammomys surdaster | reverse complement strand
TTTTTTTTTTCTGAGTGTGATAGTTCATGCCTTTATTAACAACATTCAGGAAACACAGACAGGAAGTTCAGGGCCACCAAACCTACAAGATTTCAAGATAGGGCTATAATAAAACCCACTTTTAAAAGGAGGTTTTTACACTGGCTCATATTGAAAAATCACTATATCCAACACCTCCGACTAAGGAAATAAGTTTTCCATGTCAGGGTTTCTCTGTGTCGCCATCCCTGGAACTCATGCTTCTGACTAGGCAGGCTGGCCTCTAACTCAGATAGGCTTGCCTCTACCTCCTGAGTGCTGAGATTAAAGAAATGTCCCGCCAACAGCAGGCAGGAAAATAAAATTATAAGCCCATCAAAATCCCTAAGGAAGATACATGTAATGGTACTTTATTATACCCAAATCCATCCTGGGTTACATACTGAGGCCCTGTTTCAGGAAGCAGAAACATGGCCCTTGAGATGACTCTGTGGGGTAAACATGTTTGCAGCTAAGTCTAACATCATGACACCCGAGCTCCCAAGTAGTAGAGGCTATACTCCTATACACCGTAGTCTTGATTCCACATGTCTCCAAGCATGGACATACAAAAAAGGGATAAAAAGTAAAATAAATAAATAAAATAAACACAACAAAACATTTAAGAGCCCTTGACGACAAAGTGACAATTTCCAGTGCTCATGTGTTATTATTAATATTAAGAAACAAGAAAGAAGACGATAATCCAAAGGGTGTAGAGGGCTGGATGTGCACCCAAGGTTAGCCTGAGGGTCAGTGGGGGTGGGGTGGGGAGTGCGGGGGAGTGACTCAGATCAGTTTAGCAGATTTGACTCTTCTCCAGTGAGTGGTAGATGTCAAGAAATTGCAAGAGAGAGCAAAGAAAACCACTTAAGATGGTGAGGTAATACCGCGTCTCCTGGGTTCTAAGTTCCTACTGCCTGAATGGCGCACCTTCGACTTATTAACCACTTTGGCAGGAAAACAAAACAAAAACATTATGTTAGATAAAGGGACTGTTGGGGTACATCTTTCATTTCATTATGTTGAATCATGGGTATAATTCAGAGAGATAAGAGAACTGTCAATATGACAGGTGACCCAATCCATCTCTTTTACTTTAAAGAGAAATAGGAATACAAAGGCAAAGGATGAATTTGGGCATGTAGAAAAGATTACTTGAACATGTCCATGGAAGCAACATGTCCAGGAAGCCACATTTTAAGTAAGGGACCCCAAGTCTCCATAGGTTTTTAACAGCCCTGGGGTATACAGGACACAACAGGCCTTGCTTGAATTGGCCCAGTGAATGGGAGTGGCCATGTGGCTAGGGTTACACCATCTGCAGAGGTATAGGTTCATTCATTCTCACCTGGTTGCTTGTTGTTGGGTTTGAGGCCCTCGATTCCAGTGGGCTTGAAGCCCCCGTGGGCCCACTCCAGCATGGGCTTCAGCTGGTCCTCCAGTGAGTCTCCAGGGCTGCTGGGGAAGGTCTTGCCAGCTCGCACCCTGGCTTTCTGCCAAGACACAAATAAAGACAAACTCTGTCCATGAATGGGAGCAGGTGATTGAGGTATGTATGTGCCAGGGTGAATCCAGAGATTCCCCCTGCTGGGGCCTGCATTCCCTAACAGTGGTGTCTTTCAGAGATAGACAGCTGTCCTGGGCTGTGTCATGTGACAGGGGTTTGATTTAAGGGACAGTTTGGGAAGCAATAGAAAGGGACTCAGGTGAGGGAGCCTTTCCTATAGGTACCATATATCGTCACATTCCTCAAAGAGATTGACCAACCTGAGCTATTATTTAAGACATAGAAGCAAGGCTCAGGCTGTTCCACCCCCATCTTTAACAGCTTGTCTAGGAAGACTACCTTTCCTTATATCTTCTGAAGGGATGAAGCCAAGCATCCTTGTTTCAAAGCGCAAGATAATCTGTAGATCTTATTTGGACACATGTCTATGTGGTACAAAGGTTGGTGGGGCTAGGGTGAGGGTAAGAAACTAATATTTCCAAAGTATAAGTAAATGTCTACAAATGTCTGTAAAAAGCCCTTTAGTAGTATGACTATGTGACCACACAAGTCTGTAGTCATCCTGACTTACCTAGCTAACGATATTAACCCGTTAGTGACTTCCTTCAGACATGTGAAACCCTAATCCTCCCCATTTACTTCCTTGGTATCCCTGACTCCAAACCAGTCCTGGTAACATCACTAGTTTCCCATCAGTTTCTTCTTCCCCGCCTATAGGCTGAAACCCTAGTCATCACCCACACCCATGTTACCTCCAGAGTGTGGTACATGGCCTTCCTATAAGAAACCAGTTTATTAAAGGTGGCCAGATTAAAGTGCTGGCTGAACAGCCCCAGAGCCACCAGTTTGTCAGCAGAGATCTAGGAGAGAAAAAACATGACTGTGATGGACCCACAAGTAAGCTCAGTGTGGAGTGATTCACCCAGAGCCCATTCCAACTCAAGGTACAGATGCCAATACTGAAAAATAAAAAGCAAAGGCGAACAGTACACAGAACAGACTTCACAGCTAGAAACTCCTCCAAATGTGGGTAAGAAAGATGATCTAGTTGAAGTTTCCTCAACCTCCTGCACAGGTGTAAGTACAGGTGTGAGTACACGTGCGTGAACAAAGTGAACATCACATCATGTGAGGCTCAGTCCTAAAACTGTCCTTGATGTACTTGTGTGTTCTTCCCTGTGTGTAATAACCATTGACTCTAATACAGTCATTTCCCACAGTGCACACTCTCAAAGTGTGCTTGGGCTCTTACTACTCACAGTGACTGTAGTCCTCATCTTGATCACTAAGGCAAATAATTTATGCCAATACGGGAAATGAGTCATGATAGGATTCATAGTGAATGCAAAGACAAGGCTGGGTGTCTCAGGCCGTAGGACCATGGGTATCCCTACATGCAATGCTGGCTTTCACGATCACCTACAGCTATACTGAAGAGCTTCAACTCTGTGGTGTGCCTACCATGCTCTAGTCACCATGAGCAAGACAGTGGGTGCTATGTAGGCTTTGGGTAGATCTTGGCCTTTGAATCCCATAATCCTGCCATCTCCGCGCTGCCCCATATAGCCATCTGACCTTGTCTAGAAATGAGAATGTTATGTCTCACTGGATTAAAGCAATGAACAAGTCCTACTGCTCCCTCTGCTGTTAAGACAAGGCAACTGCATGTAATCTCTCCGGGGATTCCTACCCCAGGGGAATGTAGACTGAATTTCAGGAAAAGTCAGAATAAATACAATTCATAGGAAACAGAACGTAAAATGGAACAAAGTCCTCTAAACGCCATTTCACCCTCAACTGTTTGCTGTACCTCAGGAACGCTTTTCTGTCTGCCAGGAAATGATGAAGACAGACATTTCTAAGGAAACCGCACAAGAAATTCATTCTACCTGCCTTGCTCAAATGTAGTCAGCTAGACAATTTTTAGGAGGTAAGGGCACACTGATTTGCCGGGCGGTGGTGGCGCACACCTTTAATCCCAGCACTTGGGAGGCAGAGGCAGGCAGATTTCTGAGTTTAAGGCCAGCCTGGTCTACAGAGTGAATTTCAGGACAGCCTGGGCTACACAGAGAAACCCTGTCTCGAAAAAACAAGATTCCTGGCATCCAAATAGTAGCTCATAACAGTCTCTTAAGTCCAAGGGATCTGAAAATCTGAAGTGTGTCTTCTGGCCTCTCATGCTGTACAAAACTACATCCAGAGAAACACCCATACTATACTGCTAGGATGGTAGAACTTGCCTAGCACATGTGAGGTACATGGGTTAGACCCACAATACTTAACAGGCACAAAATAAACTCTCAATTTATGCCCCGAAGAATCTCGTTAGAAAGATTCATTTTAAATGGTTAATACTAGCTCAAATTATCTTTTCATCCAGCCTCTAAGGCTGTCATGGACTTCTTCTGTAGAGAAGACCTGTCTCTGCTGGGATTACAGGGGTAGGGATGTGTGTGTTTGTGTGTGTTTGTGTGTGTGTGTGTGTGTGTGTTTGAAACACCTCTCCTAACCACTTCACCATCCCTCCACTGCTTCCTTTCCAGCAGACTTGTCACAGGCATGGCTGCATACCTTCATTCCCAACACTCTAGGACACTGAGACCCTGTCTTGAAGAATAAAGAACCTCATCTGATTCTACAGCAAGCTAAGACAAGTAATCCAAGAAGTATTTTTCTTCACTCCAGTACCAGTACCAAGCTTACTGTAGCCATAGCAGAAAGCTGACCTTAGAGCCACCTCAAGAGGAGAAGCAAGGCCTAAGGGGGGGCCTTGCCCTTAGCTCACCTCAGAAAACTTGCCATCACCAAACCACTGCACCCAGCGCATTCCGGGCATGGCCTGGCGCTTGGCGGTGGCTTTCCAGGACACCACCATGGCAGGCCACCAGGAGAAGCCCTTGATCTTTCCCCACACGAGGTCACCTATTCCAAATTCCTTCTCATCCTGGAAGAATAAACAGAAAGAATTGTAGTTACCAGGGCAGGTAAACCTGGAGAAACTCCACTGACCAAGGGCAAGAAAAATCTTGGCCATAAAATGTGATGTACAAATTCATGAAACAGCTCAGTGAGTGGTACATACAAAAAGATCCCAAGGAAAAAAATAAGTTGGTTTTTATGGCAAGTAGGGGCCATTATCTTGGAAGTGTATCCTGTTTTCCACTGCCCCAGAGATTAAACTCAAATGAGGCTTGGTGGGAAGTACCTTAACCACTGAGACAGCTTACCAGCCTGAAAACTAAGTATGGGAAGCAGAAAGAAGCCCATGCTCACTCTTGAGTACATTTGTGCAAACAGCCTCCCATAAATAACTTAACTACAACCTTGCCTCATAAAAAAAGCAATATATGAGGTTACATCAGGAGGTATTCTGAATCAACACAAAATTTTGACATTGTTGAGATGTATATACCTTGTAATATATATGTATGTGTAGAAAGGCATTAACTGGCAATGTATACCAACAATCCCAACTGGTTAACTCCAGAGCCTGAATGATAACACTATTGATTACCTGATAAAAGCCACAAATACTATCTAAGAAAAATTATGTCCCCATGGCAACTACTCAGATGCTAAACTGGTAGGAGGATATTGCAATAAAGAAAAGCCCTATTAACAGAAATCCCAAGAGCATATATATATATATATATATATATATATATATATACCTGCATTGGGGGGGGATCAAGGATTTGGAGGAAATCCTTTGCTACACAATTTTTAAGACAGGCTCTATCTCACTATATCCTAGCATGAAGCTTCCTATGTAGAACAGGCTTGCCTCTGCTTCCTATGTTTAATGATTAAATGTACATGGTATGAAATCTTAAAATCTTTTTAGTCACTAAGAAAGTTTTACAGTTTCCTTTTCCCTGTATTTTGGCTCTCATGCAAACGTGGACCAGTATCCTGTCTCAGTGGTACCTGGTACTCAGTGCTGTCTCCATCTCTGCTCTCTGTATCCACCTGTGTGGTATCCATGTCCTCCTGATGATCATCCTGGGTCAAGTCAACCGATGGAATACTGCTGCTCTTAGGTGTCACATCTTCCATGAGGTCAGTGCTGGCAGGGGATGACCATGGTGTACTCGCTGTAGATGAGGCTCGACGCCTCCGAGACTAGACGGAAGGATGAGATGGAGACCCGGTGAAGCAAAGCAGGAAGGGTACACAAATAGTACTGACAGGTTCTCAGAGAAGTAAGAATGAAAAAACCAATCAGCATCCCAGAAGTCAGGGTTACAGGAACTAGCTGGCAGCCATTTGACAGCAAGGCAGAGCAGAGAAGATTCAGTGTGCATTCAATGACAGAAACTCTCAAGCTGTGCTCAAAAGATGGGGTCCATCTGGAAAAAGAAGAATGTGCTGGCCCCGTTGGGGTTGCCTCACGACAGCATGAAAAGACACAAGACAAAGGAGAATGACGCCAGTGGCTTTTGGCTCAATTCCAAGGTGGGCTAGACCTGAGCACTCGGAAATTCGCCTCCTCAAAGTAGCTCAAAGTAGGATGAGTCAGGAGAGAAAGTAAGAAGCCAGCCCCTGGAGAGCAGGAGCTTCTGAAGAAAGCACACATCATACACACAACAGTGCTGTGGTGAGGGAAGCAGAACTTGGGACGTCAGAGATGGGACCAACCCTGGTGGCCGGGAACTCCACGGGGTACTCCTGCACATGGTGGCGGCCCTGCCGGCCTCGAGTGATTCTAGGGGAGGCTCTTTGCCTCTCCAGGCTGGAGGTACCGTTGCTATTTCGAGTTCGGACCTGAAAGTAAAAAAGGATAGATGCTGGGCCTTAGGTGAAGAGATGCACGGGGTCCAACAAAGGCTCCCAAAGGAATGAGACTTGAGAAGGTCTCAATTCAACCTGAAGTGAAGAAGACGCGTATGTAATCTCAGGAATGCATTTAACAAGGAGACTTTGTAAGAGACTATCAGACTGGCCCGTGTCACAACACAGATTTGACCACCTGAACTGGCAGCAGCACATGGGGACTGAATCAGTTTGCCTTCCTAAAGCTGTAAGGCTTAAATGCAGTTCCTCATGTGGTGGTGACCCCTGAACCCACTCAACCATAATATTGCTTTCATTGCTACTTCGTAACCACAATTTTGCTGTTATGAATCACAATGTAGCTGATATGGAGGATATCTGATATGCGACCCTGTGAAAGGGTCTTCAGACCCCTCCCCCCAAAAGGGGTTGAGACCCACAGGTTGAGAACTATTGCCTTAAACCAAGTATTATTACACCAAGAAGCACAGGTCTTGATACTGGCTTACTTAAGAGGGCACTGGATGAAGACAGAGCAGAAAGGCACAATTTTCTCAGCATGGTGTGTACTGCCTGTTGTTATCATTTATTCCAACTCCATAGAACATTGATGTGTGTGGGGTTGTCACCTGCCTGGAATCCCAGCATAGAGACTGGCGCAGGAGACAGCCTGAGACCCAACTTTAGCTAAAAAACACAGTTGAAGTTACTGAAGTTGTCTCTAGTGTGTAAGATGAGGAAAGTACAAATCAACAGAAGGTGACATCATTGCTATAGCTGCCATGTTCTCGCTGACCCACTGGGACTTCCCATTTCAATAGAAATGGAAAGTTTTGAGTTTAGTTTTTAGTTTTAGTTTTTAGTTTTTAGTTCCAACTGATGTATGTTCATTATTTTGTTTGATGATTGTATGATTAGATTAAATTAGATTAGAAATCAATACATAGACTACCCTTGTCAATGTCTTCTTGAGCCAGGGCATATACTCAGAGAAGAGAACTCACAGAAGGGACAAGAGCCTCACTCAGTCACCACCCAAAAAATTACAAGCTCACGGTAGTCAGGAATGAACCTGTTATCTCTCTCGGATATAGCATGTTGAGTATAACATGACAGCAATGGTTGAGTGTGGCGGCCCAAGTTTTTAATTCCAGGAACTGGAGAGGCAAAAGCAGGTAGATCTCCAAGTTAAAGGCCAGCTCGGTCTACAGAATGAGTTCCATCACAGCTAGGGGCTACACAGAGAAATCCTGTCTCAAAAACCACCAAACAAAAGATAACAGTCATGCTAAGCAATGACTTAGCTTAGCAGATACCTTCCAAAGTTCAAATCACTTGAGAGTTGTGAATTGGTAGAACATTTGTTTCCTGTAAGCTCTGGGTTTGAGCCCTAGCCCCACACAAAGCCAGTGTGATGGTGCACGTCCCCAGTGCAGCAAGAAGCAGGTCAGATTTACACAGGTAAGTTAAGGTCGTCTCTGTCACAATGCAACACTAATCCTCCTGCCTCTATCTCATGGGTGCTGGTGTTCCAGGACTTCCACACACCCAGGCTTAAAGCTCCTCCCCTGCCATCAGCAGGAATGTGAACTTAGACCTGGTCACCGAGTGAGGTTGAAAACACCAGTGATCAATTCAGTTGCCTGGTGTTTTAGCAGAATAGGTAACAAACATGAAGTCTTCCTCAAAGGGACTGTAGTCAGAAAATGTGGATGATATCCCAATTTAAGTGGCTTTTGTTGATCATCACGTTCTTGGTGTCAAGCAGCTGTGGCTCACATGCTCTCTGCTCTCTCAAATGTCACTTGACCTTGAGGCTCAGGTTATAATCTGAATTACCCTGTAGTAGCTGAAGGACATTAACACCTAACCAAGGGGCTCATTGGGTTAATGGACTTGCCAAAGGCTGCCAATCTTGAGTTTGGTCCCTGAAATCTATATGCTGCAAGGTGAAAGCCTAGCTTTCATAAGTTGTCCACTGATCTATAACACACATAAAACCAAACGAGTCAGAAAAAAAAATTCTGATGAAACAATGTCTAAGTCTCATTTTTTATGCGGGCCCAAGGCTGGCAGAGAGGGGCCTGAGCTCATCAGGTGGGACTTACGGCTGGGCTTTCAGAGGATGTCCTGGTGTCCCTGGTCTCACGGGTGAGCTTTGGCATTAGAATATCAGAGCCATCCCCATCATCCACTTCATCATCCCCATCTCCATCTCTTGTCAGGTCCTAGGGAAAGGTCATGGGACAGAAGCATCATTACATTGATACAGTCCCCAAAATACACCCTATAATCACCTCATTTTTCTCTAGTCAAGTTTCACCTCTGCTAATCACATGTGGATTAAAAAGATAATTCCCAGGCCACCAGCACGTTATGGAAATGAGACTAAGGCTGCCTTCTAGACATACTGTCTCAACTTATTCAGAACACATGTGGGAGGACCTAACCCAAGGGTTGGTGGAGGCCAGCCTGGTTTACAGTGACAACGGAGACAGTCAGGACACTGTCTCAAAGAAACAACGCAAATGCCAAAGCTATCATGGCTGAGGTGAGCTCATTCCAGGAATGGGTGAGTTTTGCTCCATTAATATACTGAGGGCAGATAGACAGGGAGGACTAAAACCTTCATAGTGCAGTAAAGAATTCCATGTGTCTGGTTTTTCATGCAATCAAAGCCCAGAGCCACACGAAGAGATAAGACGGTACCTGCGCGTAATTCAGAAGGCTGGAGACCTCCCTCTTAGACAGCCGTGAGCTTGATCTGCGGCCTGCAAGGAAGAGTTGGGAATGCACATTTGCGGGTAGGACAGTGGTCACCAGCCTGGAGAGTGACCTCAGCCGACCCCAACACAGTCATTTTAGGAAGCCAGTCTCCATCATATCCACGAACTCACAGTGTAAGGGGGCACAGGGCCTGGATTATGCCTGTCTCCATAAGCTGGGTATTAACATTTTAGGGCAGAAATCCCTTTCCGTCAGTTTCAAATGTTCCCATATGGGAAAGTTGCTCTTGGGGTCAACAGGGAAAGTGGGCCACTTTTATCCATTTCAGAAGGTCCTAAGGGACTCTAAATGTCAAGGATAAAAAGGGACAATACAGGGGACTCCAAACCAGTGACAGAGGAAATTTCAAGGTCTCGGAACTGCTAAGAGGAAGAGGCCAGTAGGCGGCATCTCCTGATCACCGGGAAGCCCACACAAGCTCAGGAAAAGCAATGCATGGGGCAGACTCTGAGACCTGTCATGGAACCTGCCATGCCTGAGCTTTGAAACCCACCTCTGGTCTCTGGTGTGCAGACTGGCTCTGTGCAGATTGCCTCCAAGACTGGGGGTGAGGGAGCATCCTTCGTGTCTGAGGACTGGTCACTACAGGGCCCATCGATGATGACACAATCCTCGTACCCGCTGGCACCCTCTTCCTCATTCAGATGTCTGCTGTCTCCCTTCATGGTCAGCTGTGGGGAAAGGTCAGGTTAAGTAGGAGGTCGATGGGGCACGCTGCAAGGGTCACACCACAGCTTCTCTAGTCCCTGCCCGAGAGACCCCATGATCCAGTCTCAGGCTCGCATTGTGTCCATGATCCCAAGACTCCTCCCAAACAGAGCCTGTCTGCTCACCGAACTTGGAGGCTCAGGACTTGATTCCATTTGGCTAGATGGGATCAATGCCCCTGACGCCTGCTCTCAGGACAGAAGAAGATTGTTCTGAGGCTGGGGTCTGAGATTAGGGCTGCTCTTCAAACAATGCCATCTAGGGCATTCCTACCTGAGCCTGCTTGAGTCAGCCCAAGTTCCCGTCTGTCCCTGATCCCTTCTTCCTGCCCAACCTCTGCAGAGCCTAAAGAAACCAGTGAACTCTTTGTTTGCTGTCTTCAGGTCTCCTTTCCTCTTCTTCCCTTCCTCACAGACAGGCTTCTCTCCATGGCAGCACAAGCTCCACCCCGGCCCATCATCTGGGCCCCATTGGTCACTTGACCTCTCATTCCCTCCCTCATCAGCTGAGGCTGAATCCCAAGTTGTGAAGGGAAGGGAGGATGGAGAAGAAGCAGTGGCAAAGGGCTGTGGCAGCTACCAGGAGTGAGCTCTGACCTGCCTCTGCCAGCCTCATCCCACTCCCAAGACCTGGCCTTGTATAGCTGTCCCTCTAGTAAGCCAGCTAAGACAGCAAGCCAGGCTTCACTGATGGGCTGATAGGCTTGTGTGACCTGATTCACTCTCTACAACTTTGTGGACACCAATTAGACATAGGTACATGTAAGAACCTGTCCTTGGCCAGGTAACACATGTCTTTAATCCCAACACTCAGGAGGCAGAGGCCAATGAATGTCCAAGCTATATAGGGCTTCACTATAAGATCCTACCTCAAAAACAAACAAACAAACAAACAAAAACAAAACAAACAAAAAAAACCCACAGAACTGTACCTTTCTAACAGACAACTGTGAGAGCCCATTCTGGAATAGAGAAGTGATGCCACAGAAAAGAACCTGAAATTTCCACATGAAATGCAATATGGCCCAATAGCACCATCAGGACTAGAGTTGGAAGCCCAGCACTGGGGTAATGAGACATGAATGGTAAAATAGCGACCCTGCCTCTAGACTGTAAGAATGCAATGATAAAATAGAAAAATCAGGGGCATGTGAGTTAGACAGTCAGCTAGTAGACGCTGGCCATGAAGATTAAAGACCTAACTCCGATGCACAAACCCAAATGGAGAAGCTCCTTCATTCTCCTCAGATAAACGTAAGCTCATGTGTACACACACAAGTAGATAAAACTTTACATTTTAAAAAGAAGAAAAAAGAAGCACACCATGAGTGGGAATATAGCTAGGTTAACAGAATATTTTTACATAGCCAAACCCTTAGGGAATTTTTGCCAGCATGAGAAAATTAAATCTGTTTATAGTTATTCAAATCTATAATGCAGGAACTTGGGACGCTTCAAGAGTTAAAGATGGTCTGAGTCATACAGTAAACCTCGATGAGAACTAATACAGGACTCAGGGATGGTAGCATGCAACTTTACTCTCAGGACTGAGAACGGAGGAGGTAGGCAGCTCTCTATGAATGAGGCCAGCCTGGTCTACAGAGCAACTTTCAGGACATCCAGGGCTACACATTAGAGGTGGAGAGATGGCTCAATGGTTAAGCATTGGCTCTCTTTTCTCCAGAAGACTGGAATCAATTCCCAGCACCCAAAATCCTCCAGTTCTAGGGGACCCAAACAACCTTTTCAGGTGCAATACACATATGCAGACATATATGCAGGCAAAACACCCACCCACAAAAGTAAATAAATATCTTTTAAAATAATAAAACTATAAGTGTGTCTAGGATCTATCTCTATTTGAGAAAAAGGCTCTTATAACCCCAGGAAATGGGGTTCATTCTTTCCAAGAATTCCTAGGCAGTGTAGTCTGGCCTTGAACATCTAGCAATCAGCCTCAAAATAAGAGACTGGAGGCATGCTTTTGTGAGCCATGTTCCTTCACCTGCTGTGTATCCACTTTTGTATGTTAACTACAAATCTCAGGTGTGATAACTGCATAATCAAGTCATACATACACATGTACACACACACACACACACACATATCTCGGACACAGCTGGGTGTAGAGGCACATGCCTTCTTTAATCATAGCATTCAGAAGGCAGAGGCATGCAGAGATCTGAGTTTAAGGCCAGCCTAGTCTACAAAGTGAGTTCCAGTACAGCCAGGGCTACACAGAGAATCCCTGTCTCAAACATAAAATCCCAAGCGTGGGAACTACATAATCAAGTCATACAGTCACAGACAATCTGTCCCTGTTTGGTTTGTTTTTCTTTTTGTTTTCAGACAGGGTCTCTATGTAGCCCTGGCTGACCTGGAGCTATATAGACCAGTCTGGCTTCAGATTCAGAATCTGCATGCTTCTTCCTCCTGAGTGCTGGAATTAAAGGCTCACATACCGTTGGTATCAGATCACACCAGGCCTGGAATTTCACTCCCTCTCACTATACAGCTGACAGAACTCACTCACCACATACACTTGTGTTCTGGAACTCGGCTGAGAGAGCGGTTAACCATTGGTTTCCAGTCTCTCTTTGCTCCTAAAACACTCACCAGGTATCTACCCAGTGAACTTTCTAGAAGCAGCACCTGGTGTTGCTCCAAGAATACAAGACAGGGTTAGCATCTATTGGGGGGTTGGGGAGGGCTGTGAGCTCCGTATGAACAGGCGCAGTGGCACACACGGGAATATGTGAAGTTTATTCATGGGCCTAGACTGTATCCTTTATACCTGCCCAAGCATGAACACTTGGCAAACAGACCATGTGAACCTCTCGTTCTATCTGTAGGCCAGAGCCAGCACCTTGCACTGGATACACAGGCCTTAGCTGCAATTTCAGGCTAAAGCTAACTAACCTGCCCCACCAGTGTTTTAAACTTCATCAAAATCTCTGGCTAAGTAGATTAGCTAATCTGTGCATTAGAGAATCACAAGGTGGCAAGTGGAACTCCTGGGCCACCATGGTCCACGGTCCCAAGCTTCATGACTTTTTTTTTAAACACAAGGACTCTCTTCTCCCCAGACAGGGAAAGTATCTTATCTGATCAAGTCCCATCAGCCAGGCAGCATGACCTGGTAGAACAAACTAGTTAACTGTATGTGGCCAGTTCCTGAGGATTCATTCAGGAAAGCTGCTGGGCTGTGCTCAGAAGAGCATTTTCCCTCAGACACAACCATCGCCACCTGGCACAAATGGGACGCTGAACCCTAGTGGGTTCACTTGAGGTTCACTCCCTCAAGGCACACTTTGAGAAGCTAAAATACAGGAGAGTCAGAGACCTAAAACAAGGACATGTGTGACCTCTCATCCAGGGTTAGTGGTGGGTTTTCTCACACAGCCTTGGACTTCAGTCCCTCAGACAGGCCCTATCTGGGTCAACCAGAAGCCAGACAGGTGTGTGCCCTCTTTCTACACAGGTCTGAGAGGACCTGCTGCCCAGCGCTGGCAATGATTAACCACCCTGGACCTTTCCCCAGGGCATTAGCAGTGCCTAGTGAACCAGTGTCTGAAAGGTGGGCAGCATGCCTTCCCAAAGCACCTCAGCATCCCACAAACCCACCTGAACCCACAGGCAGGTAGGGCGTGGAAATGAACCTACCATTCTGGTCCATTACCTAGATGCCCAGGGATGGACTTCATGGGGCTAAACACTGGGGCTGTAGGGATGCCTCAGTTGTTAAGAGTTGTTAAGCGCAAGAGGACCTGGCTTGAAGTTCACAATCCCTACAAAGTGGCTTACAACTACCATGGATCTGACTCCTTCTAGTCTCCTCAAATACCAGGCAAGATCATAGTCTATTGGTCTACATAGTAAGTTCCAAGCCATCCAGGGTTCTAAGTTAGACCTTGTCTAAAATAAAAAAGGGTTGAGGGAGGGGAATGTGTCAGACTGGGTATAGAATTTAGACAAAGAGAACGTAACATGCCTGGCATTCGTAGAGCCTGATAACACCAAAACTCAGCTCACCACCAGGGATTGGTATGTGATGCCAAATTACAAATCTCTTCCCAGGTACCTCATTTTAGCTTCAGGCAAAACTCTGGCTTCCAGTTCAACACTAGTACTTACTGAATAATATGGCCCCTATCATGAGCCAACTGTTCTTCTTCTTATCTACTGAGATTTTCCAGTAGGAATACTAAACTGGCTGTTCCTTCCCAGGTCTTACCTTTGCAAGGGATTTTTCCAGTGTGACTGACACTGTCAAATTGAACACAGGTAATACTCTCTGGTCTCTGCTCTCTGCAGCCTGAACAGCACAAACACACATCTCCCAGGAAACCATACAGGAGTTAATGACCCTGCCAATTCTAATGGCCAGGCAGTCCAGAGGGCACAGGCCTTACTGATGATGTTTCCAGAGACAAGCAGACAGACCCTTAAATGCTATTAAGGATTCATCAGCCACTCCAGGTCTGCATGGCATGAAGTATACGGTCTACTGCTGTATTTACCTTCCAAGAGGTAGCTGCCTAACCTTGGGAGCAAAGGTAATATCGGACTCTTTCCCAGAGCTTGGGCATCTGTACAGGAACCAGGTCAGAGGAGATCGAATGCAACGTGGCAAACACCACCAATTATACTCAAGAGGGGGTCCAGGAACTCCTTCCAACCCCAGCAATGAAGCTTAGAGCTGATGCCATCCACCTCTTCCAGGCTGGCCAGCAGAAGAGCTATTCCACAGCATTTTGTAACCTCCCTGGCAGGAAGGGAGGTTGTTAAGGACGTGTATGGGGAGCAAATGGGATAAGTCTGTGCCTCACCTCCAGCCTCAGGACAAGACAAATAGGAAGATTCTCACCTGTTCCATTCAAGGTGTCATCCCCCGCCTGTTCCATAGGAGCAGCTGTGATCAGGTGTGCTGCTGGGAGCATTTCCCTTGTGCCTCACAGTGAAACACAGCAGACAGGCTACTTTCTACAAGACACACTATGGCTCAGAGGAAGCAGAGCCTTGTCAGGTTTACAACATTACAAGTTAAAAAGACAGAGGCTCAAGAGGGCTTAAATTAGTCCTCCTTGTTCTTCCAGGACACTTTCTTCTGGCCTCTTAGAATGACAGAGACAGGTACAGGCAAAACACCCGCAAAATAAAATTTTGACTGAAATAATGCAACCAGGCGGTGGTGGCTCACACCTTTCATCTCAGCACTTAGGAAGCAGAGGCAGGCAGATCTCTGAGTTTGAGGCCAGCTTGATCTATAGATCAAGTTCCAGGACAGCCAGGGTTACACAGAGAAACCATCTCAAAAAACAATACAAAACAAAACACTTAAATGCAGAAGGTCAGAGAAATGGCTCATCACATAAAGAAGCCACCAAGCCTGACAATGTGAGTTCAATCCCCAGGAACACAAAGAGAACAAACTACCTCAAGTTGTTCTGACTGTCACAAGACTGTCGTGGGGTAGGTACATGGGTCTGTGTGCATTCAGCACACTGTTTTAGTTTGGGGTTTGTTTAGTTTTTTGAGCCTGGTACCAGGCTGGCCTTGAACAGTCAGACTAACCTAACCTGCCTCTGTCTCTTGAGTGCTAGGATTAAAAGTGTGTACCGTTATGGTACCCAAAACAGCCATGTTACCTTGTTGTCTCAGAATGAAATTCTGCTAAGTTAAAAAAAAAAAAAATCACATCAGGATTCACCTTACACACCAGCATGTCACCTGTGATAGAAGTGGCCACTGATGGACACGTACTTTGAACAGATTTAAAAAAAAACAATCTAGCCCAGAGTATGGCTTTCATCCTCACTCTGAAGACTAAAGCCAAGAGTTTGAGGCCAGCCTAGACTACAAAACAAGTACCAGCCTACCCAGGTCTACTGGGCAAGACTCCATTTCAATAATCTTTACGTAAAATCTTACTTTTATTTTCTGTCTGCATGTATACTGTGTGTTTGTGTGTGTGAGTGTGTGTGTGTGTCTACTACCTGCAGAGGCCAAAAGAGGGCATCAGATCCCCTGTAACTGAAATTAGAGTTGTATGCAGCCATGTGGTTGCTGGGAATCTGCCACTTGGGTCCTCTCATAGAACAGCCAGTGCTCTTAACTGCTGAGCCATCTCTCCAGAACCTCTCATCAAATCTTTAAAAAAAAAAAATCAAATACATAAGCACACAAGTGGTCCAGTCATAGCAAAATCTGCAAACAAATGTATTAGACTAGAGAAAGAAGAGATTTCTACACAGCCACTAAGGAGCACTACTGAAGGGCAGAAGAGGACAGCTCCTGCAGGAAGGGGCCATGTTGAAGTAGAGAAACCTGCACATGGGGCTGGAGAGATGGCTCAGCAGTTAAGAGCACTTGACTGCTCTTCCAGGTCCTGAGTTAAATTCCCAGCAACCACACGGTGGCTCACAATCATCTGTAATGGGGTCTGATCCCCTCTTCTGGTGCTGGTCTGAAGACAGCTACAGTATACTTACTTATATACAAAAAATAAAAGTACTAAGGAAGGTGTAATTGTAATAATCAGAGAACAGAGGCAGACTAGTCTAACAAGGACAAATTCAGGTACCTGAGCTACACTGTTTCGGGTCCTTCTTTGCCCAGAGCAAGGAAGAACGACTTCCCCCACACATTTCTTCAGGGTTTTCCCAAACCTCTTTTTACTGTAACTTTGGTAAAACCCAGGTTGCTCAAAAAAGCCCTACCCCCAGCATTCACCTCCTCACGTGGCTAGCCTGAACAACCATCTCTCACTGGGTCCCTGGACTCAGTGCTTCAGCTATGTAGTGCTCAGAAGTCAATGCCCAGTGTTGCAGCTGAGAAATCCATACAACCCATTCATGGAGCCTGAATCCCAGGAAGCAGCAATGGCTGTTGGTAATGTTGCCGCAAGTTGGTCTCATAGCCCCAGCACTGGCCTGAGCCCACATACAACTGGAGGCAAATGTGGCTGCGTATCATGGGGATGCAACTCCAGAAGATTAGCTACTCCTCCCTCTCCCAGGTGTCCTTCCTCAGTTTGTTCTGATGTTGACATCCACACAGGGTGAGCCTTGGACAGGAACACATCCATGGGAGGCAAAAACACGCGCTCAGGAACTCTTACTCCCACATCTCAAGCACTGGAAGAGCTCAATGGTCAGAAAAGTCAAGCAGATACAGTAACAGAAACCTAGGAAATAAATGCAAACATGTTTGTTTGCTCTCCCAACACACTTGCTTTTTTTTTTCCTTTGAGGGGGCAATGCCAAGTAAAGATTAAACCCAACTAGGTCCTAATACATACCTCATGCATCCTTACCCTACAATGGAGCTCCAAATGCTGATGGTTACCAGTAAGGCCCACTGAAAACCAGTCACACTCAAAAAAAACGTAAGCATTAAATGTTGAGCTGGACAGAGACATACACTTGAATCCCAGCTCTCAGGTAAAGCAGGATTGGCATGAGCCTATCTACAGCAAGACTCTCACCTAGAACACCCCAGTGAGACTATGTATATAGTTCAGAGGTTGTGGACTTGCAAACTGTGAAGAGGGAGGGCCCCGCTGGATTCAATCCCCAGCAACAGCAAAAGCAAGCAAGACAACGTGGTCCATGCCCATGATCCAAGCACAAAGCACTGAAGCAAAATGATGGCCTAAGTTTAAAGCCAGGCTGTGCTACAGGCCACATGTCAAAACAAATGTCAGTCTAGCCAGGTATATGCAGCAAGACTCTCAAAAAGCAAACAAAAGAGAAAATGTATTGTTTTTTGTGTGAACAGTACAATGGATCAAACCCAGGGCCTCATGCTGGCAGAGGAAGTATTCTACTACTGAACTACATCCTCAACACTTGACTCCCCAGAGTCCTTTTCTATTAACCGAACTTTAGCATCTCCAGCAATTAGCCAGCAATAAATGTCTTAAAAATGAGCCTACCAGGGCTGGAGAGATGGCTCAGTGGTTAAGAACACAGACTGCTCCTCCAGAGGTCCTGAGTTCAATTCTCACCAACCATGTGGTGGCTCACAACCATCTGTAATGGGATCCGATGCCTTCTTCTGGTGTGTCTGAAGACAGACTATATTCATATACATAAAATAAACAAATCTTTTTATAAAATGTTAGGTGATCAAAAAAAGAGCCTCCGTTGTTCATTTTATAGATCGACCACCACAAGAGGCTCAGGACATGACCTCATAACTCGAATGTCAATCCTGGGGCCTGCTGCAGCTGCTTCAGCATCTTACTATCCTGCAGACACTAGGTTAAGCTTAGGGCTTTCCTCAATTGAGAATGAGCAATCAGTTCACTAATTTAAAACTATCCTGGAACCCATATGATACTTCTAGCCACTGGCGTGTTCAGGGTGCATCATGTCCACTTCTCAGCAAGGAGGGAGCCTCAGAAAACTAACAACAAGGCAGCCAATGTGTCTGTGTCAGCCAGAGACAGACACACCTCAATATCTGCACGGGACATCTGTCCTGCAGAGCAATCCATCCTGAGATGGTGAAAAATGTTAAAGTGTAAATGTCCCCTATTAAAAGCTAGTCACACTAATCAAACTGACTTGATCTCCCAGAGCCTCAGCCCCACCACCTATAAAGGAGTTCCTATGAGGGGCGCGCACACGCAGAACACACACACAGTCACACTTTGCAAAAGGACATGAGGAGCATTTAGACACGGCCTGAGGGAGGCAATGGATGGAGAGATTAGTGGGAAGAGGTAGAAACAGGCCAGGCAGGCCAGACCACCCAACAGAACACAGCTGAGGCCAGGCCTGGTGATGCATGCCAGTTCTTGGGGGCAAAGGAACAATGTCATGTTTAAAACACCTTATGCAACATAGAAGGCCCTATTTCTTAAGTAAAAAAGAAAAAGAAAAAGAAAATTCCAGGAAACTTTAGATTTAGCAAGCGCTATCTTGGAAGTGGTATCCAGAACTAGAGGTGGCACTGACATGGAAGTTGGTTTGGGATAAAGGAATGTCAAGGGACATTTCCCTGGATGGAGTACTTGTCCAGATGTCCACTGCAGCCGGGTGCCTTGGGCTGCAATAATGAAGGGTGACAGGCGTCTCTGGGTCAGAGGCACCACATGGCTGGAGGAAGGGCAGGCAGGGAAGCGGCCTCCCCAGCCCCACCTCCCTTCCTCCTCCCTCAGCCCCCTGCAGCTCCCAGATCCTCTTCTCCCCTCCCCCAACCTTTGTAGGGGTAAGGTTTTGGCCTATGGCTTTCAGAAGGATGTGGCTGGCCCCAGCCGCCTCACCAGCCCCTTTGTCTCAGCTCTCTCCACCCCAACAGGAAAGGTAAAGGATTTTGCTTAACTTGTCAATTACACCTTTAGCAATCCTCAAAGTTGGAGGGGGAAGAAGCACATAAAAAAGTGGCCCGAAACCATAAACAACACAGCCCTTTCCCAACAGGAACAAAGGGGCCCGGTGATGGTGATGGCCCTGCAGGTAAACCCAAGCCTGAAGTCCTTAGTTCGATCTCCAGACCCACATGGTAGACGGCTGCCTGCCACATGTTTTCCTCTGACCTTCACAATGGTGCCCCGTTCATGTACACACATACAGAATAAAATATAAATTTTTTTTTTAAAAGGAAACAAAGACAGCCCTTCCTGCCAACTCCCAGGTCACAGACAATGATGGTTTAGAAATGCTTCCATGGCTGAGAATGAAACAGAGCACCTCAGGAAGGCAGGAAAAGGAGGGGCTGGCAGAGGTGGCTTTCCACTCGGCTCGGCACAACATACCTCAACATTCCTGTAAAGGCCTACTCCAGGTGCTGTGCCATTGAGTGCTCATCCCCACCTCCTTGAAGAGGGAGGGAGGGTTGCAGACCTTCATCCCTTAATCTTTGTGAACTGTTTCTATCGCACATACATAACAACTAAGGCACAGGGATAGAACTGTAATTGCTTTTGCAATAGTAGGATTTAAGCACAAATCCAAGACAGTGATTGCCTGAGAAGGCAGCCTGGTTCCAACCATGTGCTGAGAGGTAATGAGGCCAAGCACACAGTAAAGATAGTGCTTGCTGTATTACCAACCCTACGAAAGTTTACCTTGAAACTGGAAGGTGTAACCCAGTGATGGTCAGTGGCTTACCTGAAATAAGTAAGGCCCTAGATTTGGTTCCAAGGCAGTACAGGTGGGGGAGGGGTGGCCCCCGAGTCTGGAAAGGTGTGTATACCTGAGGTTTCCAAGGTCTGGCACACAAGCCTCAGCAGGCCTGGTGGACAGCGGAAGGTCGGTGAGTGCCACCAATTCACCAAAGCCCACAAAATCCACAAGCCAGGAAGCACTCTACTGAGGCCTTAATTCATTTTAATTCATATACCTCAGAGTGCAAAGCAAGAATCACAGGGATTCCGTGCCTCAGGGATGCAGGGGGTGGCAGGCTGGAGTCAGAGGCATGGAGAGCGCAGACAGGACTGCTGCCACGGGTGAAGACTGGAGAAAGAAACGTTTCCCCTCTGCGAAATCCAACCTTGGGGACGCAGTAGGTCTCCGCTTTGATTGCACCCTCTAGCCTGGACGGACTCCACAGGTATCCCTAAGCAATCCCTGATGCATGGACGATTGACCGCTAGGAAGTAGAGGCAGAGGGTTATTTTATAATTAAGAACTCAGTGTATGGATTGAGTAGTGGGGCCACCTCATCCCGGAAGAAGGCTAAGAATGGAAAGTGAGCCCCTAGGGCAGCCGGCACGGTGAGGAACCGCCCCCGGCTGGCTCCTCCCCGGCCAGGTGTGCTTAGCCAGCCACTCCCAGCAGCCGGCTGCGCCGGAGCTCTAGTGGCTCGGCTCTGGAGGACCCCGGGGACAACGCCCATCTCGCATCCCCGCTTGCCGGTACCCAGAGCGCTCTCCCAACCTGAAAGTGTGAGGTTCCAAGTCAGAACGGATCCATATCCACCGCCACATTGACGAGACAACTTTTCCCTCTACATCCCAGCCATTCCTCCCCGAGGCGGCTCTGGGTAAGAGAACCGGGCTAGGTAAGGACACTAGGTTCTGGGGACAGCCACCTCTCGGGCCCCAATCCGCTCCCAAGTGCTCTCAACTCTACGCTCCGGAAAAGCTACAGGTCTCCTTCCCTCAACTCTTCAGAGTAGCGGAATCCAGCGGGGACTTCGCCTTCTCTGTCCCCGTGCCCGGTCCCGTGTCCCCGTCCCGCTAAGCGCCACGCGCCCCGTTCTCCCCGACCCCGGCAAAGATCCAGGCGCCGCCAGGGGACCTGTCGCCCCGGCACCCACACAGCCCCAACCACCAGGTCCCAGTCCCCGAGGGGCGCGTGGCGCTCACCTGTCGCGAGGCTGGCTGTGGCGCGGCGCCGCGGTCGCGCCGCGGGTCGTGGCCGGCGGTCGGCGCGGGGTGCCGGGCTCGCGAATCTCCGGAGCCGATCGCCGCGCTACGTTTACTTGGGCCGCTTAACCCCCGCGCTGCCGGCCGGGAGCGCCCGAGCGCTCGCCCGCGAGCCAGTGGGCCACCCGGGCTGGTCCGGGGCGCTCAGGCGAGAGCGTCCACGCGGGCTGCGGCTCCGAGGCGAGGGGCGGCGACGAGGACGCTTCTGGCCGGGCGCGCACGGGAGTGGGTGGGGAGGGGGCGGCGCCGCTGCCCTTGTAGCCCCGGCCCGGCCCGGCCCTCGCCCCGCCTCCGCCCGGGGGGCGCCCCGCCGCAGCCACTCACCGGCCGGCGGGGCCAAGGGGACGGGCGAGGGAGATTTGAAATCCCTCCCGAGCTTCCTCGCCCCGCCTCCTCGGGAGCCGCCCCTGGGTCCCCCATGCCTGGCGGGTCACCCTCCCCGGTGACCCGACCCCAAGGATAGCGCCCAGCCCTCTCCACCTGAGACTTCCCCCCACTCCTGTCCCCCAACCCAGATTAGATGCACACACACATGCAAGCACACACTCTCAGGTCTGGATGAGCGGCACAGAGAGGGAAAAGTTCCTGCTGGAGTCACACAGCAACCCTGCATTGGCTTTTCGACCACCCCTCTGCTGCAAGACTGGCTAGGGCGCTGTGGTGACCCTGCAAGTCACCCGCTGGGGACCCCGTACTGCTTCCTGCTTTCACCTAGCTTGGCCTTTGTCAGCCATCTTGAGGGTAAAGGAGGCCTTGGAGGAAGAAAAAGCATACATGTTCCCCCAACTACCTGGGTTCCCCTGCCAGCTGGGGAGGAGCCCTACTCTGCAGCTAGGGCTGCCTCCGCCATAAGGCCCGTGCTGAACCATTGGAGAAACACAAATACTTATGATAGGCACCTGGCGTTTATGTTTATTTCATTTGTTTGCCTGCTTGTCGGTCTCTATACATTAGGTGGTGAACGCTAAAGTAGATACTAAATAAATATATGTTAAAAGAATAAACAAATCGAATGACTGAAAAGCCTAACTACAAGGCCGAGCACGTGCAGGCTCGGCTTTCACAAATCTTTTATTTTGTTGACTCCCTGACTTCACTCCAACCTCTTCTCCCGCTTTTGCTGTTCCTCCTACACACCAAGTATTGTCCTTGTGAGGAAAGCTTCGGCCTCTTTCTTCCTCTCAGACTTTGTTTCCCCAGATCTGTCACAGGAAGAAGCTTTCTCATCACCACACAGAACAGTCTTCGAATCCTTCTAGTTCCTCGTGTTCCTATAACACTGAAACGGGGAGGGGAGGGGCGGGGGGGGAGGCTAGCAGCAAAAGGAACTAACTGAACACATGCTAGTTGAATGAATGAATGAATCTCCACAGGTTTCCTGCACACAGCTTTCCTCCTGCACCTCTTCCTGGTTAGTGAGTAAGTGAGCAAATGGTGATTGCTTTGGGAACTTCAAGTTTTGACACTTTCTTGGCCTTTTTCTACCTAAAAAAGAATAGACCTGCCAAAAGACAAAAGGAGAGAAAGCACAGCCCAGCCTGGACCTGGCCCCCTAGGGAAGAGGAACAGCACGAACATCTTGACTATCTCGGAAATGTGTCCGGAAGTAGGTGCAGAAAGCTGATGCCTTAAAAGAGTCTGGATGAGTAGGTGGGGAGGACTGTAACTACCAAGAGAATCAGGGCACGTTGGATTCTACCCGGAATCCCAGCACGTGGAGGTTAAGGAATTTAAGGCCAACCTCAGCTACAGAACAACTTCCATACCAGACTGTGCTGTAGCTGTATGAGACCCTGTCTAAATCCCCCTTTCCCTCACCCAGAAGAAAAATACAAAAGTTCAGGAAAATGGGAGTAAGAAAACTACAGACAGAACTGGACAGATGGCTCAGTGGTTAATAGCACTGGTTGATCTTCCAGAAGAACAGGGGTCAATTCCCAGCACCCACATAGCAGCTCACAACTATATGTAACTCTAATTCCCAGGAACCAGACAAGACTCTTCTGGCTTCCACAAGACTCTAAACGCTCATACATACAAAATAATAAACTTATTTTAAAAAAGAAAGAAAGAAAGCTACCTCCAGGGAGGTGTGGTGGTACATATCTCTAATCCCAGCACTTCAGAGGCAGAGACAGGAGGATCTCTGGCTAGCCTGATGTCCACTGCAAGTCAGGTCAGCCAGGGTCATGCAATGAGACTTTGTGGAAAGAAAGAAAATAATCTCCAGAGAGCACAAAAGAGTTTGAAAAATCATTGGCCATATTGGTCAACTCATGTGAGCCACAACACTGCCCCGAAAAAGGCAGGGCCAAGATCACCAGCCTGAGTTTTGGAAGAGCAAAGCAAAGGCCCAATGGAAGAGGGAGGCATTTATGTAGCATGACTTTGGCCGCACTACCTGTGTGTGGAGGTTTGCCAGCAGAGTTTACTGTAATGACCGATCATAGTCTTTACAGCCATGATGGCAATCACTGTGCATTCAGGAGATCAGGGTTGGTCATAGCTCTGTGGCTGAGGGCTTGCTGGCCTTATGTAAGGCCCAGGGGCTCCATCCCTAGTGTCATATGCACACAGACATCTGTCATTTAAGCCCCTTTGTTTTACTTTCAAGAGACAAAAAACAAGCTGGGGTTGGTGGCACAAGCTTTCCGCTCTAGCTCTTGGGAGGCAGAGGTGGCAGGGCTGCTGGAGTCTGAGCTGGACTCCCTAAGAAGAGAGCTCAGCATAAGCCTGGACTGTAGACCAAGAGACATCTCTCTCTCCTTCAACAAAGAATGAAGAAGACAGGCACACAAAAGGATGTCCTTGCTCTTAACAAACAGGAAGTGTCTAGGAAAGGAATATACTGGCACCTGTTTCTCCCCTTATACAGGAAAATAAATGCATGTATATGCAGGAGGCAGATTTAAAAGCAAATGAGGCAAAATATAAACAAGTGAGTAATCTGCTTTTAAATTTTTTTTATGCCGGGGCGGTGGTGGCTCACGCGTACACTTTTAATCCCAGCACTTGGGAGGCACAGGCAGGCGAATTTCTGAGGTCGAGGCCAGCCTGGTCTACAGAATGAGTTCCAGGACAGCCAGGGCTACACAGAGAAACCCTGTCTCGAAAAACAAAAACAAACAAAACAAAAAAAACAAAAAAAAATTTATTCCTTGTATTTGTATTATGACTTTAAAAAAATTGTTATGTGCGGTGTTGACTGGAGGTCAGAGGGCAGTTTTCCCTTCTTTCCATGATGCTGGTTCTGGGATTGAACTCAGCTCCTCAGGCTTGACAACAAGTGTCTTTCCCCATTGAGCCATCTTACCAGACCTCTTAGGTTAAATTCTGGTATTTAAGAGCCAGATGTAATAGACCATGGTACTTTAATACCAGCACTTGGGAGACTGAGGCAAGTGAATCTCTGTGAGTTCAAAGCCAGCCTGATCTATATTGGGGGATTCAAGCCAGCCAAGACTATGTAGACCCTATTTCAAAAATCAAAATCAAACAAAAATTGTCTTATTCAAAAAAGATTCTCTAAAGTAAAGTTTTATCATAAAACATACATTAAAAATAAGCCTGATAGTATGTAATTCCAGCACTTGGGAGGCAAAAGTAGGCAAGATTAGGAGTTCAAGTCCTCCCACAGGGCAAGAAGGCCATTCTGTTCTACTAGACACCCTGACTCCAGAAAAAAAAAAAAAAAAAGAGCTTAAGAGATGGCTCAGCGGTTCAGAGCATTAGATATTCTTCCATTCTAACTCCAGTTCCAGGGAATCCAACACTTTCATCTGACCTCCACAGAAACCAAGCACACATGCCCTACACGGACATACATACAGGCAAAGCACTCGTGCACATAAAATAAAGATAAATCCTAAACTAAAACCCTACCAACCAAAAGTATGCTGATGGGGAAAGGCACTTGACACCAAGTCTGAGGACCTGAGTGTGAGCGCTGGGACCCACATAATGATGGAAGGTGAGAACCAGCTCCAGCCAGTTGTTCCTTCATCTCCACAGCCATATACAAAATAAATTAATAAATGTGGTCTTGGATGTTTTGTTTTAAGTACATTAAAGCTAGGTGTCACATACCTGTTATCTCAGCAAAGATAGAAGCAGGAAGATTAGTCAGGTTTCAAGGCCAGCAGGGTCTTGTCTTAAGCAACAACAAGAAAAAAAATCAAGGTGTGCAGAAGGTACCTGCCATCCCAACACTGGGAGACAAAAACAGCAGGATCTCCATGAGTTTCAAGCCAGGCCAGCCACCAGACACAGTTACCACAAGACCTTGCCCCAAAAGGATGAGAAAAAAAAAAAAAGCAAAAAACACTCTCTCCTCTGTAGCTGAATATAATTGCCCTGGGCCTGTGATTCTAGGTCTTGAGTGGGGTAAGAGGATCAGGGTTCAAGGCCAGCCTGGGGTACATAAGACTGTTAAAATGAAAGCTATACACATGCTACTTACCCTTGTACTGATGAATGAACACTGGTAGACTTCCATCAGTCAATATTTGTGTTCAGCTCTGCTATCTTAGGGCAGCTGTGGTTATCTATCTATCTATCTATCTATCTATCTATCTATCTATCTGTTTTTCGAGACAGAGTTTCTCTGTATAGCACTCACTCTCTGCAACTCACTCTGTAGACCAGGCTATCCTCAAACTCAGAAATCCACCTGCCTCTGCCTCCACCCACCTGTGTTGGAATTAAAGATGTGCACCACCACACCTGACTTAATTTATTATTATATTAATTAATTAGTTTAGCAGTACTGGGAGCTAAACTCAGAACTTTATACATGCTAGGCACTCTAGCACTCTGCTCCTGAGCTACATCCCCAGCAGTCTTACTGTGAAGTTTTTGTCAGAGCGCCTAATAGATAGTGGTCCTCACTGTGGGGTGAGTATTTTAATGAGTACCTAAGCCTAGATTCTATAGGCCTCAATTAAAACAGAGACAATAACTTTAGCTACGTCAAAGTTTGCTGAAGAAGTATGTAATCAAGTACACAGAAGGCCCCTCACACAGTTCCTAGCTCATTGAAAATTCATTAAGATGTTGTTATATAAAACCATAGTGTATGGGGCTGGAGAGATGGCTCAGTGGTTAAGAGCACTGACTAAGTTACAGAGGACCCTGGTTCAGATCCCAGCACCCACATGGCAGCTCACAACTGTCTGTAACTCTAAGATCTAACACCCTTACATATAAAATAAACATAACACCAATGCACATAAAATAAAAATTAATTAATTGATTAAATAACCATAGTCTCATGGTGGAATAAAACTGGACAGAAGAGCCCATGCCAGTCATTCTCCTGAGGGAGACAGAGACAAGTGGATCAAAAATTCAATGTGGGGGCTGGAGAGATGGCTCAGCGGTTAAGAGCACTGACTGCTCTTCCAGAGGTCCTGAGTTCAAATCCCAGCAACCACATGGTGGCTCACAACCATCCATAATGAGATCGGATGCCCTCTTCTGGTGTGTCCAAAGACAGCTACAGTGTACTCATAATAAAATAAATAAATAAATCTTAAAAAAAAAAAAAATTCAATGTGGGTGACCTGGAATGGGTTGGCACATGCCTTTAATTCCAGCACTCAGGAAGTGGAATCAGGTGGTAGATCTCTAAGTTCAAGAGCAGCCTGATCCACAGAGTGAGTTCCAGGACAGCCTGGGTGGCTGGGGATTGGGGGGCTACATTGAGAAAGCTTGTTTCCAGAATGAATGAATGAATGAATGAATGAGTATTCTAGATTGGGCGGTTAAGATGGCTCATCAGTTAAAAGCACTCTTCACTCTTCAGAGAGGACCCTGGTTCAGTTCCCCAACACCCATGTCAGGCAGCTCACAACTGCTTGTGACTCCAGATCCTTCATCCATATTGGTGCACATAAACTGACAGTCACATACACATGCATCTGAGTAAAAGTAAATTAATTAAAAATCATTCGAGACCATGCTCGGCTATGGAGATGATGGGCAGTGTGGGATAGAGACGACTTTGTTTTACACTGCGGTGAGGGTGAGCTCAGCAGGTAAAGGTGCTTGCCACCAAACCTGATGACCAGAGTTCAATTCCCAGGAATCCTATATTAGAAAGAGTGGCTCTAGAAAACTGTCCTTTAATTTCCACGTGTGTTGTGACAGGAGGATGTACATGCTTGAAGACACACCCAGGCAGACTCACATCCACGCACAAATAAACAACAAAGTTAGTGAGAACTTTAATGGAAATGTTTTTCTGCTCCACTGAACATTCTCCTGGCTCTTTCTATCCCTGTCCCCTGGGCACCTGGCTTTCAAGGCTAGCCCATCTTTACTCAGAGTCTTCATTCATACTGCCTGAAATATGAAGCAACTAAGGCTGAACTAGGGGAGAAAGCTTGCCTGAAAGCCACAGCTGGCTTGGTGGAAAAGCTGGAACAATACAGCAAGCTCCATCCTCTAGCTCCCGAGCAACCCCCCTCTCCCACCTTGTGTACCTAGCTTAGAGGTTAGACCCCCATCCCAGCTTTAATTGGAATAACAATGAGAGTAAGGCCCATTTCCCAGAAAGACAGCAGGGGTTCTCCAAGGCCTGGTGAGAGAAAGAAGCCCATTGTAAAGCACTCAGGCTTGATTGTTGTCTCATTAGAGGCCACCTTCACTGGCCAAGCACGCTCACCAGGAACACTCACCCCTACATTTCAGCCTCCCTACAATCCCCCATGGGCCACTGACTATTTTCTTGACTAGTACTGACTAGACTAAGTGTTCATTAGTTTGTTGTTGTTGGTGGTGGGGATGCTGGGGCCTGGAACCCGGGGTCTCACACTTACTAAGCCAACACTCCAGCCCCCTGATGTGACTTTAAGTCATCCACCCTATTTGCTTACCAAGATCAAGCACCACCTCTACTCCAAATTAGGCTCTCAGTAAACACCTGTCTCCTGTATCTCTCCTTCATTAGCACCTCCTCTCATACCCTCCACTGCCCTCAGACAAACCAGCTAGCATCCCTGAAAGCTCTTAGAAGCACAGTCTTGAGAGAAGGAACGAGTAAAGGCAAAACATCAGCAGCCAAGTTAATTCTCATCCCCTCTGGGAGGCAGTGAGGGACCTAGGGAAGCTTGTGGCTTTCCCTGTCTGGGTACAGACATCATGGCAGGCACTGAGGCCTTGAACCTCGATGTTGCCCTTGGCTACCCGCCTGCATACCCAGTCTACTTCCTACTTAGTTTTGGGTTCAGACTGCCTCCTCCAAGCTCCCTGAAGTTCACATTCACAGCCTAGCTTAGGTAACCCTGCTTAGGTTGGGCCTAGAAAATTTTTCTTTTTTTCTAGACGGGGACTAATGGGCAGCTAAGAAATGACAGGCCCCATACATCCCTCTCATCCACCTCCACTCCTGTCAGGTGTCCTAAACCTGACGAGGCTAAGGGACTATTTTATATTTGCTCATATTTCAGAACTGCCACTCTTCTCCTTCCCCTCACTGACTGTCTACAGCCCATAAAACCTGCCGACACCCACTCGCCCCCTAGATTTCTTCTCCTTTGCAGTGGCTTTAGGTGGCTTTTCAAACAATGCATGCTAAACACTTGCCTAGCATGCAAGAGACCCCAGGTTCAATCCCCAGTTAAAAAAAGAAAAAGGAAACAAACAAACAATAGACCTTAGACACAAGGTCACAGAAGGAATCATCCCCTTTGTTCCCAGCACAGAATAGGTGCTTATTAAATAGCTAGGCCCTTCCTGGTTGAATTATTGAATGGGCTCCTGCGTATCTCAGAAGAGGAAAAAGTATTTCAGAAGAAAACTTTCCTCAGGTAACACATCTCAAGTTAAACCCCCAACCAGGTTCACAGCATCCAGCAGAGACCAACTTTGCAATTCTCCCTGGGGTTGCCCCAGGCATTCACTTTATAATTGTTCCAAAGAGAAAAACAGAGCAGACAATAGAGAACCTGGCCCTCATTTTCTCAGGCAAAGTAATTCCTCCCATGAATTTGAAATGAGGAGTGAGATTTCCGAAAGTTACAGGCATTATCACCCCTGCCTTAAACTAGGAACTGGCACTAGGTCCTTTAAAAGGCAAATTTCCCAGGTGGACAGCTTTAATGTCCCATGGAGCTTAGGCAAAAGGATTTTTAATTGATTTGTTTTTTAATTTTAATTTTTTTTTTTTTTAATTTTGAAACTGGGTTTCTCTACATAGCCCTGGCTAGCCTGGAATTCACTATGGAGACCAGGCTGGCCTAGAACTCACAGAGATCTTCCTGCCTCCACCTCCTGAGTGCTGAGATGCAAAGGATCTTTAAAGGGAAACGCTGTGACTTGAGGAATTCAACTTTTAAAATAAATGCCCAAAGGGCCATTTAAGGTTTGGAAGGATTTTTTTTTTTCCTTTTGAGACAGGGTTTCTGTGCGTAACCCTTACTGTCTTGGAACTCGCTCTGTAAGCCATGCTTGCGTTGAATTTACAGAGATCCTCTTGCCTGCTTCTCTAGTGCTAGGATTAAAGGTATGTGCCACTGTGGCCAGTCTACTTTTGGAGGGATTTTTAAACAAACAAGCAAGTTCACCAACAAAACTTCAAGAGAAACCAGAGAATTAGACCTTCCCTTTAGGGATAACAGATAGGCATAGTGACATACACTGTCAATCCCAGCACTTGGGAAGTAGAAGCAGAAGGGTCTGAGTTCCAGGTCTCTGGTCTACCAAGTTATTTCCGGACAGGCAGAGCAACATAGTGATAGTCTGTCTTGAAAAAAACACAAAGGAAATAAGAAAATCCACAAAGGGCTCTTTCTTTTTTAAAGACAGTGTCTCAGGTAGCTCAAACTGACTTCAGATTCATCATGCAGTCAAGGATGTCTCTGAATTTCTGATCCTCCTGCCTCTGGCTCCTAAATGCTGAAATCATAGGGATGTGTTCCCTCACATGTTTTCGCAACCATACCGGTGATCAGAGATCCTTGTACCCTAGGCAAGTACTCTCCCAACTGTGCTATATCCCGTGTGTGTGTGTGTGTGTGTGTGTGTGTGTGTGTGTGTGTAGTCGGGGGCAACGATAGACAGAGACAGAAAGCCAAACTGACCTGGAACTTGGTATGTAACCAAAACCTGTTCTCAAACTTGTAGCAATCCTCCTGCCTCAGTCTCCCTTCTGTGATCCCATGTATGAGCTGAAAAACAGATTTAATTATAAGCAGCAATGAATCTAGTTTGTCCTTACTAGAAGACTGTTTTCGCCGGGCAGTGGTAGCGCATGCCTTTAATCCCAGCACTTGGGAGGCAGAGGCAGGCGGATTTCTGAGTTCGAGGCCAGCCTGGTCTAGAGTGAGTTCCAGGACAGCCAGGACTATACAGAGAAACCCTGTCTCAAAAAAAAAAACAAAAATAAAAAATAAAATAGAAGACTGTTTTCAAGTGTAAGATGAAGGTAGACTGGTTTATCACTAACCATGCCTGGCTTTCACTTCTCCCGATCCATAACAATTGTTTGTCCTTGTTTTGTGTAGAGAGGACTTGCACATCTTTTTACAGAGATGGCATGACTCTTATCTAAGTAAACCTCATTTTTTCATTTTCGAAGTGCTGTTAGGACAGAGGTGCTAAGCTAGAGATTAAGGTGAGGATAACAACCAAGAGTTGTGTTTTGTTGTTCAATGTTTTGCTAGAAACAAGACATGAAGCTAGCTAGACGTTTCATAAAATGGCCCTTAGGCCCAAAGTGAGGCCTGGCTGGAATGGAATGTTTTGAATCTGGAGGAATCCTGCAGGCAGACAAATCAGATAAAGGTGGCAAGGGATATTATTTCTCTCAATCAGAGAAGAATTTACAACATTTAAAAGCTTAATTTTTTTTTTAAAAAAGCTTTAAGGCAGCATTTCTGAGCAGCAAGCTCAGATCTTTCCCGGAGGGGAAAGTGGGTCCCGGTGAGCTTCACAGTAGGAGTCCCCACCTGAGCAGGCCCCTGCTTTACAAGGCTTTTCACTTAAGAGCTGAGGAAGAGGAGAGAGAGGGATATTTTAAAGTGAATGAAGGGAGCAGGTCCCTCATTAAGTCTGAAATGGGGGTGGGAGGTGCTGTGGAAGGGAGGCCTCTGGGCGTGCATTTCCTGCTGCTGTAACTGGCACTTTCTCCTTCCTGAGCCAGGCTATGGGGACCGGAAGAAAAAAAAAAGTGGTCCTCCGCACTTCCAGGATGAGCCTGTCCTAACACCCTTAGTGAGCGCTGGAAATGTACTGCCCCTCCCCCATACCTGAGATAAAAGTTTTTGAGCCTTTTGTTTGTTTGCTTTGTTTTTGAGAAAGTTTCACTGTATACCTTTGACTGGCCTTGAATTTAATACATAGACCAGCCTGTTTCTGCTTTCTAAGAACTGGGGTTACAGGTGTGATTTCACATTCTTTATTTTTTCATCAGTCCTTTACACTACCAGATATTGTGTGGCAGCACACAGGAAATCCCCCTACCAAGAGGAAGAAAGAAAGAAAGAAAGAAAGAAAGAAAGAAAGAAAGAAAGAAAGAAAGAAAGAAAGAAAGAAAGAAAGAAAAGAAAGAAAAGAAAGGCCAAGCCCAGTGGTGGTGCAGTGGCGCACGCCTTTAATCCCAGCACAGCAGAGGCAGGAATATCTCTGAGTTCAAGGCCAACCTGGCCTACAGTGAGAGTTCCAGGATAGCCAGGGCTACACAGAGAAACCCTGTCTCAGATAGAAAGATAGACGATAGATAGATGATAGATGATAGATAGATGATAGATGATAGATAGATAGATAGATAATAGATAGATAGATAGATAGATAGATAGATAGATAGATAGATAGATAGATGGAAATAATATGTCAGGTTCTTCAGAGGTAGACACAGCCTCTGTGAGGGTGTTTATATTTTCCTGTCTAAATTTATTTCTCGTTACTGTTACAGTCCTGTGGTAAGAGCCTGGGGCCACACTTTCCAGGGAGTCAATGCCCTGAGGAAATCTTCTATAGGGTTTGTGCTTTCTGGGTCAACACATTGCTGTCATACAAACATGTTTTTTGCCAGGCGGTGGTGGCACACGCCTTTAATCCCAGCATTTGGGAAGCAGAGGCAGGCAGATTTCTGAGTTCGAGGCCAGCCTGGTCTACAGAGTGAGTTCCAGGACAGCCCAGGCTACACAGAGAAACCCTGTCTCGAAAAAACAAAACAAAACAAAAAACATGTTTTCTAACTACAAATTTCATGCCACATTTGGAGAAGGGGATGCCTCATGTAGCCCAGGCTAGTCTTGAACTGATTATGTAGCCAATGATGACCCTGAAGTTTGATCTTCCAAACCTCAACCTCCTAATACTGAGTTTACAGGCATGTACCATCATATTTCTCTCTCTCTCTCTCTCTCTCTCTCTCTCTCTCTCTCTCTCTCTCT
>NW_021604692.1:2910531-2938161 GCF_004785775.1 Grammomys surdaster | reverse complement strand
TGTGTGTGTGTGTGTGTGTGAATTAGATTTCCCTATATTGTCCAGTGTGTCCTCAAACTCTGAGTTCTCCTGCCCACCTCCCCAGTGCTGGGAATATAAGAATTTGCCACCACTACCAGATCCAATTTCATCCAAATAAACACTGTGCCTTTAACTTTTATAGTGTGAGATTATCTGTTCTTCTGTTTTCTCTGTCTCTCTGTCTCTCTCTGTCTCTGTCTCTGTCTCTGTCTCTCTCTCTCTCTCTCTCTCTGTGTGTGTGTGTATGTGTGTGTGTGTTTGGAGTGTGTATTTGGTTTATGTTTTGAAACACAGTCTCACTATGTAATCCTGGCTGGCCCTAAACCCAGCATTCCTCCTGCCTCTGCTCCCACGTCCTGGGATTAAAGGTGTGCGTGTACAAAGACAGCTTCTAGATTTTTAAAAATTATATATACATGCACAAATGTGTATGTGTGCCACATTTACTTGTGGAGTCAGAGACAACTTTTGTTTCTCTCCAACATGTGGGTCTCAGGGATCAAACTCAGATGGTGAGGCTTTGTATAGTGAGTGCTTTTCCCCACTGTGTTTTTGAGACAGGGTTTCACAGTGTAACTCTGGCTGGCCTGGAACTTGCTCTATAAATTACAATTTCTTTGTAGTTCTCTGTGGTTTTTTCCTTGGTTTTTTCCTTGGTTGGGGCAAGGTCACATTTGACTATTTTTGCCATGTCCTTGCTGATCCTGAGTCCTGCTCTTTCTGGCTGCACTTTTCAAGTGCTGGGACATACACCAGTTCACTGGTGTGTTCCCTCAAATACTTTCCCTTCTTTACAGTTTCACAGAAAAAAGATTTGTTCCCACCATTGCCCCTAAGCATAGGACAAATGTTGTTGGAGATAGGTTTTGCTGTACACCTCTGCCTGTACTCTCACTATATAATCCAGGCAGCCAAGTCCCATCCATCCTCCAGCCTCAGCTTGTCAAGAATTACAGGTGAGAGCCACCACATCAGGCTAATGTTTTTTCTCTCTTTATTGCATCAAGAACTTTTACCTTTTGCTTCAAGGAGGCTCTTTATAGCTTTTATCTGACATAACCATACCGGCAACCCTACTCATGTGCTTTGGGGATCTTATAAGACTTGAATGTAAGCATAGCAACACAGAACAAACTCCATCTATAAACTAGAGGGTTATGTTCAAGTTGGGTGGTGGTAGGGCACACTTTTAATCCCAGCATTTGAGAGGCAAAGGTTGGCAAATTTCTGAGTTTGTGAACAGAGCAAGTTCCAAGATAGCCTGGGCTACACAGAGAAACTCTGTGTGAATAAACAAACAAACATGTTATGTTCAGGTATGACTCAGCAAATTGTGATAATTGCAAAGCTAGCCTGATCTATGTTTGTTGTCCTTGTTGTTGTGGTGGTGGTGGTGGTGGTGTTTTGTTTTGTTTTGTTTTGTTTTGTTTTGTTTTGTTTTGTTTTGTTTTGTTTTTTCGAGACAGGGTTTCTCTGTGTAGCCCTGGCTGTCTGGAACTTACTCTGTATACCAGGCTGGCCTCGAACTCAGAAATCTGCCTGCCTCTGCCTCCCAAGTGCTGGGATTAAAGGCGTGTGCCACCACTGCCCGGTCTAGCCTGATCTATGTAATCAGCTCCAAACCATTCCGGGCCACAAACTGAGACCCCCTGCTCAAAAACGAAGGAGGGGGAAAATCTTGCCTGAAAGGCAAGCAGCATCAGAAATCTGACTTCTGCAGACACCAGAAACACAGGTAGAGCACATACATACACATAGGCAAATGTATATGCAATGAGGACACACCATAAAAAAGGTAAAACGGAGTGGGTTAGCCAAATAAATCATCACTACTCAGAGAGGTGTGCAATTTAAAATGTATGAAATTTTCACTCAATATTTTCAGATCAAAACTGAACACAGAAAGCTTAAAAAGTAAAAAGGTGGCTTACTGTGTTGCCTCTGTGAGTTGTGAAGTTTGTAACATCAAAAAAGGGAAAATAGGTGTGATGGCATATACCTATACTATCGGCACTCCAGGGGCAGAATCAGAGGCAGGGAGAGTGGTGGATCATACCTGTGATTTCAACAGTCAGGAAGCAGATACAGGAAGATGGTTGTGATCACTCCGAGGTCAGCCTCAACATGGTCAGGCTGTTGAATTTCAGGCTAGCTGGGCAGTGGTGGTGCACACCTTTAATCCCAGCACTTGAGAGGCAGAGGCAGGTGGATTTCTGAGTTCCAGGCCAGCCTGGTCTACAGAGTGAGTTCTAGGACAGCCAAAGCTATACAGATAGAAACCCTGTCTTGAAAAACAAACAAACAAACAACAACAACAAGAATTTCAGGCTAGTCAGGGTTATGTTGTAAGACCCTGTCTCAAAAAAATAAAATAAGGGCTAGAGAGATGGTTCATCAGTTAAGAGCACTTGTCCTTGCAGAGGACCTGGGTAAGATTCCCAGCAGTCACATAGTGGCTGACAAACATCCATAATTCCCATCAGTAACTCCAGCTGCAGGGAATCCAATGCCATCTTCTGACTTCCACAGGCCCAGATACACACACAAGTAGAGCACATACATACACACAGGCAAACACTTATACACAATGTGAAAGTGACAAGAGTGTGATGAACATAAAATAGAAACAATGCTCCGTTCCTGGGACCACAAAAGTTAGAAAAGAACCAATCAGAGGGACCAATATACAGACAATATGGTGTATATCTTCATACATAATGTGCATTCTGTTACTTAAAATCCAACACGTAAAACCTGATCGTTAGGAGCTGGGGTGGAGCTCTATAAGTAAAGTACCTAGCATGAGTATGGCCTTAACGTCCACCCACAACTCCTCATAAACCTGGCATGGTGGCCTATAATCCCAGCACTCAGGAAGAGGAGACAGAAGGTTCCTACCCTGCTTGTGCTCATGCAGACCCTTAGGGATTGGAGTGTGCAGTAATAGAGCAAGTACCCAGCATGCATTAGGCTATGAGTTTGATCTTAACTAGTCTTTTAAGCCTGAGATTCTATATTGCATTTCTCAGTGTAGGCTTGGTTAGCTACTGTGTCTTCACATATCCCTACAACAAGCAGCCAATATCTGTCAAGTGAGTGCTGGGATAAAACAATAAGATTATGGTGACACCAGCCTGAAATCTCAGCACTTATTACAGAGGCAGAAGAATTAAGATTTTGAGGCTGGCCGGGCGGTGGTGGCGCACACCTTTAATCCCAGCACTTGGGAGGCAGAGGCAGGCAGATTTCTGAGTTCAAGAGTTCGAGATTAGCCTGGTCTACAGAGTGAGTTCCAGGACAGCCAGGGCTACACAGAGAAACCCTGTCTTGAAAAACCAAAAAAAAAAAAAAAAAGATTTTGAGGCTGGCAGAGACAGATAGATCCTTGAGTTGAAAGCCAGCCTGATCTACAAAGCAAGTTCCAGGACACCATAGCTACACAGAGTAACACTGTCTCAAAACAAACAAACAAACGCAATAGGGAAAGATTTGAGGCCAGCCTGAACTATATGGTGAGTCCCCATGTCTCAACTTTAGAGTCTAAAGGAAATGAGAAAAGAGCAAGCATAGTAGTATAGTATAGGCAGGCTTTTAATCCTAGCACTTAGGACTAAAGTCTGCCTGACTTATAGACAGGAAGATACACTGCAAACTCAAGCTAGCCTGGTTCCTGGTCTACATAGTTCCAGGCAGATCTTGGGGGAAAGGGCTGGGAAAGGGTGGGAGAGAAAGAAAGAACGACTAACTTGTAGGGATGTCCACCCTCTTGCCACTGACACAGGACATTGTCATCTACAAAGTTCACACTTGAGGCTTGAGAACTGAGCAATTAACCTACAAAAGAAAACTACAAAAGAAAAGCTTATAATTTTTTTTTTGTTTTTCTTTGAGATTGGGTTTCCCTGTAGCTCTGGATGGGCTAGAACCCATCATGTAGACCAGGCTAGCCTCAAACTCACAGAGATCTACCTATCTCTGTCTCTTGAGTGCTGGGATTAAAGGTGTACACCACCACATTTCATGTTTTAAGTAATTATAGTTTTGTGTTGGGACAATTCATAAATAACTGTCCTTAGCCACCTGTGTCCTGTGAGCTGCACATTCTTAGATATGCTTAGTCTCCGGATAAAAAATTTTTATCAATGTTTTCCAAAGGGAAACTTTCAGAGAAGTGAAAAAGTCAAAACCTGTGTCAGAAGGACAGCCAATTCTACCCCCAGGTTTCCAGAGTACTCTCAGGCTAGACTCAGTGCCAGACACAGCCCTTGCTTAGGACCCAGGGAGTACACACCTATTTTCTCAGGTCTAATGAGGGTGAAGTCAGCAGTCACCCAGTGGCTGCAGAAAACTCAGGCTTGGGTCTTCCCACCCTGCCGGGGATTAAGTTCTGAAGGTGAACGGTGAAGGATCTGGGCAAGTGCTCTGAGTTTGATCCCAGCCCCATCACGATTGCCATGGGTCTCACTGTCTCAACCCTTCTGACCACCACTTTGCCCAGGGCTCTCAACAGTCCTTAGCTGGGGATCAGATTCCTCTATTCCAGAGCCTCTCAAAGTGTGGTTCCTGGGAATTCATGGGAAATGTATATTATCCGTCTGTTTGCCAAGCCTCGCAGCTCAGAACTCAGAGATTGGGGGTGGGACCCAGCAATTGGCAGTTACACAAAATTGTCTAGGTGACGCTAATACCTGTCCAAGTTTCAGATCTGCTACTTCGCTCTGGTGTAGACTCTCAAAGGAACACCATAGTCTGGCTTATGTCCTCCCCTGTTACCAGTGCTTGGCCTCTGGTAGGCATTTAGTATTTTCTGGGGGATGTAACTCAGTGGCAGAGTCCTTGCCAAGTCTATGCAAAGATCCAGGTTTAATCCTCCACACCAAATGTGTAGAGGAGATAGAGAAAGAAAAATGGTAGATATATTCGATAGGTAGATGTTTAACAGCAATGGTATGTACAACAACCAGCTATTGACTGAGGAATACCTGTGCTCCAGGCTCTGAGCTCAAAAGTTTTGGGAGGATGAAAACCCCAGCAGCCACCCTAGATAACACTGTTCTATGAACAGAAGCTCAGATGGGACAAGTGCTTTATACACAGGGTCTCCCAGGCAGAGACTCAGAACCCTACTGGGATGCTCAGAGCGGTTCCTGGAACCCGGCGGCCGCGCGTGCGCTGTCACGAGAACGGCGGCTGGGAGTGTGGCGAAAGTGCGGCTGCGGAAGCGCAGCGAGACCCCGGAGGAGGAAGCGAGCACCGCTGCCCTGCTGCGGGGTTCCCGGCACCATGGGCCGCCTGCACTGCACGCAGGACCCGGTGCCCGAGGCCGTGCGCGGCGACATGCAGCAGCTGAACCAGCTAGGCGCGCAGGTGGGCCTCTCCTGGGCGTGTGAGGGGCTCGGGAATGGGCCGGCGCACTCTGGAGGTGGGGACCTCTGGGGACCAGATTTGTAGGCTCCTAGAGGAGGGAATGAGGGGATCCCGAGGGGCTCCCGGTTGAACAGACTAGAGAGGGCAAATCGACTGCAAGCGGGGTGTGAGTATCTGTATGGCCAGGCCTAAGTGCGACCCTGGGCCTGAGCCGGAAGGGGCTCAGATAGAACCGGTGACCACACCCCTTTCCAGTCCAGGAAAGGAACCGTGCTTGTTTTAGAGGCCCTGTCCCTGTTGCAGAGCTCCGAAGGCCACCTCCTGTTCACACTGCAGGAATTAGCCAAGGGAGGGGCATCTGCCCGGAATAAACAGTGGTTTACAGTGGTTACAGTGGTCCTTGCCAATCCCAGCACTTAGGAGGTGGGAGCAGGAGTTCAGATCCAGCTTTCTCTATGTAACTTGTTCAAGGCCTGCCCGTCTAAACTTCATAAGACCTCCTGTCAAAAAAACTAAAATAGATAGATAAATAACCCTTCACCCCTCCAGATGTTTCTCTGACTGTGTCTTCGCTTCCCAGGAAGTGGGGCCCTCAACTCTGGACGCACACAGGCCAGTTTGAAAAATAAAATACGGCAGAGTAGTGCTCACCTTAATCCTAGCATTTGGAAGGCCAAGGCAGGTTGATCTCTGTAATTCAAAAACAGTCTTTTCTTCATACTGAGTTTTAGACCATCCAGAGCTGCATAGTGAGACCCTGTATCAAAATAAGTAAAGAACAAAAATAGGATTTATTTGGTAGGTAGTACATACCTGACCTGCCACCACTTGAAAGGTGGAGGCAGAAAAATTGCCAGACTGGAACCAGAAATTCACAACCAAATGTCTAACTTCAAAGCCAGGGAGATGGCTGATTTTTGCTGTTACCACTGTTTTCTGGAAGACTCCCATTTGTAGGGGTAGGTGGAGGAGAGAGAGATTCTACTGATTTTTTTTAAGATTATTTATTATTTTATTTGTTGTGGGGGAGGTCAGAGAATGACCTAAGGGAGTTAGCTTTGACATTATTCTGACTGTGAGGGGTATAGGTTCCAGGGAGTGAACTATGGTCAATCAACTTGGCAGGAAGCACCTTTGCCAGCTGCACCATCTTACCAGCCCCAAGGCTTCTCCCTCCCTCTCCCTCTCCCTCTCCCTCTCCCTCTCCCTCTCCCTCTCCCTCTCCCCCTCCCCCTCCCCCTCTCCCCCCCCTCTCTCTTTCTCTCTCTCTCTCTCTCTCTCTCTCTCTCTCTCTCTCTTTTTCTCTCTCTGTTATACCTTGAGATAGTCTCTCTGTCCCCTGACTGTCTTCAAATTTAAGTTCTTCCTGCCTCAGCTTCACCAGGTGTTGGGGTTACAGGTGTGTCACACCATGCTCAAATATTTATTAATCACCATTTAGTTCTATGTAGTGGTTTACTGTTGTGTTTTTCTCTTTTATTTTTAGATAAGGTCTTTGTAAACCTGACTGGTCTGCCTCTCAAGGCTAGGAGTCTAGGCGTGTGCCATCATCATGTCTAGGAGTCTAGGCGTGTACCATCATCATGTCTAGGAGTCTAGGCGTGTACCATCATCATGTCTAGGAGTCTAGGCATATACACCATCCTGTCTAGAAGTCTAGGCGTGTACCATCCTGTCTAGGAGTCTAGACGTGTACCATCATCATGTCTAGGAGTCTAGGCATATACACCATCTTGTCTAGGAGTCTAGGGATATACACCATCCTGTCTAGGAGTCTAGGCGTGTACCATCATGTCTGGCCTTGTTTGAGCTCAATCCTCAATACATTGCTCAATTTGGCTTTAAATTTAGAATCTTCCTTCCTCAGCCTCCTGAGGACCTGAGATTGTAGACCTGTGTCAACAGGCCCAGCTCTTTAAAAAAAAGTTTAAATAATTTAACTATGTAGTCTAGACTAACTTCAAATTCATGATTCTCCTGCCTCAGCCTGAGAGCTGGTTTGTTTGTTTCTTGAGGAAAGGTCTTGCTCTGTAGCCCAGGTAGCCTGGAACTTGCCAGTGTCTGAGTCCCCAGTGAGAGGTTTCAGGAGTATACTACCATGCCTGGCTGAATTTCAGTTATTTTTTCAAATGAACAATACTTGATGATAGGCTTTCTCTGATGACAAAATAGCCAATTTAAGCGGACTTAAAAAGTACAAAGGCAGATTTATTAGGGGCAGTTCTCTGGTGGGTTCACTGGTCCCAAGGAAGGAGGCCAGAGAAGTCACCATGCAGACAGGGAGACAGAGGGGAGGGAGGAAAGAAAGAAAGGGAGGGAGGGAGGGAGGGAGGGAGGGAGGGAGGGAGGAAGGGAGGGAGGGAGGAAAGAAAGAAAGAAAGAAAGCAAGCAAACAAACATGCATGTAAGGAGAGAGAAATGCGGAGGGAGGAAGAAGGAAGAGGGAAAGAGAGAGAGAGAAAGAGAGAGAACATAAAATGTCTAGCTTATATAAAGCCTCTGGGAAAGCCCAGCCCTTGGGTTGGAAAGTTTAGGGTAGAAAGTGGGATATGGCAACCATGCTCTGTAACAGGTAGGGGGACTGAGGGATGCTGGGAGAACCTGGAGGCCAGGTGAGCTTTGGTTAAGAACGCACCTCAGCTGCTTGTCCTGGGTCTTTTTTTTTTTTTTTTTAAATATACGTAAGTATATTGTTGTCAGTGTCTTCAGACACACCAGAAGAGGGCATCAGATGCCATTACAGATGGTTGTGAGCCACCATGTGGTTGCTAGGAATTAAACTCAGGACCTCTGGAAGAGCAGTCAGTACTTTTAACTGCTGAGCCATCTCTCCAGCCCCTGTCCTGGGTCTTAAACCCAAACTTTGCAGAGAAAAGCAAAGTTTATCTGTGTAAGCACCAATGGAAGAGATATGAACCATATACTTTTTGCAATAGAATTTATAGCTCTAAGGCTGTGATTGATATTAAAATTAGATGTGTATTATGCTATTGTCCTCTGGGAAGGTTGGTCAGTACTCCCTAGAGCCATCAGTGAGTTTCTGTCCCCAGACTTGGTTTGTAGATCCAGTAAATGAAGAGGTGTCTACTTTCACTGGTTAACATTTCCCTAACATTGTAGTCTAGAGTGACCTCGAACATCTTTTCTCATGTTTACTTGTGATAATAGTTAAAATAGCTGATGAACATGGTGCCAGGCACTGTGGCGTACACCTTTAATCCCAGCACTGGAGAGGCAGAGGCAGGCACAGCTCTGTGAGTTCGAGGACAGCTTGGTCTACATAGCAAGCTTTTAGGCCAGTCAGGGCTACACAATAAGACCCTATCTCAAAACAAAAAAAGAGAGACCCTAACTCTACAAGGTAGAAGGTAAGAACCAGCTATTGAAGGTTGTCCTCTGACTGCCCCATACATACACCCCAAAATTAGATAAATAAATAAAGGGGGAGGGGTGAATATGATCAAAACAAACTGTATACATTCTTAAAGAATTCTTCTCTCTCTAAAGCCTATAGGGGGTGATATGTGGCATACTAAGTTGGATGGAGACATTGGATGGGATAAGCACACAGGGGATGGGCACACAGGGGAGTGGGCACACAGGGGAGTGGGCACACAGGGGGATGGGCACACAGGGGAGTGGGCACACAGGGGAGTGGGCACACAGGGGAGTGGGCACACAGGGGAGTGGGCACACAGGGGAGTGGGCACACAGGGGAGTGGGCACACGGGGATGGGCACACAGGGGAGTGGGCACATGGGGGTGGGCACACAGGGGAGTGGGCACACGGGGGTGGGCACACAGGGGAGTGGGCACACAGGGGGATGGGTACACTGGGGGATGGGCACGCTGGAGGATGGGCATCAGGAAGCAGAAATGGTACTCATACTCTCTGTTATCTTTTACAGCAGTTCTCGGCCCTGACAGAAGTGCTTTTCCATTTCCTCACTGAGCCCAAAGAGGTAAGTAAGGCATTTGGTGCTAAGGAGGTTTGACCAACATGGGTCCACAGCGCTGATAACTTAGAGAATGTCTGGGTACTGCCTGCTCTTACAAAGGACTCAGGTTCAGTTCCTAGAACCCATGTGGCAGCCAGAACCCTCTGTTATCCTTGTTTCATGGATCCCATGAAGGACACATGCAGGCCAACTGTTCAGACACTGTCTTCAGACACATCAGAAGAGGGCATCAGACCTTATTACAGATGGTTGTGAGCCACCATGTGGTTGCTGGAAACTGAACTCAGAAGCTCTGAGTCACTGAGCCATCTCTCCAGCCCAAAACTAACCTTTTTAAGTGGTAAGTAAGCGCCTATTTGTTCTGTCTCCTCTGCAGGTGGAGCGCTTTCTGGCTCAGCTCTCTGAATTTGCCACCACCAATCAGATCAGCCTTGGCCCCCTCAAAAGCATCATGAAAAGCCTCCTTTTGGTTCCAAATGGTGAGTTGACTCTCTCAACAGGTCTCCACAGAGATACTGTTGCTGCCTGAGCCTCCCTTTAGTTAGACAGTCACAGGAGCAGCATCCAGTAAGTAGCCAGGCATGGCAGGGCATACAGTCTGAGCAGAATGCAGGTGTGGAGGTAAATGTTACAGCTCTCGGTATGTTTGGTGCTCTGTGTCTGTGGACTCAACCAACCATGAAAGGATCAAAAGCATTTTTAAAACTCAGAAGTGATGACATACATCTTAAACATTCTAAAAAATTGTGCGGGCTGGTTAGATGGCTCAGTGGTTAAGAGCACTGACTGCTCTTCCAGAGGTCATGAGTTCAAATCCCAGCAACCACATGGTGGCTCACAACCATCTGTAATGATATCTGATACCCTGTTGTGGGGTGTCTGAAGACAGCTACAGTGTACTTACATATAATAAATAAATTTTAAAAAGATATTTAAAAAAAAAATTGTGCCTCTATGCAGCACAGACAGACACGCTTTTGTTCACTATTCCCAAATAAAGTGGTGTAACTAGCATTTCCATGTATTTACAATATGTTAGGGTCTAAGAAGCCGAGAGGCAGGTCAAAGTGTGTAGTTGCATTGATTGTGTATCAATACTGTGTCATTTTGTCTGAGGGACTTGTAGTAGTCTAAGAGGCCTGTGAACTGGTACCCAGAGGATGCCAGGGGCAGCGAGCTGACATAGCAGAGGAGCTGTGCACAGGGGGGCAGCTCAAAGCCGAGTCTTTGTCCTCCATTTCCTAAACCCAGAAGTTAAATGGTAGGGTTCACCAGTGTTACTTGAGTCGTCTCCCCCCCATGCGCCTCCCTCCCTCCCTTTCTTTCTCTCTGTCTCTCACACACATACACACACACACACACACACACACACACACACGCACTTAGTGTCTCTGTCTCTCCTCCCCTCCCCCCCACCCCCCAGTCTCACTATATATCCCTGGCAGTTTTTAGTTCTCTACGGAGAGCAGGATGGTCTCCAGCTCACAGAGATCCTCTTGCCTTTGCCAGTGCCTCTAGGATCAAATGCATGCCCTACCCCAGCTGGCTCTTTTCCTCTTGTGATTGATTGATGCTGACGTTGGAATCCAGGGCCTCCCTCATGCTGAGAGCTATTCCCTTAACCCCTAGCCCATAATTATTTTGTTTGTTTGTTTGTTTGTTTTGAGATAGAGTCTCTCTAGGTAGTCTTTCTAAGTAGAACCTCTGGAAGAGCAGTAAGTGCTCTTAACCACTGAGCCATCTCTCCAGCCCATATAATGGATTTTTTCTTTTTTTCTTTTTTTTTTTCTTTTTGGTTTTTCGAGACAAGGTTTCTCTGTGTAGTCCTGGCTGTCCTGGAACTCCCTCTGTAGACCAGGTTGGCCTCGAACTCAGAAATCCACCTGCCTCTGCCTCCCAAGTGCTGGGATTAAAGGCATGCGCCACCACTGCCCGGCTATAATGGATTTTTTAATGCAGTTTTTTTTCCTTTTCTCTTTTTTGTTGCCATTACATGTTTGTATATGTTCAGGTACATGTGTGTGCACGTGCATGCGTGTGCATGTGTGAGGAGATCAGAGCCAAACACCTTGTTTTTGAGAAGGGTCTCTCAGGGGCCTAAGGCTCAACTATCAAGCTAGTCTGGCCAGCCAGGCCCCCAGTGCTGGGATTTCAATGGAGCATCACTACCCTAGCTGTATTAAGTGAGTCTAACTAATTCTAGGGGGTCTAACTCAAGCCTCACACTCACACAGGACTTTCTGACTAAGCTGGTTGGTTTGTTTGCTTGTTTGTTTTTTGAAACAGTGTGTTACTCTAGCCCAGGCTCATGGGATACTTGCTATGTAGCCCTGGATAGCTTTGAACTGTCAACAGTCCTCCTATGTCAGCCTCTGAGTATTAGGGTCATGGGTGTGAGCTACAGTGCCCAGCAGGACTTATACTTTGTGTGCTGTGCCTTTTTTATTCCTATCTCTAGAAATTAATTTTTTATTACATTTCATGGAAATATCACCACAGAGCTTCGTATGGTTTTTTGTTTGTTGGTTGGTTTGGTTTTTGGGTGTTTTGAGATAGGGTCTCACTGTGTAGCATTGAGTGGCCTAGAACTTGCTATGTAGACCAAGCTGTCCTGGATCCCAAGAGGTCACCTGTCTCAGCATCCACAGCGCTGTGATTAAAGGCAAGTGGCACCATGCGTAAGGAACCTTTTATGTGGTTCTGTAGAACATACTACTTGCCAGGCTGTGGTGGTGCACACCTTCTATCTTAGCACTCAGGCGACAGAGGCAGGTGGAACTCTGAGTTTGAGGCCAGCCTGGTCTATAGAGTGAGTTCCAGGACAGCCAGGGCTACATAGAGGAACACTGTCTTGAAAAACCAAACCAAAAGAAAACAAAACAAATTCCACTGAAACAGCCACCCACCCTAACTGAGCTATTTCCCCTTGGCCTCCGGTCTCACTGCTCCCAGACTGGGTTTGTTTACAGCAAGTAGCACCCAACATTTCATTCCCAAATGCCTAGATATCTACCTGTGAAAGATAACCTATCAGAAGGAAACCTTGCCTCCGGGTGTTCCTGGTTCCTCATTGTCTGCTGCACTGTGCTCTGGGAAGGCGTAGTTCTCCAGGTCAGCAGGGTCTAGATAGGGCCCTACCTGGATTGATTTGGTTCCTGGGCCTCAGGTTCTTTCTGCATTCTGATAATCACCTTCCTCAGGGATGAAATGGAGGTGAAGGGGGGGTTCCCCGAATCCATTGTTGGAAGGATGAGCTGGTGATAAATAGCTCAGCAGCAGAGCACCTGTCTGGAGTGCACAAGGCCCTGGTTTCAGTCTCCTGCACCAGTGGAAACAAAACAGAATAGGTGGAGAGAGAATAGCTGTGAGCGGCAGCTGCCTTTCCGGGTTCTCACCTATGTGGACTTGTGCAGGACCTGCTTAAGCAGCTGCTCTTAGTCCCTTGCAAGCTGCCTGGTCCTTAGGGGTGAGTCACTACTGACCTTCATTATCTATTAAAGGTAGTTTTCCATCCTGGCTCCCCAGGTGTTTTGTCTGTAATCAGATAAAATGAAAGAATGATCCGAATCAAACCATGGTCACAAATTGTGTGTATGGGTCTCTGTCTGTCTCTGTCTCTCTCTGTCTCTGTCTCTCTCTCTGTGTCTCTGTCTCTGTCTCTCTGTGTGAGAGTTACAAGAGAGTGTGTGTGAGAGAGAAAGTGTACATGAGTGTGTGTGTGAGTGTATGAGAGTGTATGTGTGTATGCACACGTGCACGTGCATGTGAGACAAAGAAAAATAAATTTCTTTTTCTTTTTTTTTTTTTGGTTTTTTGAGACAGGGTTTCTCTGTATAGTCCTGGCTGTTCTGAACTCACTCTGTAGACCAGGCTGGCCTCGAGAAAAAGAAATTTCTATTATTTTTGCTAAGAGGCAGAAGAACCCACAGAATTTCCACGTCCTAGGGCATGGAAGTGCTGTTTTCCTATAGTTGGTATTCAGCTGATGTTGGTGTGGCCTCAGGACTGCCAGCTTCCCCTGCTTTTCTCTGGCTGTTGACCTCTCAATACTCTGTGTGGTTGCTATGCTTCTTATATTACTAATATGCTCTGTCTCTTCTCAGTGGAACACTAGGGTCGACATTATTGTCTGTGTGGCTTATTAATGTCTGCCCGTGTCTAGCGTGCTGCTTACACACAGCAGGAATTCTGTCGGTATATACTGACTGCCACCTTGCTCTCCTCTGAGTCTCACAGGGTGGATTCAGCTGGCCAGCCTCCAGGGTGAGTGGTTCAGTGATTACTTCACACCCTCTCCCACCTACTCTTCCTACCCCACCAAACCTTCCATACCCAGGTAGAGACTACAGGCCTGTCCCCTGGCTACCAGGCTGACATTGATTTAGGTGCCACCAAAGGATACAGCTGGAAAAGCAGCCCCAGAGGCCTCAGGGAGCCTCATCTTTGTAAGGCTCGGCTTCTTCCTGCAGAACTACAGAGTGGAGAACCTGTGCCTGGTGTCTAGAGCTTAGCCTGCTGTGTCCATTCCTGCTGAGAAATTGCCCAGTACCGGTCACCAGGACAACCCATCAAGATATTATGAGTTAAAGGAACTGTTCCTGGGGCACCCTCTAGCCTGCAAGCCACTTAGACATCATACTTGCTGGCTCTAAGCAAAACAAAGTAACATTTGTATTTATAATACAGAAAAGTACAAGTGGTGCTGACGCCTTTAATGCCAGCCTAAGAGAGGAGGATGCAGATGGATCAGGAGCTTAAGGACATTCTAATCTACATAGTAGGTTTGAGCTAGCATAGGCTACATGAGACTCTCAAAAAGCACAACATATGTGTGCATGTATAAGATAGAAAGAAAAAAAGGGAAGGGAGGAAACTGGATGTGGTGGTACACTCCTTTCAACCCAGTGCACAGGAGTCAGAAGCAAGTGGGATCTGTGGGAGTTTCAGGGCAGTCTGGTCTAGGTTAGCTAGGGCTACATAGTGAGACCCTGTTTATAATAAGTAATAATGATAATAATGGAAATATGGCCTATAATTCTACCATCTTCACATTAGGAAGGAAGGAAGGAAAGAAAGAAAAGAAAGAGAAAAGTTGGCACATGCTTGTCATCTCAGCACTCAGGAGGTAGGAACAAGAGGATCAAAAGATCAAGGACAGGGCCAGCACTCTAGAGGCAGAGGCACATAGATCTCTGAGTTGAGACCAGCCTGGTCTACACAAAGAAACCTTGTCTACAAAAAAAAAAAAAAAAAAAAAAAAAGGAGGAGGAAGAAAGGGAAGGGGAGGGGAGAAAATGAAAAGAAAAGTGGGAGCCGGGCAGTGGTGGCGCACACCTTTAATCCCAGCACTTGGGAGGCACAGGCAGGTGGATTTCTGAGTTTGAGGCTAGCCTGGTCTACAGAGTGAGTTCCAGGACAGCCAGGGCTACACAGAGAAACCCTGTCTCGAAAAACAAAAACAAAAAAAAAAAGAGAAGAAAAGAAAAGTGGGGCTGGAGAGATGGCTCAGCAGTTAAGAGCACTGACTACTTCCAGAAGTTCTGAGTTCAATTCCCAGCAACCACATGGTGGCTCACAACCATCTGTAATGGGATCTGATGCCCTCTGCTGGTGTGTCTGAAGACCGTGACAGTATATTCACATATATAAAATAAATCTTAAAAGAAAGGAGAAAGAAAGACAGACAGACAGAAAGACAGACAAAAAGATCAGAATAGCCTCAGCTATACAGCAAGTTTTCAGCTAGCCTGGGCTACATAATACTGTCACAAAACAACTACAAAAGCCTTAATTTTTTGTTATTGTTTAGCTTACTTGTTTTATGTGCTGTGTACATGAGTCTATCTTTCTTTCAACTTTCTTTTCTTTCTTTCTTTCTCTCTTCCTTTCCTTCTTTCTTTTTGAGGACGTTGCTAGGCAAGCCCTTTACCACTGGACTACACTGTCACATTCACAGTGCCTTTTGTTTTCTACTATTCATGTGTGTCTGGGGTGGCAGGTATATGTACATGAGTGCAGGTACCCTCACAGGCCAAAGACATTAGATCCAACTGAATCCAGAGTTACAGGGGTTTGTGGGTCATCCCAGATGGGTTCTGGGAACTGAACTCAAGTCCTCTGCAAGTCAAGACATCTCTCAAGGGGGGAGTGGGGGTTGCTTGGGTTTTGTTTTTTGTTTTTTTTTAACCTTGAATTCACAGAGATCTGCCTGCTTCTGCCTTCCTGGGCTGGGATTAAGGGCGGGTGTCACCACTATCTGCTCTCACAAAGCTATTTTTAAGTGGCACTCTCACTCTCGGGTCCTTTCTGAAGGCATGAGATTCATAGATGTTTGAATACAGTAGAGGATGAACCCTGTACAGATGAGGGAAGACTGTTTCCAGCAGTGGGACCAGTGAATGCCAATACCCTTGGATCAATGCGGACACAGGAATAGTGCAGCATGATGGCTACCACTTATAATCCCAACATTGGGGAAGCTGAGGCAGGAGGATTGTCAGGAGTTAAGAGTTTTTCTTAGTTCCAGCACCCACAGCTCCAAGGAAACTAACTGAGCTATATCTCCAAACTCCACTCTTTCTTTTTTTTTTTTTTGTGGGAGGAGGGCTCTTTTTATGACAGGGTTTCTCTCTGTAGATCAAGCTGGCCTCTGCCTCCCAAGTGCTGGGATTAAAGGCGTGACCACCTCGCACAACTGCACTCAGCCTTTTCCTAGACTTCCTCCGTGCCAGGCTGCCGTGGATCTCCAGGACTGTAGCCAGTCCACCACCCCAGGAGGGCACTGAACCCCACTGCCCCGTGGTGGCTTCCAGGCTGCATTTTTTCCCCAGCCACTGGAGAGAGACCACTGCTTTTGTCTTCTGTGTCCAGGTCCAACAAATACTTACTGAACAACCGCTGCTTTCATTTACACTTTGATTTCTCCCCTGCCTCCAAGGTGCAGTGAAGAGGGGCCTTACTGCAGAGCAGGTGCGGACTGATCTCCTGACTCTAGGTAGGCCTGTAGGGTTGCCTGGGGAGGAGGAGGGCCTGTGAGCTTTTTGTCATGTTAATATCCTCTGTTCTCTTACAGGTCTTAGTGAGGAGAAAGCCACTTCCTTTTCTGAAAAGGTATAATTCTAGTAATCAAGGTTAAGAGCCTGGCTTTTATTTCCTGAAGAGAAAAGAGAAGGGGGGAAAATGCTGAGCAAGACAAAACCATCTCATTCTTCCCCACTTCAGAATCTCGGGGAACGACACACCTGCAGCTGCCAACCAGCTCTGCTTGGGGCAGCAAGCAGATTTTTCTCCTTTGGCTTGACAAATATTAATGCCATTGTTCCAATAGGATTAGATCTTGGGATGAAGAAAGACTATTTAAATTGGCTATAGTGGAGCCTGCCTGTAACCCCAGCACAGGGAGTTGGGCTCAAGGGCAACCTCAGAGACAGAAACAAGGTCAGCTGGGCTTCCTGATGCCCTGCTGAAAGATTGTGTTCCTGACAACTGCTGTGTTTGGAGCATAATGGATAGGGACGATGGTCTCCACTCTGATGATGCTGCCTTTGCTTTTCTTCTAGTGGAAGCAGAACGCCCCGACCCTTGCACAGTGGGCCATAGGTCAGACCCTGATGGTTAACCAGCTGATTGATATGGAGTGGAGGTTTGGAGGTAATTAGATAGATCCATTCCTGGTTACCTGTGTGGCTGTCCTAGGGCTGGATTGCAGAGGCTTTTGGAAAGCCTGAGTAGGGAAGACTTGTCCTTGATCTCAAACACCACTGGGGGCCAGCCGTCTCCACCCCTGGTACCATCTTTCTGGTTCATGTTCACCCCAACATGGCTGCTCAGGACAGCCTGCTAAATTGAGATTTTCAGAAGAAGTCCTCAGTCAGTCACTTAGTATTCTCTTCTGTGTGTGTCACAGTGACGTCTGGAAGCAGTGAATTAGAGAAAGTGGGAAGCATATTTTTACAGGTACGTCAGTAGTCAGTGGCGATGGGGAGGGTTTCAACCTGGTTAAAGGTTACCTAAAGCTGGGCATGGTGGCACAGGCTTGTAACCCCCCACATCAGAAGTTCAAGGCCAGTTTGGGCTTCATGAGGTGCTTTCTCAAATGTTTATTAAAGCCGAATTGGTGTTTGTTCTAGTCAGTGTTCTAGCTATGAAGAGACACTATGACCAAGGCAACTCATATAAGAAAGCATTTAACTGGGCCCTTGCTTACAGGTTTATTGGTAATAGTCATCATCATGGCAGTGCAGAGGCAGATGTAGCGCTGGAGAGGTAGCTGAGAATTCTACATCCTCATCTATAGGCAACAGAGAGAGAGGAAGGAGGAAGATGGAGGGAGAGAGAGCAGGCCCACTCCCAGTGACACACTTCCTCCAACAAGGCCGTACTTCCTAGTCCTTCTAATACTATAAAGAGTTGCACCTGTGTGACAGAGCATTCAAGTATATGAGTCTGTGGCAGCCATTTTCATTCAAACCACTACAGGTTTGAAATCTTAAGTGACATTCCCTCTAAAGTGCCCTGTGCATCTCAGAGTAGTGTGGTCAGCCAAATGGTCCCCAACGTGCCTGCCTTCAGATGAACTCATCTTAGTGTTGGTCATACAAGTTCAGTTGCTTCACTGGCCTGGGGACTGTCAGGATTCTTTACATGGACAATTCAGTCCACTTCATGTAAGTCCTAAGATGGAGCCTGTGATGGGACCGGGACATGGCTCAGGGCTGGAGGCTTAGTTTCCTGTAGCTCCTGGGAAACTTTGGGATTTAACTAGGTGAAAAGGCTTGGAGGAATTTCTTTTCTCAGCTGTCATTTAAATGTTTATTATTATTATTACTATCTATTATTATTTATTGTGTGTGAGAGAAATGATGCATCATGGATGTGGAGGTCAGAGGTCAGCTTCATGTAGTTGGTTCTCTTCTCCCACCTTTATGTGGGTTTCAGGGGCAAAGCCGGGTCACCAGGCTCCTGTAGTAAGCACTAGCCACTGAAGCCATCTTGCTGGCCCATCATTTTAATTTTAAAGTTATTTATTTATTTATCTATTTATTTATTTATTTTCTCTACCTTCTCCTTTTCCGCCTTTCCTTTTAGTTAAAGTTGGTGGTTAAGAAAGGAAAACAAACTGAAAATTTGTATATAGGTGAGTCTGCAGTGGTACTTTGTAGCTTTCTACCTCCTTCCTTCAGTCTCCTGGGCTGGTAAAGTCTCCCTGACAGAGCCCATCTCTCTAAGACAAGGTTATCACCAAGCTCTAGAGCGGCCTCCACTTCCTTCCTTCTCAGAGCAGGGCTGTTGCTAGGCTACTGGGAGGTTAGAAAGTCTGAGTAGAAGGGGGTGAGGGGCTGTATAATGGAAGCAGGTTGGAGGCAAGAAACTGTTTTTAAAGATTTATTTATGTATGTGAGTGCACTGTGGCTGTCTTCAGACACACCAGAAGAGGGCATCAGATGCCATTACAGATGGTTGTGAGCCACCATGTGGTTGCTGGGAATTGAACTCAGGACCTCTGGAAGAACAGTCAGTCAGTGCTCTTAACTGCTGAGCCATCTCTCTAGCCCCTGGAGGCAAGAAACTCTTGTTGTGGACATCCCTGAATGCCCTGTGAAACCCTCTGTGCTTCTGTGTGACACCATTATATACACACTTTTGTGTTTTATGGAGCTGAGATCCTTGAAGTCAAGACTGTAGGTTCCTTATTCTGAGCCACTTAACTGAATGTAGCTCAGTGGACCCCTTGCCTTAGAATGCTATAGGGCGGGTTTGATTCCCAGCACCACAAAAAGAAAGAAACGGCTGCTGAGATTACCAAAGAAAATAGATGTCAGCCTGGAGATGGAGCACTGGCTACACAAGGTGCTGGGTCTGCTCCCCATCGAATGAAAGAATAAACACTAGCTGGGGGTAGCAGTGGATTTCCCTGGTACTTCTGTGGCGTTGAAAACACTCATCTCACACTGAGTTTTCTCTCCCCAGAATTAACCTTGCCTCAGTTCTACAGCTTCCTGCATGAGATGGAGAGAGTCAGAGCGAGCATGGAGTGTCTCAGCTGATCCTGGCTCTTGTTCCCTTGCTCCTGCCTCTTCTCTGACGGCTTCTCCAGGGTCCAACTGCCTCCGGAGGCCAGGTGCAAGAGTTTCTAAAAACAACAGTCTCAGTACTTGAGGAGTCCTGCCTGATACTTCTGTAAGCCCCATCGGAAGCCACCACCTCCGACTTCTGGATGACTTTACACCTAGATGCTCTGACAGCTGCCGCATCGCATCTGGGATTGGTTTCTTTCTTTTGGAAGGCTGGTATTGTCACCTCCCATTCAACAGTAAACAAACGGTTCCTTCATTCAGGTGGTTGAGTTCGTGTTTGTGGCTGAGGAATAGACAGGCAGTGTGGACATTATGTCAGGAGAGGTGCCATCTGTGTCACACTGTTTGGAGGGGGAAGGGCTCTGCCAGCCAGTGTTTGCTGTCATCTGCATAAAAGCCTGTGCTTAGTCTTCTCTGGAAAGAACCGAGGCCAGACTGTTTCTGGTTTTGTCTCTGTCTTTTGTGTTACAAGGAGGTAGGCCTTCTGAGGCCATCTTAGATTGTTTTGTTTGGTTCCAGAAGACAAACCACCTTTTGGTTAAGTGGTAAATTAAAAGAGAAACAGTTTCTAAAGAAAAGCTCTGAATCTACTAAATGTCTTTCTCCACGGTTTAAGAGTCATCCAAGTCTAGAGAGATGGCTCAGCGGTTAAGAGCACTGACTACTCTTCCAGAGGTCCTGAGTTCAATTCCCAGCAACCACATGGTGGCTCACAACCATCTGTAATGGGGTCTGATGCCCTCTGCTGGTGTGTCTGAAGAAAGCGACAGTGTACCCACATACCTGAAATAAATAAATCTTTAAAGAAAAAAAAAAAGTCATCCGAGCTGAGTGTAGCTGCATATTCCTGTAGCCTTGGCCCTAAGGAGGCAGAGACAGGAGGATCACCAGAAATTAGAGGTCAGTCAGGGCAGCAAAGGGAGAGCCTGTCTCAAACCAAGCCAGCCATGAGGGCGAGATTGATGGCTCTGTGGTTAAGAGTGCTTCCTAGTCTTTGAGAAGACCCTGGTTAACTCTCTTCTCAGCACCCACTTCTGGAAGCTCACAACAGCCTGTAACTCCAACTTCACACCTTCTTCTGACCTCAAGGGCAGACACACACACACACACATACTCTCTCACACACACATATACATACACACTCAACAATACAAGTGAAATAAATATTTTTTAGAAAGGCCACAGGGTTGCGGCATAGCTCAGTTGGGAAAGCGTTTGCTTAACATGCATCAAGTCTGGCTTTATTCTGCAATACTTCATAAAACCTGGCCTGGGCTACGTGACCCCTTGTCTCAAAAAAATAAAACCAGGGCCAGTGAGTTGGCTTATCTGGTAAATATAGCTACCCTGATGCCTGACAACCTGAGTTCCATCCCCAGGACCCACATGGTGGAAGGAGAGAACTGACTCCTACAGATGTAGTCTGACCCATACACACCTGTGCACACCCACGCATGCCTAGTAAGTAAAGAAATAAAATTAATACTTTTCCTCAAGACAAGGTTTCTGTACATAGCCTTGGGTATCCTTGAACTCCCTATGTAGACCAGGCTGGCTTCCTATTAAATTTTTTTTTTAAATTAAAGACAAAAAAGGGCACTGGCTGCTTAAGCGAAGAACCTAGATTTGGTTTTCGTGATGTTCCTACATAGTAGCTCACAACCCTCTGCAACTCCAGCTCCAGGGAATTCAATGCCTCTGGCCTCCATGGGTACCTGCACTAATATGCACATAATTAAAGATAAATAAATTATTTAGCCCTATTTCTTAAATATCCCTTTGAAATCCAACTTTGGACCATAGCTAATCTCATGAGAAAACTAGGCGCCTTCGACAAAAAGAGAATGGTAACTTGTTTTAAATAGGATGTAATCAATGCATTTTTGGATGGCTCACTATATAGCTCGGGCTGGCCTCAAACTCATGACAGGCCTTCTACCTTACCTTCAAAATGAGTTCTGGGATTACAGGCATGTACCCCACACCAAATCTTTACAATGGACCAAATACATGGCTATATCCTCAGCCCATAAAGGTTTTGTTGTTGTTTTTACATTTATTTTATGGAGTAGGCAGAGTCATGTGTGGGGGCTGCAGACTCAGAAGACAACCTTCAGGAGTGGGCACTCTCTTCCACCTAGTGGGTCCTAGGGATAGAACTCAGGACAGCAGGCTGAGTCACCAGGCCCTTTACCTGCTGTCCGCAGCAGAACAGTTCTGAGTAGACATGAGGACCCATTCCCACCTCTCTTTCCAGCTACTCACCAGAGGGGATCTGCTAGTTTGTTCTGTCTTCTGGAGCTATTTCTTGAATCTGTGTGCATATCTTCTGTGAGTATTATCTCACACAGAACGCAGCGTGCATACACACCAACCTATACCTTGTTTCTTTTCTTTTTTTTTTTTTTTTTTTGGTTTTTCAAGACAGGGTTTCTCTGTGTAGTCCTGGCTGTCCTGGAACTCACTCTGTAGACCAGGCTGGCCTCGAACTCAGAAATCCACCTGCCTCTGCCTCCCGAGTGCTGGGATTAAAGGTGTGCGCCACCACCGCCCTGCACCTTGTTTCTTCCAGTTAACATGGAGATCTCTCCTTATCAAAAGCAAGAGCTGCCTCAGCCTCTGCTTCTCCCAGTGATTCATCTGACCAGTTTCCTACTGGTAGATGCCCAGTGCTACAACTTGTCTATCTCCTCTTTATTTGATACAAGGTCTTTCTGTGACGCCCTCTATGCTCTGAAGCTTGAAATTCTCTGACCTAAGCATAGTGTGTGCTAGAATTATAGATTCAGATTAAATATGTTCACCATCATTTTTTCATTGTAATTGCACATTACAAGTACATTACTAAGCCCACCATGGTGGTGTATGCCTTTAATCTCAGCACTTGCAAGGCAGAGGCAGGCAGATCTCTGTGAGTTTGAGGCCAGCCTGGTCTACATAGTGAGTCTCAAGACAGCCAGGGCTGTATAGAGACACTTTTTTTCAAAATGCAAACAAACACAGTTTTTATTTACATTGAAGGGTTTTGTTTTGGTTTGTTTTTTTTTTTTTTTCCATGTCAGTGCTTAAAGATTCTCCATCCCTTTCTGGCTGTAAAGCAATTTAATGTGTTCATGAGTTATAATGGTATCTGTTACTTTGGTTAATGCCAGTATTCATCAGAGTTCTACAGAGAACAGAAACAGCAGAATGTCCTCCATGTCTATCAGGATGTGTGTGTGTTTGGGTTGTTTTCTTTCATTTTGAGAAAATCTTGTATCAGTAACATAGGCTGGCCCAGAACTCACTGTGTATCTGAGGATGGCCTTGAACTCTTATCCTCCTGCCTCCGCCTCACAAAGGCTGAGATTTCAGATGTTTGCTCTTTTGCCAAGCAGAGCTGTTTTATCTTTAAGGATTTGCTGTCAGGATTACTGAGGTTTGAGAAGTCTTAGGGTAGATGACAGTAACACCCAAAGAAGAGCTACAGTCCCATTCCTGAGGTTGACTACTGGCAAATTCCGTCTTGCTCCAGAGGAGGTCAGGCTTTTTATATTAATACCGTAAGCTGGTTAGATGAAGCTACTCACAGCACAGAGTGAGTCTGCTGTACTCCGATTCACCTAATTTAAATTTAATTCCATCTCAAAAACACCCTCACCAAAAACATCCAGTATGGTATTTAACCAACTGAGGGACATGGTCCAGCCATCCTTGTGCCAGACTGCCTGATGGGTGGATGTTCGTTCAGTGCTACACTTGACTATCTCCTCTTTGTTCTTTGACATAAAGTCTTTCTGTGAAGCCCTGGATGCTCTGAAACTTGATATTTGAATCTTTGTTCCCACCACCACCAAGGTCACCATTAGAAGTTCCAAGGACAACAAGTCGGTGCCCTTGGGCAGGGTCCAGGTGTGCTGATGCGACCCCGAGAACCCTGAGAATCTAATGTGAAAATTCACAAAGGGCATGGTGGTACCTTTAATCTCAGCACTCAGGAGGCAGAGGCAGCAGAGCAGCCTGGTCTACATGCACAGTGAGCTCCAGGCCACTTCATAGAATGTTAAAGCCAGAGCCACTCTATTAAGGCGAGTGTAGTGGCACACCCCTGCAATCCTACAGATGGGACACTAGGACAGGAAGATTGGTGCAAGTTCAAAGCCATCGTGGATTACATTGTGCACTTGCACGTACATATAAAATCAAACCCCACTCATCTCACAGAAAGAGAATCTCAGGCTTGGAGAGTGGTCACTGACCAGTTGTCATGGAATGCTGTCCTGCAGTCGGTGATAATCTTATTCAGGAATGGGAGCTAGAAGCAGGAGTGTCCTCAAACCAAGCCATCCAGAGCTGGCCTTATTCAGGATGTTCTATAAAAGTCACATTCTTGGTGCCCCCAGAGCAGGGTGAATTGAAGAGTCACGTTCCTGGTGGCCTGATGAAGTCTTGACCCTTCCACAGTCTTACCTGTTTTCTGGGAGCATTCTGCTGGACAGGTCTGACAGATAGATCCAAATGCTCATGGCTTTGCATGGTATCCAGGGTAAAAGCCGACCGACCCCTGGCAGCATCCCCTGCCCACCTCTCTGAACACAGTATCCCCATCCCCTCCTAGCATGTGTCCATGTTAGAGAAGCCACATCATAGGCCATCTGTACTCAGTGTGTCCCTGTGCTTTCGTTGTGTCTTTTTCTATGTTTATGTAGTCATGGCTGGCCTGGAAGTCACACAGAACAAGCTGTTCTCAAGCTTGTGGTGATCCTTCTGCCTCTGCCTCCCAAGTGCTTGAGTCACCTGGTACTTCCAACAGTTGGCACCCACATGGGCCTTCAGCACTGCCATGGGCATCAGGAGGGCATGGCCTTAAGTCAAGCAGCTTGGATTCCAGTTCTAGCCCATCCCCCACACACACACACACACTGTGACCTGACGTCCCCCCCCCCCACACACACACTGTGACCTCACATCCCCCCCACACACACACACTGTGACCTCACATCCCCCCCCCCACACACACACACACTGTGACCTCAGGCAACTGCCACAGCCTACTAGAATCTCAGTCTCCCTATTTGTGAATTGGCTCAGAGTTACTGCAGAGAACACTGGGCCCAAAGCCTGCTCAGCAGCCCGGGAGCTACTTGTGTGTCTGCAGGGTACTGGAGGCTTGTTGCCTTTGGGCTTGTTGGCAGTGGTTTGTTTTCAGCCCTGCCTGCTCTCTGCATGTCTCAGCTCTCCTCTTCTCCACATCCACACTGTCCTAGGTCTTACCCTTAAGGAACTGATACAATGTTGTGTCTATATGAGTATTTAGAGAGCATCAGATCCCCTGACACTGGAGTTACAGGGAGCTGGGAGCCAGTATGTAGGTGCTGGAAACCAAACCTACGTCCTCTCTAAGAACAGTAAGTACTCTTTACCAGCTGAGCCATCTGGCCAACTTCTGTTTCCTCTGACACTTATTGTGTGTTTGTGTGTGGACTTGGGTGGAGGTCAGAAGACAGCTTATAGAATTTGCTTTTCTCCTTCTACCAGGTAGGTTCCAGAAGCTGATCTCAGGTTGTTAGGATTTGTGGTACATTACCCTGTGAGCCATCTCCATAGCTTGTTGGGCTCTTTAAGACAGTGTGCCTTTGGGGTTGGAACACTAGCTCTGTGGTTAAGAGCACTTGCTGCTCTTTCAAAGGATCTGAGTTTGGTTTCCAGCACCTACATGACAGCTTAAAATCCTGCATAACTCTGGTTCCAGGGACTTTGACAGCGTCTTCTGGCCTCTACAAGCATCAGCCGTACATGCAGTGCTCTGACACACGTGTCAGCTGTTGCTGGGAAGGAGCACCCTGACCAAAAGCACATTTCTGAGTCATTCTCCATCATGCAACAAAGCTAGGCCAGGAACTCAAGCAGGGCAGGAACCTGGAAGAAGCCCATCTAGAGCTGATGCAGAGGCCGTGGAGCCGTGCTGCTTGCTGGCTTGCCCCACTCTCTTTCTCTTTCTTGTCTTTTTTGTTTTGTTTACTTTTGTTTTTCAACACAGGGTTTCTCTGGCTGTCCAGGAACCCACTCTGTAGATCAGGCTGGCCTTAACTCACAGAGATCCACCTGCCTCTGCTTTCAGAGTGCTGGGATTAAAGGCATGCTTTAGTCCCTTGGCTGTGTTGGAGTTTTGTTACAAGTATAAGCTACTCCATGTAGGAGGTTGATGAGGGTTTTCAGACGGCTCCGCAGGGATTCTGCCGTAATGCTGGGCATTCCAGCAGTCCTTCCTGCTGTCCACACTTCATTTGTCCATGGACTTACTCTTGTTCTGAGTAGGGATTCTGTCCTCTACTTCGGCTACAAAGTCAACCCCCCTCCCTTCTCCATACTATTCATTAAGATGGTAATTAATGGTCAGGCCAGGAGGAGAGGAGCCATAACTTTGCTACTCATACACAGCAGCAATTCTGTCAGCTCTGTCTGTGAGCAGCAACCCCAGACTCACTGCTGGCTTGTCCCTTTGGGGATCAGCATTCTTGTTAGAGCTTCCCTATGGTTTTGGGATGTAGACCAGTGGTTTCTTTGGTACCCAGGGGTGCTGGAGTGCAGTGTCTTCAGAGACCAGGTTCCACCCTTGGAGAACTTGGAATCAAGTTTGAGAAACTTGAGCAACGCACAGAGAATCATTAATCCTGGTAATCAGGCTGTGAGTGATGTCAGAGGTCCAATGTCTAGGGAACAGAGGGCATGGATGATGGGGGGGGGAGCAGGGGAGCTCTGCAGGCTGGGTCAGAGTGACCTAACAGGTGCAAGGGGCAGGGGTGGTGGGGTTCACTTTTGAGCTATACTTTCCCTTCCCATGTCCTGTGTGTGTGGAGGGAGATAGTGAGCTGCCTGGGGCCTCTGGGAGGCCCAGTACCTACTGGTGACTAAATAAGGGCTTACAGAGGCTTATGGAATAAGGCTGCTTTTACTTCAAAGAGCCCTTGCAAAGCAGCTCGGTGAAGAGAGGTAAGCGCAAATGAATTTCCTAGGCAATACCCCTGGGCTTCCACCAGTGCTTAGCCCGAGACTGCTGGAGGGCGGGTTTGCTGATCCCAGAATATGTGCAACGATTTTAAGTGGAACACAGCCAAGATGCTGGAAGTGTGTCAGACTCCAGGTCCTTAGAAACCTCAGGCATTGGCTGCTCCCCTGCAAGGAGCCCAGACCCCACCCTGCCCTAGCCCTCCCCTCTCGATTCTGTGGAAATCTTGAATAGAGGTGTTCCCTTCTTCCTCTTTCCTGGGTGGTTACCTCAGCTATAAAATACAAGGATTATAGAATTTAGGAGGTGAGGCAAAAAGAGCAGGAACCCAAGGCTATCCTTGAGTACATATAAAATTCCAAGCCAGCCTGGGCTACCTGACTGTTTTAAAACCCAAGCAAGCAAGCAGCAAGCAGGAATTCATTCAGATGATCTCTAAAGACATTTTGAACAGTGATGTGTGTGTGTGTGTGTGTGCGTGCGTGTGTGTGTGTGTGTGTGTACGTATGTACATAGGTCAAATGTAAGCTTGGTAGACTTCCAGTGTCTTTCTTCATATTTTCATTTATTAAAGATTTTGTTATATTTCTTTTTTTAGACAGGGTCTCTCTATCCTTGGTTGTCCTGGATCTCCCTGTATAGACCAGGCTGGCCTCAAACTTACAGAGATCCACCTACCTCAGGCTCCCAAGTGGTAAGATTAAAGGCATGCACCATCACTCCCAGATATTTTTATTTTGTGTGTGAGTGTTTGCCTGCATATATGTGTGAGAACCGAATGCATATGCCTGGTACCAGCAGAAGTCAGGAGAGGGCATCAGATCTGGTACTGGAGTCACAGACTATTGTAAGCCGCCATGTTGGGGCTAGGAATCAACCTAGGTCCTCTGAAAGAACAGCCAGTGCTTTTAACCGCTGAGCCGTCTCTCCAGCTCCTATAATGTTTTATTTGTTTGGAGACAGGGTCTCACAATGCAGCCCTGGCTGGCCTGGAACTCACTAGACTAGACTAGCCTCAGACTTACACAGATCCTCCTGCCTTTGACTCCCAAGTGCTGTCCCATAAGTTTTATTCTTTGTGTGTGTATGAGTTTGTGTGTGCATCTGCGGAGGTATATGTGTGTATACATGTAGAGAGTACAAGTTGTTATCTGGTATCTTTCTCAATTATTCTTCATCTTTCCCCTACCTTTTTTTTTTTTTTTTTTTTTTTTTTTTA
>NW_021604692.1:2909413-2910131 GCF_004785775.1 Grammomys surdaster | reverse complement strand
TATGTACATAGGTCAAATGTAAGCTTGGTAGACTTCCAGTGTCTTTCTTCATATTTTCATTTATTAAAGATTTTGTTATATTTCTTTTTTTAGACAGGGTCTCTCTATCCTTGGTTGTCCTGGATCTCCCTGTATAGACCAGGCTGGCCTCAAACTTACAGAGATCCACCTACCTCAGGCTCCCAAGTGGTAAGATTAAAGGCATGCACCATCACTCCCAGATATTTTTATTTTGTGTGTGAGTGTTTGCCTGCATATATGTGTGAGAACCGAATGCATATGCCTGGTACCAGCAGAAGTCAGGAGAGGGCATCAGATCTGGTACTGGAGTCACAGACTATTGGAAGCCGCCATGTTGGGGCTAGAAATCAACCTAGGTCCTCTGAAAGAACAGCCAGTGCTTTTAACCGCTGAGCCGTCTCTCCAGCTCCCATAATGTTTTATTTGTTTGGAGACAGGGTCTCACAATGCAGCCCTGGCTGGCCTGGAACTCACTATTTAGACTAGACTAGCCTCAGACTTACACAGATCCTCCTGCCTTTGACTCCCAAGTGCTGTCCCATAAGTTTTATTCTTTGTGTGTGTATGAGTTTGTGTGTGCATCTGCGGAGGTATATGTGTGTATACATGTAGAGAGTACAAGTTGTTATCTGGTATCTTTCTCAATTATTCTTCATCTTTCCCCTACCTTTTTTTTTTTTTTTTTTTTTTTTTTTTA
>NW_021604692.1:2895088-2909313 GCF_004785775.1 Grammomys surdaster | reverse complement strand
TTTTTTTTTTTTTTTTTTTTTTTTTTTTGAGACAGGGTTTCTCTGTTCTGGCTGTCCTGGAACTCACTCTGTAGACCAGGCTGGCCTCGAACTCAGAAATCCGCCTGCCTCTGCCTCCCAAGTGCTGGGATTAAAGGCATGCGTCACCACCACCCGGCTCCCCTACCTTTTTGATATATATGTGGTATGGGGTTTGTGTGTGTGTGTGTGTGTGTGCATGTGTGTGAAGGACAGAGGCAGGATCTCTCAGTAGAGCTCAGAACTCACTGATAGGCTGGTATGGCTAGCCAGCTTGCTATAGGGATCCCCAGTCTACACTTGAACAATGTTGGAATTACTGGTGAACTGTCTCATCCACTCTGTTCTTCACTCTTGAAGCTTTTGAGGAAAGAGCTCTGACTACTGAGCCTCTTCCCTATACTGTCACGAGTTTTTGTCTTCCTGTCTTTCTATCTCCCTTCCTTCCTTCCTTCCTTCCTTCCTTCCTTCCTTCCTTCCTTCCTTCTTTTCTTCCTTTCCTTTTTTGTGTTTGTTTGTTCGTTTGTTTGTTTGAGGCAGTATCACTCACTGAACCTAGACCTCACTGATGCAGCTAGACTGCCAGGCCACAAACAAGCCCTGGGGATCCTCCTGTCTCTGCCTCCCCAACACTAACATTAAAGGAATGCGGCACCATGCCCAGCAGTTTATTTATGTGCTAGGGATCCCAGCTTCAGTCTTCCAGTTATCTCCCTAGCCCCAAAGTTCCATGCTTTATGATTATAGTTCCCATAACCCTCCCTTGTCTTCATCTTCAGCAAAATAAACATCTACTCCTTCCCGAAGACTTCCGCTGTATGTGATCCAGTGGACACTGGTATCCTAACTAAAAATAGTTACCAGCGTTTAGTGGATGATTCCTTTTATTATTTTTGTTTTGTTTAGGCTTTATTGGGGAAATGTACTGGGCAATTCTTGATGCTGGACCTGCACTGAGTGTTTTATGTTTGAAAGTTTACATTACTGCTTTCTTTGTTTCTCACTGAACCAGAATTATAATCACCTACCTCCAATGTACAGATGGAGAAACTGAGGCTCCTCAAGTATGTTGTCCAGAAGCTCGAAGCTGGGTAGCATTTGGAGTTTGGAAAGGTTTTGTTTTCTCTCTCTCTCTCTCTCTCTCTCTCTCAATGTATTTATTTACTTATTTATTTTAATGTTTTAAAGATATGTTTATTTAATGTATATGAGTACACTGCAGCTGTCTTCAGACACACCAGAAGAGGACATCGAATCCCATTACAGATGGTTGTGAGCCACCATGTGAATGCTGGGAATTGAACTCAGGACCTCTGGAAGAGCAGTCAGTGCTCTTAACTGCTGAGCCGTCTCTTCAGCTCCTTGTTTTCATTTTCATTTTTGTATTCTTGTTTTGTTTTTTCAAGACAGAGTTTCTCCATGTAGCCTTTGCTATCCTAGAACTCCTTCTAGTTCAGGCTGGCCTCGAACTCACAGAGCTCTGCCTACCTCTGCCTCCTGAGTGCTGGGTTCAAAGCGATACCACTGACGCTGCCACCATCCCCACTGGCTTGTTTTTATCTTTATGGATGTGTACATTTCTATGTGAATGTAAGTCACATGTAACTGTAGTACCCTGGGAGGCAGAACAGGGCGTCAGATACCTCCTGCAGTTACAGGGACCTGTGTGTCACATAGTGTGGGTGCTGGAAAGCAAACTTGACTCCTCCAGAAGACCAGCAAGTGCTCTTATCCCCTGAGCCGTCCCTCCACACCCAGCATTTTGGTTTTAGACAAGCAGTACACTGTCTTTTTTAAGTTTCTCTCAGCTCTTGGATTTCTGTTCCCGTGACAACCTTCTGATGCTCGGGTCTCCCCTCAGTCCCACTGATGCGTCTCTGCCTCCCAGGCTGATGAAGGAAATAGAAACCTCCCCTTGGCCTTGCTTCCTTTTGCTCCCCAGACAGCCTGTGTGCCAGGCCAGGCTCTGAGTCAGGTGCTGGGCGTTGCAGAGCCTTGCTTCCCAGAGACTGGTCACCTGCTCCAGGGCAGTGTGGTCAGTGTCCACTGGAGGATGCATATGGGGTTCAGCTAGAGGTCCCACGCTGGTGAATCATGAGTTACCAGGAGGAGTGGGTGAAGCAGGAATGGCTGAATGCACCCAACTTCTGCTTTCACAGGGAGGTGAGGAGCATGGCCTGGAGCCTCAAGATCCAGGCCCAGCATTGGGCAAGAGAGGGAGGACGCCAGGAGATGGTCAGGGCCAGAGCCTACTAGATCTTTAGGGTCAGACAAATGTGCAGTAGGAGAGGAATCGGGAGGTATCTAGGCCTGCCTCTTGACAGCCTCTAGCTAGCAAGCAGTAGAGACAACAAGGGTATAGTTAAGTGTCAAAGCAGCCTACATTAAGTGTTCAGGACGGATGATACTACTGATGGCCCTCAGCAATGCTGGCCCTAAGTATCTTATCTTCTTGCAAGATGATTTGGTTCTTTGACTTGAGTCTGCTACAGTAGACTCAAACAAGCATTTGAGCCTGTGGCAGCACAGCGCAGTCACCTAGAGAGTGTTGAAAAACAGCACTGGGCCGGGCAGCGGTGGTGCACGCCTTTAATCCCAGCACTTGGGAGGCAGAGGCAGGCGGATTTCTGAGTTCAAGGCTAGCCTGGTCTACAGAGTGAGTTCCTGGACAGCCAGGACTACACAGAGAAACCCTGTCTCGAAAAACCAAAAAAAGAAAAAAAAAAAGAAAAAAGAAAAAGAAAAACAGCACTGGATCTAGTGACTAGGCCTGGTATTGTATCAGCTCTCCCTGAAACAGGAGTGGGCTGAGAGAGGGGACTTTGTGCCTGCCTGTCTGTCTGTCTGATTTTTGCAATGTCAGGGATAGAACCCAGGCTTCACTCCCTAATGAAGGAGAGATGCTGTGGTCATTCAAAGGCCTAAGTTGAGGACACACTCAAAAGACACAGCCGGGCATGGTAGTATATGCATTTAATCCCGCTACCTGGGAGGCAGAGACAGGCAAATCTCTGTGAGTTCCAGGCCAGCCTGGTCAGTAGAGTGAGACCTTGTCTCACACACACAAAAGAAGATACATGGACTTGAGTGCCAGCTTTAGGGCTCTGGTTGTGCCAGGCCTCTGGGGCACCGTGGTAGACAGTATCAACTTGGTGGGCTCGCTCTGCCGAGGGAAATGGTAGGCTGCATCAATAAGGAACCTTATGGTAACTGGAACAGACTTGTTTCTCTGAGTACCTTGGGCCTCATGCTAGGCCAGTGTTTTACCATTTGTCTGCACCCCAGGCCTTCACTCTCTGCTCTGTGTGATGCTGAAGTACGTGTAGGAGTGTGTATGTGTGCAGATGTCCTCACACTGTCACTGAGTAGCAGGAGTTCCCTGCCAAGCTTACTGAGGTCAGAGAACCACCCACCGAGGAGCTTGGCCCTCAGCTTCCACTTTGTTGGAGAAGCTGTGTCCTGCTGTTTGCCACTGTAGATGATAGGCCAGGCTCCCTGGTCTGTGAACCTCTTGGTCCTACTCTCATCTCAACATGGGATCACTAGGGTTGCACATGTGTGTCACCCACATGTCTTTGTGTTTACTGTGCAAACACTCTACCCACCGAGCCATCCCCCAGACCTAGCTTTTCATCTGGAGACTTTTGTTTGACTGTGTGTTTGTATGTGTAATGTATATGCATATGGTGTATGTTCACCTGTGTGCGGGTGCATGTGCTTGTGCGTGTGGAGGTCAGATGAGGACGTCAGGTGTTCTGTTCTGTCATCTCCATCTTGTTACTTTGAGACAGGCTCTCTTCCTGAATCTGGAGCTGAGCTTGCGGCCAGCAAATCCTAAGTGATCCTCCTGCTTATGTCTCCCAGTAAGCTAGAGTTACTGGTGTGCAGTCATGCCCAGCTTTTAGCATGGGTGCTAGGGACTCAAACTCAGGTCCTCATGCTTGCAGAACATGTACTCTTACTGAGCCAGCTCCCCAGCAGCTTACTTTTTCGTTTGAGATATTGTCTCATTGAGTTACCCAGACTGGTCTTAAATTCACTGTGTAGCTTAGTCAGACATTCCTCAGCCTCCTAAAAAGCTGAGCTTACAGGAGTGTACCACTAGGTGTGGACTCCAGGTGGGAGGGGGGGTTACATGGAGAGGGAGTTTATGGTGTTCAGGGAAGGTCTATTTGAAAAACTGTTAAGATCTGATCTTGTTGGAAGCCTAACCTAGTAGTGAGGCACAGAGGAATGGCACCTGCAAAGGCCCTGAGGCCAGTGCATACTTTGTATCTTTAGGAAACAAAGGGCCAGGGTAAGGGAAGAGAAAACAAGGGTAACTGAACAGAAGTCAGCAGGACAGATACCCAGGGCTAGGGTTAAAAGCTCAGTTCTTCCTCTTGGAGTTACTTCCTAGATTCCAATGGTGTTATCTGCCTTTGGGAGTCTTTGGTGTCCTGGGGCTGGTCATTTCCTTTTCATGGATCTGTTTCCCTTAAGGTAGATTGGCCAAGCTGGGCCCAGGAGTCCTAGGAGATTTGATCTAGATGTCCACACATTAAATAAATAAATGCCTACTGCCATATGGCACTGGAAACCTTTGGAAGCTGTCAGTGACATTTGCTCGTGTGTTCATAACTGAGCAAAGTCATTCTTTACTCCACTCTTGTCCCCAGGGTAAGTGACCCACCAGCGCTGATTTACTGGGCTGAGCTGGCCTTACTTCACATGCTCTCATCTGTCTCGTTCCAAGAGGAAAAAGAGGTCTGGGGGAGCTGGAGACAGGGGTTTGGGCTCTGAGGCTGTGTGGCCGAGGGCAGGGCCCTCCCTGTGAAGGTGTCATTCTTTTTATGAATGATTTCCTGACAGGACTGACTCAGACTCACCCAGAGCTACAAGGACTGAGGAACAGGCCTCTTTTCCGGAGCCTAATCTGCCGCAGGCAGCTGGCTCCAGAGGCGGAAAGGCCTGCGCGGCTCAGAGCTATGCGGTCGGGGACACTGGTGGTCTTTGGCGGTTTTTCTCCTCCCAGCTTTTCTTAGCTTATGATGGCGGTGGGGGAGGAGCAGACCCACTGGGCTCCTCTGTCTCTGTCTTCAGGCTCCCTCTTTCTTAGGAGGCCTGCTGTCAGCAGCTTTCAGCACCACTGCTTGCCTGGAACCTGCCGTGCCTCCAGCAGAGGTGTTCTGGGATGAGTAACACCCTTGCTCCACACTGGCCTCTGCAGCCAGGCCTAGAAGCAGAACGCAGGGTGGGAGCAGGGTGAGGGCAGAGCTCCTGGGAGAGCAGGAGGGAGAGAGAGGGAAGGATTCTGCCTTCTCCACCCAGCTATATTATTCTATCACGGAATCTAGATTCAGAGAAATCATTACTGGGAGAAACTTTGTGCTTGTGGCTGCAGAGGGAGGATTTTCAGGCCCATCTCAAAGCCTGGGCAGAGCAGACCATGGTGGCTCACACCAGGAGGAGAGGCACTCGGTGAGTTCTAGGCTACCCAGGGTTATAGAAGCTACAGTATGCCGGGCAGTGGGGCGCACGCCTTTAATCCTAGCACTTGGAAGGCAGAGACAGGCGGATTTCTGAGTTCGAGGCCAGCCTGGTCTACAGAGTGAGTTCCAGGACAGCCAGGACTGTACAGAGAAACCCTGTCTCGAAAAAAAAAAAAAAATTCAAGATTAGCCTCAGTTACAATGAATTTGAGGCTAGCCTGGGCTCCATAAGACCCTATCTCAAGTAAAGAGAAACAGAGACAGGGGTAAAGAGAGGCAGCTAAGGGGAGCCAGGGCTCCAGAGGTCCTTGCTAGTGTAAGGGGTCTTTCCTTCTACACAAGTTCATGAAACTTCGAGAAAATTGGCCACCTACTTGCTAGAAGAGTCTGGCCTGCAGGGCTCCTTCCTCGGTCTACACTTTATTCACTCTGTGGCCTCGCTGGGCTCAGTAAAGGGTGCTGAAATGAGCCCAAAAAGCCCAGGCCCTGCTTTAGCTTTACCACTGCCCCCTGCACAGGCCTCAGAGAACAGAGACAAAGACCTTAGGGGATCCTGAGGTGATGATGCCAAGAGCTCTATTATGGCAAGAATCACTAGGCCCCAGGACCCTCTAGAGGTCAGCTGTGATGATGAATTCTGGGAAGCTATTTGCAGGCACTATGAATGAGTAGAGTGGGGAGAAGGCTGTAGCTGTAAGACCTTCTGAGGAGCCTCTGGTGCAAGCCTCTTCCCACCTCCTTGTCAGTAGGCCAAGCCCTGGAATTTTGTGCCAAGTCTCTGGAAAGAGCCCTGTCCTGCCAGCCAAGGGACAGAAAAACAAGATTAAAGGTTCCAGGAGTGGTGCATGCCTGTAATCCTGGCCCTGGGGAGGTGTGGAGAAGAGGATTGGGAATTCAAGGACAGCATTGCCAATCTGAGGCCAATTTGGGCAACATGAGGTCCTGGCTCAGTAGATGATAGGTAGGTAGGAAGATAGATAGATAGATAGACAGACAGACAGACAGACAGACAGACAGACAGACAGACCTAAAAATAAAATACACAGGCCTGGAACTTGTCTCCAGCCTTTCCTGGGGGACTGCCTCTGAATCAGTGTGCCACCTCCCCCCTCTCCAGCCAGGCAGGGGTGACTGCTTCCATGAGTGTATACAGACTCTGGAGGAGTGAGTCTGGGGAAACACAAGTGTCTGTTGGGACTCACAGTCAGCTGCCCTTCTGGACAGCCAGCAGGGCTGAATTTTTCCCTGTTCAGCCTCCTTTGTGTTATGATAGATACTGACCTCCCAATGGAGGTCACCATCTCTTTATTTCACCCACAGTGCTCTAGTGGGGACTTCTGTCCTTGTACTTAATTCTTCAACATGCCGTCCCGCAAACTAGACATTCCATTTCCTGGAGTTCTGGCCTATCAAACCCCACAGCTGACACTCATTTCTTGTGAAAAGAACTGATCTTCCCCAAGGAGGGAGAAGGGTGAGGTCCTTCTCCCTACCCTTCTCTAGGCCCCTATTTTTATAGTATTGGTGACTGAACCCAAGCTTGCTCTCTGCTCCCTTTTGCCTCAGGTTCATCCTTGGCAGAGTCTGGTACTATGGTCACTTCAGAAGCCATGGATACCAGAAAAGGCAGGGATGTCACCAAAGCATGGGGAAGAGTGGTGGCTCCAGCCTGTATACTTCCTCTTTTTCTTACACTTGCTACTTCCTGACCGTGTGGTTTCTGCCCTCTGTGAGAACTGATAAACCAAGCCTGGAGGCCCAGCACCATTCCCTCATGCCTCCCCTGGCTGGGCTTGGGCTCTTACCCTGGGCGGTGCTTGGCATGTGGTTGCTGGATGCAGGCGTATGGCAGTGTCAGGTAGACTGGCAAGCTGGCAAGTAACAGCGCCTGGGTTGCCAAGGACATTTGACACACTGCCCTACAAGCTTTCGTCTTGGAAGGCTGAGCTGAGCTGGCTCTGTGACTAGATTGCTACAGAACAGCCTTTGCTACTGTGAGGAGGTTGTGAGGGGCTGGCCTCATGGCTCTTTGGACGCATGCAGTGCTTTCAGTACTGCTAGGCCTGTGTTTATAGAAGGTGTCTCTCGGCATGCAGCAACAAGGACCAGAAGAAGCTGTGTCTGAAGGAGCTACAGGTGCTGCTGGCTTCATCAGTATTCAGAGGTTTGGGGCACTGTGCCCATCTTGAGACACACTAGGAGCCAGTTTATCCGATGCCTATTAGATGACTTGTTAGTGACCCCTAGTGCTCACTGGGCCTCCCAGGTATCAGAGCCGCCCAGGGTGTGTACTGGACTTACAGGCCATGGAGACAAAGGGCTGAGTGCCTGGACTGAGTATAGCTAGGACAGCAGACTCTGACTATTGCAAGGTCATGTCATAACCTGCTTCTGTGCCTCGGTTTCTCTGTTAGAAAGTACTGGGGGTCCAGCCCTGCTGCTTCTGGTTGTCTGGTGTCTGGTCTTTCTCTCTGTGGCTTCAGTACTTCAGCTGTGCTCCGACCTTCTGTGTGCTCCGGTCCCCAGGCCAACTCCTCCTCACTGTCATGGCTCGGCTCCACTGTCCTTTTCTCTAAGAGGCTCTCCCTGGCTGCTTGTCTGTCTCGTCTCAGGCTCCACTATGTCCTAGAGCTTTATGTGTTGCCCCCCTTTGATCATCCTCCCCCAGCCGAGAGCTTGGTGTTTTTGTTTAGAGCCAGGCTCTCATGGAACCCAGGCTGGCTTCAGAACAATAGCCAAGCATGACCTTGAACGCTTCCGATGCCACCACCACCTGCTTAAATTTGCTTTTTGAGTCAGTGTCTCACTCTATAGCTCAGCATACTCTGAAATTCATTCCATAGCCCAGGTTAACCCCAACGTTGCAGCAATCCTCTTGCTTCAGCCACCCCAGTACTGGGATGAGTCGTTGTCCCTGACTTGAATATTTAAAAATGAGTGAATGAGTAGATGTCCTGAGGGTCTCTTCTGTCCACTAGCTGTGACAAAATGACTCGCCCACTGTGGGCGTAACTCATTCCTACATCAGTAAGACAGGGTCTCTTTATGTAACCTTGGTTGGCCTGGATCTTGTTACTTGCTGTGTAGACTAGGCTGGCCTCAAGCTTGCAGAGCTCTGTCTGCCTCTGCCTTCTGAGTGCTGGCATTCAAGTGTGCACCACCATGTCCAGCTTTCCCCTGGACTTTGGAAGGGTAGCAGACAGCCGGGAGCATACTAGTACCTTGGGCATCTAGCTCATAACAAGGACGGGTTTTCTGGAGCCTTATCACTGTGTCCTTGCTCCCCTAGCTCCCTGCTGCTCCCTGCTGGCTGTGTACATGAGGACTTGCACATGTGTGAACTCTGGTGTGTATGTAGAAAGAAATGAGGCCTTCCAAGAGGGTCCTGGACCTGAGCTAGGCAGAAAACACAGAGATGCCCCTAGAAAAATACTTAGCTTGGCCTGAGAAGATGAACCAGTAGATAAAGTGTTTGCCACACGAGGACAAAGGCCCAAGTCTGCATCCCCAGCACCCACTGAGCTCGCAGCATTGGTGACATGCCCTTACAATCCTATCGCTGGGAAAGCAGGAACCAAGGGAATACCTGGAGCTCTGTAGGCAGCTTGTCTTGCTGAATCAGTTAGCTCCAGGCTCAATGAGAGACCCTATCTCAAAACATACGGTAGAGATAGGAAGATACCCCATATTAACCTCTGGCTTCTGCACACACTTGTATGCATGTGTGCCTACACATCTAGACACAAAGTTTGAGGCTTTAAACTGGATATGGTAATACGTGCTTATAATCCAGCACTCAGGAGGCTGAGGCAAGAGGGTTGCCATAAGTCTGAGGTCGTTCTGAGATACACAACAAAGCCCCATCACAAAAGAAAAAGGGGGCTAGGCACAGTGATACATGTCTTTAATACAAGCAAGCATTCAGGAACTGGAACCTACCCTTGCCTACATAGTGAGTTCAGGCCAGCCTGGGCTACATGAGACTATGCCTCCACCACTCTACACACACACACAATTAATAAAGAAATAAGAGAGCTGGATGTGGTGGTACACACTTTTAATACTAGTGTATATGAGGTAGAGGCAGACAGATCTCTTTGAATTCAAGCCCACTCTGCTGGGTCTACATGGAATTCTAGCGTGACACAGTCAGACCCTGTCTCAAAAAAAAAAAAAGAAAGAAAGAAAAGAAAGAGGAAAGAGAGAGGACAGAAGGAAGGAAGGAAGGAAAGAAGGAAGGAAAGAAGGAAGGAAAGAAGGAAGGAAGCAGTTGGACTGTTGTTTGAAAAGGGCTGGATATTATTTGTTTCTGTCATTTAAATCCAAGCCCGGCTAACATGGCTGGCCTCTGGCCCAATAGCGCCTCCAGGTGGTTTCTAAATGCTGAATGTTTTGGGATTGCTTTTTCCCAGCCCCAAGCATCCAACTAGGAAGTCCAAGAGCATAAAACCACCTGTGCATTTCCAACACCAGGGAACACTGCTAGGTAGAATATATCAGGGTCTTTCAAAAGATGTCTGCATCTGCTTGCTTGTTGTTCTTTGAGACAAGGTCCCACTGTGTCTCCCTGGCTGGCCTGATATTCACCATGTAGATCACCCCAGCCATAGAGATCCACCTAGTTCTACCTCTTTCTCTCAGTGCTTTGGGTTTTCTTTTGTTTTGGCTTTTGTTTTTAGTTGTTTTTTGAGACAGGGTCTTGTTCATATAGAACTACATGCACTCGAACTCTCTGTTTAGCTGATGCTGGCCTTGAAATTCTAAGCTCCCTGACTCCATTTTCCAACTTTAGGAATGGGCAGATCACTTCCTCACGATCTCCTGTCTGGAAATGAAAGGGTTGGATTAGAAATGACAGAGATGGTATGAGGCTGTAATCCCAGCACTCAGAAGGCTGAGGTAGGAAGAGATTTCAAGGCCAGCTCAAGCTATACAGTGAGCTCAAGACCAGCCTGAGCTACTGTAGCAAGGACCCTAGCAAAAGTGAAGAGGAGGAGGAGGAGACAGCCATAGTATCAATGATGGGGTTGAATTGCTTTCTCTGTGCACTGTAACCTTTCTGCATCCATTGCCAGCAGTTTATTCTTCCAGAATGGCCAGACCTGTTTGCAGCTGAGCTGGCAGATACCAGGGAAGGCAGTGCTGGCCAGGACTGCCCAGGCAAAGGGCCTGCTGAGGTCATACAGCCAGCGGGCCTCAGAGAACTTTTCTTTCCATGCCTGTCTAATCCCTAAGCCTCTCCCCACCTCCACAGCACAGCCTCCTTCCCAGCCCTCCTCCTTCCCTCCCGCTAGCAAACACAGAGCCCCACATGGCCCCCAGAACCCGGCTCTCTTATTCATGTTGAGACATCAGAGTAGGCAAAGGCCAGTGTATCTCTGGGTACTTGAAGAATCTCACAAACATGTCATTGTAAACGGAGCCAAATGGCCAAGGGTAGGATGCACAGATGGACTCATGGCAGAGTATCCAGCAGTCCTACAGACAAGCACAGGTCATCAGAGCCTTGTGTGGGTGAGGCTGTGTGCAGATTCCCAAGGAGGCCAGCAGAGGGAGTCCGATCCCCTACACAGCAGTCTATGCTCTTAACAGCAGAGCGTCTCTAGCCCCCATTTTTATTGTTTGTTTGTTTGTTTGTTTTACTTTAATGTATATGAGTGTTCTGTCTGCAAGTGCACCTGCATCCCAGAAGAGGGCATCAGATTACATTATAGATGGGTTCTGAGCCACCATGTGGTTGCTGGGGATTGAAGACCCTCGGAAGAACAAACAGTGCTCTTAACCACTGAGCCATTCTCTCCAGCCCCACTTGGTTTAAATTTTTATTTTATTACCCTAAGTTAATTATTGTGTATATTCGTGGTGTGTGTGTGTGTGTGTGTGCACGCAGGAGAATACAGGGTGTCTAAGGGAACCAGAGAGAACAGAGCCTCTGGAACTGGCATTATAGATAGTTGTGAGTCACCAGATGTCAGCACTGGGGACTGAACTTGGGTCCTCAGAAAGAGTAATCTGTGAGTGTGTGTTCTTAGCCACCAAGCCATCACTTCAGCCTTTTTTTTTTAAATTCATTTTAATTTGTAAAGTTTTAATATTCATTAGCATTCATTAATTATACACGCCAGGCAGTGGTGGCACACGCCTTTAATCCCAGCACTTGGGAGGCAGTGACAGGCGGATTTCTGAGTTCGAGGCCAGCCTGGTCTACAGAGTGAGTTCCAGGACAGCCAGGGCTATACAGAAAAACCCTGTCTCAAAAAAACCCCCCAAAAAACAAAAAAAAATACCCCAAAAACATTAATTATGCACAATAATGGGTTATGACAGTCATACATATGACAATTCTTTTTTAATTCTTTGAGACAGGGTCTTACTATGTGGTCTTGGCTGGGCTGGAGCTTTCTATCTACACAGCAGATACATAGAAGACCAGGCTCCTCAAACACACAGAGGTCTGACTGCCTCGGCCTCCCAAGTGCTGGGATTGACGATATACACCACTGCGCCTGACTTGTATTAATGTGCTTGTATTAATTATATTCATACACATGCGTGCACACAAACACAGGTGCACACATACACATATGTGCACATACACACAGTGACTCTCTCTTGCCTCACTCCCACTCCCGTTAACCCCCTCCCCCTTCTTAACATCCTCCCTGCTTTATGATGTCTCTTTGTTTGGGAGACCCAATGAGTTTCATTAGGGTTGTTTCTAGGAGTTATGTTTTATTTCATTTTAATTTTTTGAAACAGGACCTTACTAAGCTGCCTAGCTGACCTTGAACTTGGAATCTTTCTGCCTCAGCCTCCTAAATATCTGGAATTACAGTACAAATATGTGACTGATACCTCCATTAAAAAGTTAATATAAACAAAGTTTTTAAATTAACATATTAATTCTATGCAATGATGAATTTAATTGTGACAGCTATATATATAATCTAATGTCCCCATTCCTTTACTTAAAAAAAAATCTATTACAGTTAGGTGATGGTGAAACACAACTTTAATCCCAGCACTCAAGTACAAAGCAAGTTCTAGGACAGCTAGACCTACACAGAAAAATCCTGTCTTGAAAAACCAAAAAACTATCATAAACCAGCCATAGTGGCACATACACACACACACACACACACAAGGCAAGTGATCTCTTGAGTTTGAGGCCAGCATGGTCTCCATAGTGATAGCTAGAGCTACATAGGGAGAACCTGCCTCAAAATAAATAAACAAATTAACTAATTAAATAACATGTTATATTGTGGGGGGGGGGGGCAGAGGGCAACTTTTTACCCAAAAAGTGTGAGTTTAAACTGACATTTTCATATATCAGTGCTTCCTATGTACTCAAACAATTTCCTCTTTTTCAAAACAACATTTCTCTGTGTAGCTCTGACTGTCTTGGAACTCACTCTGTAGACCAGGCTGACCTTAAACTCACAAAAATTCACCTACCTCTACCTCCCAAGTGCTGGGATTAAAGTTGTACACCACTCCGCCTGGCCAAAGGTTTTTTTTCTTTTCCTTTCTTTTCTTTTCTTTTCTTTTTTCTTTTCTTTTCTTTTCTTTTCTTTTCTTTTCTTTTCTTTTATCTGCACTGGTATTTTGCCTGCACGTGTGTCTGTGTGATAGTGCCCAATGTCCTGGAACTATAGTTTCAGACAGCTGTGAGCCACCATGTGGTTGCTGGGAATTGAACCCGGGTCCTCTGGTAGAGCAGCCATTGCACTTAACTGCTGAGCCGTCTCTTCATTCAGCCCTTTCAAACAAAATTTTAAAATGATTTAAAAAATATGCATAGGTGTGTACCTGGGGTTGGGGTTGTGCGTCTGTGTGGAGGCTTTAGGTCCTGGAACTGGAGTTACAGGAGGTTGTGAGCCCCTGAGTCGAGTGAAAGGATGAGCCCGCTTGTCTGAAGGCAGACTGCATGCACTCTTCGCTCCCGAGCCCCACCTAAGCACTTCCATGGGTATTAGCTCTGTTCCTTCTCCCAAGAGCTACAAGCCGTAGGAATTACTAATGTTCTGATATACACTTGAGGACACAAAAGCCTAGAAGGGTTAAGCATCTTACCCAAGGTCAGGAAGCTACTTTCAGAAGATATTCACACGGAGATGGGCTGGCCCCAGTGCCCACCTAATCTCTACGTGTGAGTCTACGAAGGTACAGGATAACTCTTTCGTTGCTCAGCAACGCGGCCATTCTCTGAGACACAGAACGTGGCCAGCGTTTCAATTCTGGGCCCTCGGCAAAATGTGTCTGGTCGGGTTCTTTGGGGCTTCGTTAAATGAAGTGTGCTGGTCTCTTCCTGGGAAGATGCAGCTGTAGGGAAGGGTGGCTTTGAGTCAGAAAGAGGGAGGGAGGCTGGCCTGTCTCTGCTCTCCTGCCCTCCTGCCTGTCCAAGGGCGTCTCAGTATTCTCAGCAGCTCCACAACAGCTTAACTAGTCAGTGAAGCTCCAGCCACCTTCTGTCCTCGCCCAGCATCGGTGCTTGCAGTCAGTTTCATCTGCTTGGAGCCTGGCCCAGTAGAGCCACGCCCACCAGAGCCACGCCCACCCCTCTGGCCTGCCAAACAGAAGCTGGGCAGCCTCTGGGGACAGCAATTGGATGGCGTGGTAGTACTCTCCCATTGCTCCCTAAATTCTTGGAATGAAATCCAAGGTGACCCTGGCTGCTTGTCTGGCTCATTCTCTCTCTCTCTCTCTCTCTCTCTCTCTCTCTCTGGGGGGGGG
>NW_021604692.1:2888294-2892088 GCF_004785775.1 Grammomys surdaster | reverse complement strand
TTTATTTTTTTTCATAGTCCATAAAATCCTTTTATGTCCTGTTCCTTACCCCCTCCGTAAGGCCTCAAGCCTGGCGAGGGGCCATCGAGGCACAAGACAAGACTTAGGAGCCGCTGGCTCCTGTACCACAAGTGAACCTCCTGGTGCTCAGAGAACAGACACACTGTTCTGGTCAGAGCATCTGCTGGCCAGCAGGGGGCTGGCTCCATAGGCTGGGCTGCTTGGCAGTCCTTTTCCCTCTGGGAGCTGTCTCTGGGCTTCGTTCCTCTGGCCTGGGCTTGCTGATTACCCTGGGCCTAGTTGGGCACCCGCAGCCAGCTTCCAGTTCCCGCAGCTCAGGGGAAGTGTTCTTCATCGGGTACAGGTCCCCGGCGATCACCGTGCTCCTTCCCTTCCCCCTGAACTCTCTATTCCCGGCTTTATGGCTTCAGTTTTGTGCAGCCACCATTCATGTTGAAGCCTCTCAGTTTTCCTTCTTGAGTAAGAAGCTTTTGGCTCTGCATCTCTCTTTAAGAGCCGCCATACTCCTCTGGCCCTCCAGCCCCTGCAGGAAACCCTGTGCAGGCTCACATTGCCCTCGCTTTCTCCATCATGAAAGGACTCCACAGACAACAGAAGCATCTCCCAGCAATCCTTTTCTTTTTTCCTTTTGGAGTTCTGATTTCACGTAGAGCCTAGGCTAACTCCAAACTCACTGCATAGCTGAGAGTGGTCTTGAACTCCTGGTCTTCTTGCCTTTAGTTCTCAAGCACTGAGGTTACAGATGTGAGATACCACGTCCAGCTCTTGTTCTTTTTGTTATCCTGAAATAACCCACTCTCCTCTTACCTCCATCACTGGATGGCCGGGGTCACAGGGGTGTGCACCATGCCTACCTCAAATGTTTCTCTAGCCTGGACTTAAAGATCTGGCTCTGTGCTTGAGAGTGTGCCCTGCTTTTCCAGAGGAAAAGGATTGCTATCACCCATGTGAGGAGGCTCACCACCACCTTTGACTCCAGGTTCAGGGATCTGATATTTTTGGTCCCCATGGGCATCTTCACTAACGTCTGTGAGCATGTGCCCGTGTGATTCCCAGCACCTACATCAGGTGGCTCACAGCTGCCTGCGGTTCCAGTGCCTCCATGAACCCAATGCATAGAAACTCTTTCAGGCATACATCTATGCAGACAAGTGAAAATAAGTAAATATGTTTTTGAGTCAGGGTTTCGCTGTGTAGCCCTGGCTAGCCTGGAACTTGCTTTGTAGACCAGACTGGTCCCAAACTCACAGAGAGCCACCTGCCTCTGCCTCCTCAGTGCTGAGGTTAAAGGCGTGCCCAATCTTAATGCCTTTTAAAGTTTTCCTTTAGAAATTAAAATTTTCAGGGGCTGGAGAGATGGCTCAGAGGTTAAGAACACTGGCTGCTCTTCCAGAGGTCCTGAGTTTAATTCCCAGCAACTACATGGTGGCTCACAGCCATCTGTAATGAGGTCTGGTGCCCTCTCTGGTGTGCAGGCATACATGCAAGCAGAACATTGTATACTAAATAAAAAATCTTAAAAAAAAAAACTTTTCTCCACTGCTTGCTGTCCTGTTTCCATTGCACAGCTACATACCCACCGCCTTCCACTCGGTTCTTCACAGCCTCAGGTGGAGACTCTTGTGGGCCTCTCTCCTGAGAGAGAGAGAGAGACACAGGAGCAGTCTCCCTGCACTGGCATTGATGCCATGTATCACCACATCCAGCCTCCCTCAGCTCAATCCAACATCCCACGTCAATCCTTGAGTCTGTGACTCAGTGGTGCTGTTGCTTTTTCTTCTGCTGCTGTGATCTTTCTTCCCTGAGAGACTAGGAGGCTCTTAAGCACTGGCTCTTGCACCTGACCCCAGAAGCCAAGATGGCTGGACATCCCAGATTCATCTGGAGGAAGAAAGGACAGACTCCTTTGTTCAGCCTGGAGTTGAGGGGGAGAGGAGGAGCCAAGTCTTTAGCCCTGGGCTACACCTGCTGCTGGGGAGGGGTAGGCTGAAGCAAGAGCTGTCCCAGGGGTGGGGCCTGATTAGAGACTCTTTGAACTTGCTGCGTGAGTCACTAGAGGAATGTGAAGCCTTCCTGGGCTTCCCCCTGTTTGGCATCTGAGGTCAAGAGGCAGGGCCACAGTGACATGGGTGTGGCCAGGATGGACCTGGGTTTCACCAGGCAGCCCCAGAGTTGACTCAACCTTGCTGTAATAGTGCAGGGACCTTGACAGGGTGCACAGTTTCACTCTCTATGAAAATTCACTCATTGCCTCGGATGACAAGGACCAGAGGGCAGGCCATGTGGACCGTACTGATAAGATGCAGTTTGGGGACACACAGGCCTCAGGCCTTCTGGAATGTCACAATCACCTGTGCCCTGGCACATCTGCATGTCCACTGGTCCTCAGGGGTACTTAAACAGGGCATAGCCTTGGCAGGGGCCCCGAGTCATCACCTTACGTTCTCAAAGATGACACCAACTTTGTCCCGATCTGAAAAAGAGGGTTTTATTTTTGTTGTTCTGGGGAGCTAGCTGTGTGGGTAACAGCATGTGGCCAGCAAGCCTGATGATCTGAGTTTAAGCTCCAGAATTCATACACAGGAAGGAGAACCAACACTCAAAATTATGCTCTGAACCCCACACATGCTTACACACACACACACACACACACACACACACACACACACACTGTCTCCCCAGGAGAAAGACAGAAGGAAGTTTCCAGGGCCTGGAGGGGTGGACAGCTGTCACAGGAAGGGAACAAGGACACAATTCTGAGGGTGTTCCGACTCTGTGGGACTCCTACCTGGCTGGGAGCCCACTCTCTGGAAATCTGTACTGCAGCCTAGGCTCCCCTACCCCAGAAAAGAAAAAGCTCTCTGGGGTGCCACCAGGCAGGGCTGCAGGGGTGGGAGAACCCAGGAGGATAGCGCCTCCAACAGCAAATGCTGTGTTCTTGGCCTCACTTTTCTGAACACTGCTTCTGAAGGAACTCACATGGCGGCTGTGGTTTGCTTAGTTGATTTGTTCATTTGTTTGTATGGTGCTGAGGATTAAAACCAAGTCCTCCTGCAGGACAGGCAAGCATCCTGGGCTGCACCCTCGGCCCCCAGCTGGCTTTTCTAAGCTGGGAACCAGTGCCCATCCGGTTGGATTTCACCTCCCAGGTTAGAATCCAAGAGCATTTGATTTGGAAGCACCCAGAAACCAGATGGCCTGGCATCCCTTTCCACATGAAAGGGTGAGTCTGCTCAGGCTGGGGAGGGAGCAGAGCCGCTTCCCAGGGGAACAAGGGTCAGCTCTACCCAGCCTTATTGCTTTACTCAGCAGTTCCCAAAGAAAAGCAAGAAACAAAGAAGACAGCTGAGGAATATTCCAGTTCCCTATCCTTGCAAGGCTCGTCCTGACAGGAAATTTATGGCTTACAAGTGAGCCCCAGAGGCCGCAGGACCTCTGGATTCCCTTGATAGTCCTCCATATAGTAGACTCATCTGGCAAAGCCTGGCCCTCTGTGAGGCCGCCCTTGGTCTTCTGTCGTTTGGCCCATGAGGACAGAACCCAGGACCTCATGTTCCACTCGACACCTCAAAGCTTCAAGGAACAGGTCTCTGAAGGGCATCTAACCCTCGTCCCAGCTCATTTATCTCTATCTCTATACCATTTAAATCTATATTTACACACCTTTATTATCTAAATATCTATACCTATCCCGACATCATTTATGTCCATATATCTATACCATCTATATATCTATACCATCCATATATCTATACCATCCATATATCTATACC
>NW_021604692.1:2888050-2888284 GCF_004785775.1 Grammomys surdaster | reverse complement strand
TATCTATACCATCCATATATCTATACCATCCATATATCTATACCATCTATGTATCTATACCATCTATATATCTATGCCATCTATATATCTATACCATCTATAGATCTATACCATCCATAGATCTATACCATCCATAGATCTATACCATCTATATATCTATGCCATCTATATATCTATACCATCCATGTATCTATACCATCCATATATCTATACCATCCATATATCTATACCATC
>NW_021604692.1:2882505-2888040 GCF_004785775.1 Grammomys surdaster | reverse complement strand
CATCTATGTATCTATACCATCCATGTATCTATACCATCCATATATCTATACCATCCATATATCTATACCATCCATATATCTATACCATCCATAGATCTATACCATCCATATATCTATACTATCCATATATCTATACCATCCACATATCTATACCATCCACATATCTATACCATCCATAGATCTATACCATCCATAGATCTATACCATCCACATATCTATACCATCCACATATCTATACCATCCATATATCTATGCCATCTATATATCTATACCGTCCATAGATCTATACCGTCCATATATCTATACCGTCCATAGATCTATGCCGTCCATAGATCTATACCATCCATAGATCTATACCATCCATAGATCTATACCATCCATAGATCTATACCATCCATAGATCTATACCGTCCATATATCTATACCATCTATATATCTATACCATCCATTTATCTATACCATCTATATATCTATACCATCCATAGATCTATACCATCCATAGATCTATACCATCTATGTATCTATTCCTATATCTATTTATATGTACCTATATCTATGTATTTTCTCTGTATTGTTCTGTGTTTATTCATAAAAGCAGTTGACGTTTATTTTAGAATTTAGGAAACTACAGAAAGGTAGAAAGCAGAAACCATGTGTCCCCCCACTAGCCCACGATGGCGGCCAGGGGCACCGTTTTTCCGTGTCTTCTGCTGGAGGGCCCCGTGCACCCCCATCCTATCCCGCCCTTGGCTGTTCTGGGAGCGTTTTTGTCTCAGCATTACAATTTTCTTTAAAGTTATTTAATGATTCTATAATAGCCTATTAATAATTTATTTAGCCATTCCCCTATTTCCTTTTCTTCATTCTATTTTAATTCTCTCCCAAAGGAATTTAGTAGTTTAAAAATTATTCTTTAATAGGAATCCAGGAGCCAGGCATACTGGCATGACCGAGTCTGTGATCCCAGCCCTCCAGGGCCTAAGATCAGAAGGTCTCAAATTCAAGGTCAGTTTGGGACATTTATCAAGACTGACTCAAAGCCTGCAACATATAAACACAACACCCAAAACCAAAAACAAGGGTTTGGCAAGATGGGTCAATGGTCAAGAGCACTTGTTCATCTTCCGGAGGACCAGAGCCCAGCACCCATGTCAGGTGGCTCACTGCCTGTAACTCCAACTCCAGGATATCTGGTGCCCTCCTCTGGATTCCATGGGCACACATAAACAAACAAACAAGTAAACAATAAAGTAATTAATTGAAAAACTCTCAAAAAAAAAAAGAAAAAGAAAAATTTAAGGGCTGCAGATGTAGCTCAGGTGGTTGAGTGCTTGACTAGCACAAAGGCCTCTGTTTAGTCCCCAGCATTGCTACTTCCTCACCCCAACCACAACCCTCAAAAAATTACAACAAATGAGTGGTGCCTGTAATTCAAGCACTTAAAAGGTGGAGGCAGGAGGATTGAAGACATCTGAGACGTCATCTAGACTAGGCATGTGTTCTACCAGCACCAGGGAACTTGACTCTCATGCCTACGTGTACAGACATAAGACGTACATGCAGGTAAAATACCTATGTACATTAAATACTCACTTTTTAAAAGTTTCAGGCAACCCAGGCAGTGGTGGCGCACGCCTTTAATCCCAGCACTCGGGAGGCAGAGGCAGGCGGATTTCTGAGATCAAGGATAGCCTGGTCTACAGACTGAGTTCCAGGACAACCAGGGCTACAAAGAGAAATCCTGGCTCGAAAATCATAAAAATAAAATAAAATAAAATAAAATAAAATAAAATAAAATAAAATAAAATAAAATAAAATAAAGTTCCAGGCTAGCTAGGGCTACATAGAGAGACCCTGTCTCAAAACAAAATAAAACAAAACAAAACAGTAGCAGACTAAGACATATGGTAAGATCCACTGGTCTCAGATTCTCTTTTAACAACTATTTTTTGTATGAAGAGCCAGACAAGGTCTGGTCTAGCTCAAACTGATGACCAAAAATCTTGAAGCTGCCTGGCTGATGATTTTTATAGAAGCTATGCCTTCCCTGAGCTTCTGTTATCTTTTCTGGAAAATGGAGCAGATGTGAGGTGTTAGAAGCATTAGTGAGGCTCACGGACACCTGGCACAGCTTGGTCAAGCGGTGAACACTTGAGAAGAAGCAGCAGCCCCTCTGGTGGCATGGCCCTAGCATCTGTCTATGGTGTATCTCTCTTAGCAGGAGTCATCAGTGGAGGGCCGTGGGATGGTCTTGTGCTGGGGCTAGCTGGAAGGCAGTAGCGGGTTGTCGATCCCCTGAGCCCTGGCAGCTATCCCTGGCACCTTGCCTTGGCTGTGTCATTCATGTCCTTCTCCTGCTGGGAAGGGCACAGGCTGCACCTGGGGCCCAGCTGGGAGAGGAGCCTGGTTCCTCTGCGGAGTTGCTCTCCCATCTGCCCTTCAGCTCAGCTCTGCCAGCCTCTCAGCTGGGACAGAGATGCAGGCAACTGTGCATGGAGGCCTTGTGCATGGGGAGACGGTGGCCGTTCCCCGCACCGACCATCTTCAGCTTTATTTTACTCGGCTATTTGTTATTTACTTGGCTTGGCTGTTTTTGGACAGGCTCTCATATAGCCCAGGCTGGCCTTGGACTCCTGATCCTTCTGTCTCCACCTTCTGTGCTGGGTTAACAGGTTCGCAGTGCCTCACCTTAGCATCCAGGCTTCAACTAGGGGAGAAATAAAGTTCCCTGAGAGAAGAGAATGAAATTTGCCTTGAGATGACCCAATACTTCCTTCCAGATAAGAGAGACATCTGGCCCAGAGCCCAGCTGGCTTTGTGCCTAGGCCTGCTGTTGACTTTGTGGGATATGGGTGAGTGGCTGTCTTCTCCCAGTCACCTGGGAAGCTAGGGCAGCTGCCTTCTGGGGTTCCTGGGAATACCTGTGAGGTTACTTGCGAGGGGTCTGGCTGGGTCCATAGTGGTTGTTCTAGGTCCAAAGTGGTGAGTCCCTGGTCAGGCACAAGGTGCACTAGGCTGCAGCTTAGCCCTCTGCATGGTGAAGACGGAGTTCTACCAGCTGCTCCAGGTCCTGGGTAATAGAAACAGACTGTGATTCACAGGGTGTGAGTCTGACACACAGAGACTGCTCACTTGGCCAGGATCATGTGGAGGGTTTTGCTGGTAGGAGCAAAGACAGGGTAAGGATCTGCCTCTGCTTCAGGCCTCCCGCCCAGGGCTTCTCTTCCTTGACCACAGTAGGCCAACAGAAGGGGCAGAGTGACCTTCATCAAACTAGAAATGCAGTCCCAGTGTCCTTGGCACAGGGTGGCTGGGACACCTGTACAGCAGCTGCCACCAGCTCTCCTGATAGTCCCCAGGAAGCCTCGGTGCTGGCTGGTTCTCAGGATGGTGGCTAATCACTAGGGTCTCATCTGGCTAGCAAGGACCCTTGGCCTCCTGCTCTGCCATCCGTGATGCTCCAGTGTCTCACAGCCTTCTGCTCACACTGTCCCTGATTCAACAGAATGCCCACAAATGCTTCATGACTTTTTTTTCTAGCTGTAAAAGTAATTCATGTTTACTGCAGGGGGGGTGAGGGGGAAATCAGGAAATTAAAGTTAAGCCCAGCGCTTGGGAGGAGGAGGAAGAATTGAGGGGTTCAAGGCAATCTCTGACTACATAGCAAGTTGGAACAAGTTGGAGGCTAGCCTGGGCTAAATGAAACTTTGTAAAAATAAAAAAAACAAAAAACAAAACAAAAAACAATAATAATTGCAACAAAAAAAAACCCACATTATTTTAGTTTCCAAACTTTCAAGTGTTATGTACATATGTTAACAGAAATTGTTTTAAAGAATTATTTATTTCATATATGTGAGTACACTGTCGCTCTCTTCAGACACACCAGAAGAGGGCATCAGATCCCATTACAGATGGTTGTGAGCCTCCATGTGGTTGCTGGGAATTGAACTCAGGACCTCCAGAAGAGCAGTCAGTGCTCTTAACTGCTGAGCCATCGCTCCAGTCCCCAGTCCACACTTCTAATCCCAGAACCCAGGTAAAAATGTTGGAGATGGTGTCTGCAGCTCCAATGCCAGGGAGGCAGAAGCAGGAAGAGCCTTGGGCTAACCAGTTAGCCTAACTAGTGGCCTCTAGGTCAAAGAGAGGCTCCACTTCAAAGCAGGTAGATGTGGTGGTGCATTCCTGTACTGTACTGTCAGTGCTGAGCAGTGAGAAGGTGGGTCTCTATGAGTTCGAAGCCAGCCTGGTCTACATAGTGAATTCTAGGTCAGCCAAGGCTACATTGAGAGACTCTGTCTTGAAAATGGGTGGGAGATGGTCACCTCAATCTCCAGTCCTCAGAGGAGGGGTACATGTTATTTCTGAAGATGACATTTAAGGTTGTTCTCTGAGCTCTAAAATCATGTGCACATACTCACACACTCATACACACACACACACACACACACACACACACACACACACACCCCTCTGGTAGAGGCAAGCAGACCAGGAGTTCAAAGTCATTCTCCACTGCTGAGGGAGTTAAGAACGACGTGACCTACGTAAGTCCCAAGTGCTGGGACTCTCTTAACATAGAGTCACATATATTCAGGCTGGCCTCAAACTTACTGTGTTGATGAAGAGAACCTTGAGCTATCAATCCTCCTGCCTCCACCCCTGAGTGCTAGGGTTATAGGCACGAGCCGGGAGAGCCTGTTTAGGCTGTGCTGGGATGGTCTCCAGGGTGTCCTGATTGAGGGTAGGCCACACCCTCAGTCCCCTTCAGTTACTTTTGTCATCCTAGGGCTCGAGCCCAAGGCTTCAGACATGGTGGGGCAGGGGCAGGGTGGTGCTCTACTATTGAATGATACTCCCAGTGCCTCTGTCTTTTAAATTTATCTTTTTATTTTATCGTTCATCCTGTTTGATGATGTCATTGTTCCACAGTGAGGTGGATAAACCTATCCACAGACACGGGTTGTTTTCATGGTTTTTCCTGACATGAACTATGTTGTTATTAAAATCTTTATAATATGTTCCACCACACTTGAAGGATTCCTCGTAGAATTTTCTAGAAGTAAAGTTGTAGGTCCAAAGACAGGCTTAAAAAAATAAAATAAAAGAGAGGGCCTGGAAGGATGGCTTGGCAGTTAACAGTGTATACTGCTCTTGTGGGGGATCTGAGTTCAATTTCTGACACCCACTGTTTCTCCAGCCTTCATTTGAAGGAGATTGTTTTTTCATTTAAAATTTGTATTGTATGTGTGTCTTTGGCCTGCATGTATGTCTGTGCATCGTGTGTATTACTGATGCCCTTAGAGGTTAGAAGAGGGTGTTGGAGCCCTGTAACTGGAGTTATGGGTGTTGTGAGCTACCAAGTGGGTGAAGCATATTAAACCTACGTCCTCTGGAAGAGCCAACACCTGAGGAGCCATCTCTCTAGGAGCTTAGGGACTCTTAAAAAAAAAAAAAAAACTATGAATAATGCTGCTGTGCACAGCCACATGAGTGTATGTGTGAATGAATGAATGGGGCATGAGTGTATGTGTG
>NW_021604692.1:2882340-2882495 GCF_004785775.1 Grammomys surdaster | reverse complement strand
TGAATGAATGAATGGGGCATGAGTGTATGTGTGAATGAATGAATGGGCCACATGAGTGTATGTATGAATGAACCATGAGTGTATATGTGAATGAACCATAAGTATATGTGTGAATGAATGAATGGGGCATGAGTGTATGTGTGAATGAATGAATG
>NW_021604692.1:2878640-2879340 GCF_004785775.1 Grammomys surdaster | reverse complement strand
GGCATGAGTGTATGTGTGAATGAATGAATGAGGCATGAGTGTATGTGTGAATGAGTGAATGGGGCATGAGTGTATGTATGAATACGTGTCTCTTTTCTCTTGGTTCTTTTTTCTTTCTTGAAATAGGGTATTGCTGAGCCGGGCGGTGGTGGCGCACGCCTTTAATCCCAGCACTTGGGAGGCAGAGGCAGGCGGATCTCTGAGTTCGAGAGTTCGAGGCCAGCCTGGTCTACAGAGTGAGTTCCAGGACAGCCAGGGCTACACAGAGAAACCCTGTCTCGAAAAAAAACAAAAAACAAAAAAGAAAAAGAAAAAAGAAGTAGGGTATTGCCATGTGATCCAACTCCTAATTCTCCTGCCTCAGCCTCCCAAGTGATAGAGTTACAAGCATGGACTCTCACACTCAGAGTGTTTTCTAACAGTTGTGTAGTTTGGGCTTCACATTTAGGTCTACAGTCCGTCATCAGTTAATTTTTGTGCAGTGTGAGGTAGAGGTCTGGTCCTCTTTCCCACATGACTAGTATCTGCTGCCATATTTGTTGAGAAGGCTGTCCTTTCCTTATTGAACTGGCTTGCTGCCTTTGTGAGCAGCTGATCTCAGATGTGAAGGTCTGTCCTTGGACTCTCAATGCTGTTTCAGATATGAAGGTCTATCCTTGGACTCTCAATGCTGTCTCAGATGTGAAGGTCTGTCCTTGGA
>NW_021604692.1:2841047-2878630 GCF_004785775.1 Grammomys surdaster | reverse complement strand
TCCTTGGACTCTCAATGCTGTCTCAGATGTGAAGGTCTGTCCTTGGACTCTCAATGCTACCTCAGATGTGAAGGTCTATCCTTGGACTCTCAATGCTGTCTCTGATGTGAAGGTCTATCCTTGGACTCTCAATGCTGGTCTTCTCATCTTTACCATTGTCTCTTCTGATTACTACAGTATCCTGAGAATTTTTGCAATAGAAAATGTAGTACCTCCAAAATTGTTTCTTATTCCTTTGTTTCTTCCTTTCTTCTCAGATCTTAGATTTACAAAATAGTTGTGAGCTGTCATGTGGTTGCTGGGATTTGAACCCCAGTCCTCTGGAAGAGTAGTCAGTGCTCTTAACCACTGAGCCATCTCTCCAGCCCCTATTTGCCTAGAATACACAGAGCCTGAGTGTGATCCTCAGTCACACACACACACACACACACACACACACACACACACACACAAAATGTGGACCACCAAAACAAAACAAAACTCCAAGCTGTAATGTTGATGGAGGTTTCATTAAGTCAAAGATCAATGTGGAGTTTTACCATCTTCATAATATTAGGTCTTCAGATTCTTTGTTTGTTTGTTTGTTTTGAGACAGGGTTTCTCTGTGTAGCCCTGGCTGTCCTGGGACCAGGCTGGCCTCAAATTCAGAAATCCGCCTGCCTCTGCCTCCCAAGTGCTGAGATTAAAGGTGTGTACCACCACTGCCCAGCTAGGTCTTCAGATTCAAGAATACAGATATTTCATTGATTTTGGTTATTGAAACATTTTAAGCAATGTTTTATAATTTTGGAAGTATAAAGTTTTACTTCTGTTAATTTTATTTCTAAATATTTTCTTTTAAAATTTTTATTTTATTTATTTTTAATTAATTTATTATTTTGGCTTTTTGAGACAGGATTTTTTTATTTTTTTATTTTTTTACAAATTATTGGCCGGGCGATGGTGGCGCACGCCTTTAATCCCAGCACTTGGGAGGCAGAGGCAGGCGGATTTCTGAGTTCGAGAATTTGAAGCTAGCCTGGTCTACAGAGTGAGTTCCAGGACAGCCAGGGCCACACAGAGAAACCCTGTCTCGAAAAACCAAACCAAACCAAAAAAAAAAAAAAAAGAAGAATCATTTACTTTTTCCTTATATATGTGAATACACTGTCGCTGTCTTCAGACACACCAGAAGAGGGCACTGGATTCCATTACAGATGGTTGTGAGCCACCATGTGGTTGCTGGGAATTGAACTCAGGACCTCTGGAAGAGCAGTCAGTGCTCTTAACCACTAAGCCAAGTCTCCAGCTCTCTAAATATTTTCTACATCTTTCTCTTTCCTTACTACCTCCCTCCTTTCTCCAGGCTTGCCTCTGGATGTGTCTGACAATGACCTTGACGTTCTGATCCCTCTACTTCTGCTTCCCAAGATTGCAGGTGCGCGCCAGCCATACCCAGTTTTATGCAGTTCTGGGGACTGAACTCAGACATTTGTGCATGCTAAGCAAATATTCTGGCAGCTGCATACATCTCAGCCTGTGTAGGGTGTTTGGAGAGCACCACGAAAAGCCACTTGGTACAGAGGCACGCTGGTTCCAGTTTTGAGTCACCATTGACCCTGCAGCCCCTGCCTTCTCTAGATCTGTTTTCTCTTGTGTCTAGGAAGGGTAGTAGTTCGCTCTTGCAATAATGACCTGCCCCACCCAACCTTAAACAAACAGCAGTGTGTCCGCCACTTCTCCAAATTGCCACCAGAGGGTGCTACAGACCAGCATTTGGCTGAAGCTCCCGGCAAGGGGCCCCCCCCAGGGACGCTGAGCCAAGCCGGTGTTTTCCAGGAGCTGCCGGTTTTGCTAGTATAGGCTTACTTGTTATGCCACCTACTCAGGACCTTTGTGCCTACTCCTCCCTGTAGAGAGCCTTGAACACCGAGGGTAGTGGGGTAGGGGCGCACTCTTGAGGCCAGATCCTTGCCAGATTTGATAAGCGGCCTGAGGTCCCAGGGTTCCCTGTGTCAGGGCAGACAGCCTTGAGTTTCTCAGCCTCCAAAGGATTTCACGCGCCTGGATCTCACGATGGCTCACTATTCCTTCCATCACAGAGTTACTTAGCAGCAAAAGCTCTCATCCTAGCTGCATGCCTGGCTATGAAGAGGGATAACAGAGCCAAAGACATGGATGGATTTGTAGACTCTGCCGTCCTTGAAACCACCGTATCTAAAATTTCAGATGCCTGGGAGCTTCTCGGGGTGCCCAAGCCCATGTTCCCCAGAACCCTCAGAGCAGTTCTCCCTCCAAGGAGGTCAGAAAGTTGCCTTCCTTTTGTTTTGCAGTTGACCTCCCCCAAAAAGCAGCATTTCCTGCTCAAGCCCTTGCATAGAGAGGCACCGGAGCACCCCTCAGAAGGGTGAGTTGAGACAGAGTCACTATAGCTCAGACTGGTCTCCAGCTTACTAAGCAGCTAAGGCTGGCCTAAAGCTCCTGATCCCCTTGCCTCTGCCATCCAGATGCGGAGATTATAATCCTGTGTCTCTGTGCTGGATGTTTTCTTTCTTTTTCTTTTTTCCCTTTAGTTACATGTTTACTTTTGTGATGCTGAGGATGAACCAAGGGCCTTCTACGTGCCAAGCAAGCGCCTACCCTGGACCCGTATCCCCAGATGTGTGACTGATTTTTCTCTGATTCCAGACTGGGGTCCCTTGGGAGGTAATGAGTCCCCAGTTCCTCTTGGTCTCCTTTGTGAGGCCTGATCCTGAATTCTGCATCCAGGAGCCTATTCCACAGGAGGGACCCTTCATGAGCCTCCCACTTGGTGGTGTCTCTAATCACTCTATTTTGTCTTTAGGTTTTTTTTTTTTTTTTTGTTTTTGTTTTTTTTTTTTTTTTTTTGGTTTTTCAAGACAGGGTTTCTCTGTATAGCCCGGGCTGTCCTGGAACTGACCTGGAACTGACTCTGTAGACCAGGCTGGCCTCGAACTCAGAAATCCGCCTGCCTCTGCCTCCCAAGTGCTGGGATTAAAGGCGTGCGCCACCACTGCCCGGCCTGTCTTTAGTTTTTCAAGACAAGCATTCCCTCTGTCAGCCCTGGCTGTCCTGGAACTCGCTCTGTAGACCAAGCTGGCCTCAAACTCAGAAATCTGCCTGCCTCTTCCCCCTGAGTGCCGGATTAAAAGGCATGTGTGGCAACTATCCTGTCAGTCACCTTTTTTTTTTTTTTTAAAGATTTATTTATTTAAGTTATATGAGTACACTGTCGCTGTCTTCAGACACACCAGAAGAGGGCATTGGATCCCATTACAGATGGTTGTGAGCCACCATGTGGCTGCTGGGAATTGAACTCAGGACCTCTGGAAGAGCAATCAGTGCTCTTAACCATTGAGCCATCTCTCCAGCCCGTCAGTCACCTTTTTAATTAAAAAAATAACTAACTTTTATTCTTTGAAATATCTTATTGTACTTTATGTGTATGAGCATTTTTTTCTGCATGTATGACTGTGTACCATGTACATTTCTGGTGTGCTGGTCAGAACAGGGCATTGGGCCCCCCTGGAATTGGAGTTACACAGAATTGTGTGTTAAGAGTTGAACCTGTGGTGGCACACGCCTTTAATCCCAGCACTTGGGAGGCAGAGGCAGGCGGATTTCTGAGTTCGAGGCCAGCCTGGTCTACAGAGTGAGTTCCAGGACAGCCAGGGCTACACAGAGAAACCCTGTTTTGAAACAAACAAAAAACGAAAAGAATTGAACCTGAGTTCTTCAGTAGAACAGCCAGTGCTCTTAACCAATGAGCTATCTCACCTGTCCCTCTAATCACCCTCTCTAGGGCACAGGCTGCAGCCTTTTGGAGTTGGGGAGGGGGTTCTGATCATCAAAGGTCAGAGGTCATTTGTTTAACTTTCCCCAGACTTGACTGTATTGTTAAGACCAGAGTGTTTGGGAGCTCTCTCCCTCTCTCAATGTAATAAAACTAAAGCCCCCAAACAAAACAGAACAAAACGGGAAAACAACTAAGATTCTAGAAGTCATCTTTGTGGCCTTGTTCCTTTTAGGCTTGACCTCCTGGGCTCAGCAGTGACACATTAGGAGTTGAGGTTAAAAGGAGCTCCGCCTTGGCTCAACACAGCGCCCGCCCGCCCGCCCGCCCGCCCGCAGAACCCACCACTGGTTCAGGCTAGGGGCCACAGGCTCCGCTTTGCCACTGCTCGCCTTTATCTGGGGAGGATTTGGGGTGGTGGGGAGGCGGGGGAAGTTGGAGGCAGGGCTGGCCAAGGTGGGTAGGAAAGATAGGGAAGTGGGGAGGGGGCCGGCCCTCTAGGGAGGCGTGTAGGACGGAAGGACAGAACCTGCACAGTAGGAGGCCTCACGAGCCTGGCCCCTCTTGTGGTTCCAGAGCTTCTGGTGCCTTCCATTCTTGCCAGGCAAGATGCAGCACCTTTAATTAGCAAGCTGTAACCTCTCCGATTCATCACCGGCTCAGTTTAATTAGCCGCACGAGGCGCCCCTGCCCCCAGTTCTTGGCTGAGCAGCTGCCTCTCTCACAGAGGTGGCCACCACCTCAAAGTGTCCCCTGTCACCCTCCCATACTCATTTCCCTCCCCAGAATGTGGAGTGGGCACAGCCGGCTGCCTGGCCGAAACCTCAAGGAGACTGTGGAGCTGGGACCTTTGTGCCCAAGACGCTCAGCAGTGGCTTCCTTCTTGGCCCCCTCACAGGTCAGGTTGGGCCACCGGGCTCAGGGCAAACCTCCAGTTGAATGGGGTGAAGCCCGAGAGCTGTCCCACCGTTAGAGGCTGCTTTCCCCTTCGGAAGCTTCCCCGGGGGAGGGGCAGGGGCATTTTGGTCTCGCTTGCTGAGAAAGGCCCTGCATTTTGCTGCTTCCCCACATTTCTTCCTCTTCCTCCTCCGCGGTAGAGGCTCAGAAAGCTGGCAGAGAAGTGGAGCCTCGGAGAGGGGCCAGGTCCTGGGACTCCACTCTAGATTCTGGGGCTTGGCTGGGAGACCCGAGGTGGAGGAAGAGACAGGGCAAAGCCAGGTGGACCTGGGGAGGATGGGCCAACAGGAAGCAGGGGACTGGTAGGCATGAGGCTTTGGGGTCAGGCAGGGGCAGCTCTATGGAGGACGTACACTATCTGCTCTTGGTCAGTAATGATGTATAGCAGCGGAATTCAGACAGTACCCCCACTCACCCCCCTTCTCCCCAAGTTTTTTCCCTGAAGACGGCTTCTAGGATGTTTCTTTTTATTCCCTTATTCTTCAGTGTGGGGATGGAATGGCAGACCTGCCGTAGCTTCACAGGGGCTGCCTCACCGAGCCACGCCCCCAGCCTGGGATCTGTTTTTCTCCTTCTGGACTACCCTAGTCAGTTCTATTTTTAGTTCGGAATAATGTCCTTTCTCTCCAACTTCACCATGGCTGGCCCTGCCTTTTCTTTAGTCTAGGCTGGTTTTGAACTCCCTATGTAGTTAAGAATGACCTTGAATTTCTGATCCTACAGCCTCTATCTCCTAAATATTGATATTACAGTTGAGTACCATTGCCAGTTTATTCAGTGCTGGGGAATCTCTTCCAAGATTTTACAATAGGCAAGTGCTCTTCTGTGGGAAATAAAGCCATGGTGAGTCCAACATTCAGCAGAATGGAGTACCAAAGGTTGGAGGCTTTGGCAGTGGCAGGCCCCAAAGACACGAGAAAGTCCATAGTTCCAAAAGAGTTTATTTTCATGGCGGATGTACCCCCCTGAAACTCAGGGCAGACCAGAGTTAAATAGGGAGGGAGAAAGGGGGAGGGTCTGGAGAAGAATACTTAATTGGCTCTGCCCTCTGGCCTTCATTAGTATGTAAATCTCTCTAGGGCCTGAGGCCTGTAGTCACACCCTCTACCTGTGCACTTTGGGAGGGGCTGTAATTGGCAACGTGACTGAACAATGTAGGTTCATGGAGACTAGACTGCATGTCAGGACCCTGGGTTCTGGGGATGTGGCCAAACACCTGCTGTTTCTCCCTTAGAGTCTCAGGGTTTCAGGCCCATGCCCAGCCAAGAACCAAGATACCCTTACACAGTCCCAAACTCTTCCAATTGAGCTGCATGCCCAGCCCTGGTTTTGTTTGGTTTTATTTGTTTAGACAGGTTTCAATAGGGCAGCCTCTAACTCTGTCCTCCTGGGTACTGAGATTATGGGAATGCACCATCATGGCCCTCATTAAAGAGAAGGTTTCACTGTGTAGTCCTTTGCTGGCCTGGAACTTACTATGAAGAGTATGAAGGTCTGGAACTCACAGAGATCTGCCTCCCCTCCCTCCTGAGTGCTGAGACTAAAGGTATATGCCACCATGCCCCGCTCTGGGTCTTTTTTTTTTTTTTTTAAGATTTGGTTTTACTATTTTTGATTATGTGTCTATGTGTCTTTAGGTATGTGCATATGAACGTAGGTGCCCATAAAGGCCAGAGGAACTGAATCTGAGTGGAGCTGGAGTTACAGATGGTTTCAAGCCACCTGAAATGGGTTCTCAACATTGAACTCGGATCCTCTTGAAGAGCAGTGCCTGTTCTTAGCCCCTGAGCCACCTCTAAGATCCTGTTTTGTTTTATTGCTGTGACAGGAGCTTGTGATGTCTTGCCATGAAGTCCAGGCTAGCTGCAAACTTGCCGTGGAGGTTGGCTTTGAAGTTGCAATCCCCCTGTCTCAGCCTCCAAAGGACTAGGATGGAGGCATAAACCACAGAACCCAGGCAGTGCAATCATAACCATAATGGTCATCAGGACCTTTGGGCCTCCAGGTGACACTTGCCAGGAAGCCTTGGACAGGTGACTTCTCTGTACTCTTGCCAGTCCCTCACCAAACACATGCCAAGAGCTCTGCTTTATTTTAGAGTAAACAGTCAGCTTAAGTTACCCACTCAAGCCGGGCGGTGGTGGCACATGCCTTTAATCCCAGCACTTGGGAGGCAGAGGCAGGTGGATTTCTGAGTTCGAGGCCAGCCTGGTCTACAGAATGAGTTCCAGGACAGCCAGGGTTACACAGAGGAAACCCTGTCTCGAAAAACAAAACAAAACAAAAAAACAAACAAAAAAAAAGTTACTCACTCAAGGAGACACAGCTGATGCAGAAGCTGAACCCAGAAACCTCTAGTAACTTGTAAACGAGTGAAATGAGGCACAGAGAGGTTGAGCGACCAGCCTTGGGTCTCCCAGCAACAAAGTGAACTAGTACACAGAGTCAGCCTGACCCTTGATAACCACTATCCCCAAGCTACATTGCTTTGGGCAAGTCACCACAGCTCCTCACTGCAGCAGAGCCCCGAGCGGTTAGAGTTGGGGATGTGGGCCTCCTATCTTGCTCCAGTGGCTGCTCCTGAATGTCAGGAGGGAAGATATCACCAGAAGAGCTGGTGAGTCCCTGAGGAGAAAGAGTGGAGGATCTGTCCACCCCAAATCCCTTGGCTCTTCTTCTTGCTGGCCCAGAACCCTCGGAAGCTGGGAGCCTGAGGTCTCGGTTCTGGATACTGCCCCATTACAAGGGGCAGGGCCGTTAAGAACAGCAGCAGAAGGGGCTTCTCCCCACACCCTGCCCTGCCCCCTGTGTGGAATCTGTTTCTCCTGCTTTCTGCTAGAGCCTGTCTGGGCAGTCCATTTGTGTGTGTGTGTGTGTGCGTGTGTGTCTGAGACAGGGTCTCATGTGGTCCAGGCAGGCCTCAAATGCCCTAGGTAGTAGAGGATGACCTTGAACTTGGAAGACTCTAAAATGCCATTGGTTTTTTATTTATTTATTTATTTATTTATTTATTTTTAGTTTTTCGAGACAGGGTTTCTCTGTGTAATCCTGGCTGTCCTGGAACTCACTCTGTAGACCAGGCTGGCCTCGAACTCAGAAATTCGCCTGCCTCTGCCTCCCAAGTGCTGGGATTACAGGCGTGCGCCACCGCCGCCAGGCTCTAAAATGCCATTGGATCCTGAGCAGAATGCAGGGCAGGAGTCTATCAGGGGGCAGCCAGTACCACAGAGAACTTTGGGTTTAGACAAATTCAGGCCAGGTTTTTCAAGAAGGCTTCCCACTGGCAGGGTGACCTTGGACAGAGCGACTCTGCCTCAGCTTGCTCAGAGCACTGACATTATCTGCCTGCCCTGACCTCAGATAAAAGATCATGAGCCGCCACAGCCAGATTCTGCGGGGCCTTGACTGACAAAACCAAAGGTCGGTTTTTTTTTTTTTTTTTTTTTTTTTTTATTGGAGCCCCTCCTCCTCTCCTTTTTGAGACAAGCTCTCTGTAACCCAGGCTGGCCTTGAACTGTGTAGTCAGGGTGATCTTGAGCTTTGGATTCTTTTGTGTTTACCTCCTGAGTACTGGGGTGAGCCAGGTTTTTTTTTTTTTAAATCCAGTGCTGGGAATTAGAACCCAGGGCAAGAACACATGGCAGGCAAGCACTCTACTGACTGAGCCAAATGAACTACATCTTCTGTCCCTTCTCTTTTCTCTTCTCATGTAGGCCAGGCTGGCTTCAAATTCACAAACCTCTTGGCAGTGCTGGGGTTGGAGGTGTGGACACTACGTGAGGTGGCTTGCTTCTTGTTTGCTGTTTGTTTAGTTTTTGTTGTTTTTCGAGTCTTGGCTGTCCTGGAATTAACTCTCTAGACCAGGCTGGCCTCAAACTCACAGCTTTGCATCCTGAGGCTGGGATTAAAGGCTTGCACCACTTCTGCCCAGCTCAGTTTCCTTGTCTACAGTGTGGACCAGACTCTCCCTGATTCCCTTCCTGCACCCCAGGTGCTGAGAATGTGGGTTAGCAAGGATGCAGGGCCTAAGGAGCAAGGTGGAGCCGAGGCCTTAGATCACGTGTGGTTCATCTCAGGCAGCGGTACACTCTGTGGGAGTAGGAGTGTGGGGGCTAAAGAGGTGAAGCTAGCCTTGGAACCCAAAGTCCAGCACTACTGTGACCTCACCCTGGTTTCTTCCTCTGTAAGATATTATCAAGATGAATTAAGGTCTTACCCTATGCCGGGTGTTTTCTATGGTGTACAGTGTATAGTATCTGCTCAATAAATGTCACTGTACTACATTGATTAGCTAATTAATGCATTTTCTAGACCAAGGCCATCTGGGAGATGCATTTGGTTGCTGACTGCTAGAATTGCCTAGATGTGGACAGGGAGATGTTAGAAGGCTCTTGAAAGTGACACAGACCCTACTCGCTGACTCTTGGTCACAGGCTTCTCTGCAGGTGCAGGAGACTCTTCATCCTCTGACACACTTTCCTGCCCGAGGCTGGTTTGGCTCAACCCAGAACCCTGACAGCACTCTGGTGTTTTGTCCAGTCTGTGGGAACTGGAGGCAGCTGTTGGGGGCAGAAAGGAAGCTGATCTGGGCAGCCACAGATGCTTTGGCTATTTCCTGATTGGGGCGCAGACCTTTGGGTTTTCCTTCTTCTTTCCCTTTGGCTCACTCAGTCCTAGAGAGACTGCTGTGTGTTGTCTGTCCATCTGTTCACATTCCTTGAGCACCTTTTGCAGGTTCAACCCATCCTGGTCCAGCATGGCTTGCTTTCTAGCTGTTGTGAGCTTTGGGTAGAAGACCAGATGCCCAAAGATGTCCCTGGAACCAGGGTGGTGGCACACACCTAGAGTCCCAGCACTCAGGATGCTGAGGCAGGAGATTCAAAACTTTGAGGTCAACCTGAACAACACAGTGGAACCCTACATCAAGGAAAAAAATACATTATCCAATTGTTTTCCACAGTGGTGCTGGGAAATGAACCCAGGGTGTTGTACATGCTAGGCAAGTGCTATCCTCAGGTTTAGTTTTTATTTATTTTTGTTTGTTTGAGACAGGGTCCCTGCTGGGCAGTGGTGGTGCACACCTTTAATCCCAGCACTTGGGAGGCAGAGGCAGGCAGATTTCTGAGTTTGAGGCCAGCCTGGTCTTCAGAGTGAGTTCCAGGACAGCCAGGACTACACAGAGAAACCCTGTCTCCAAAACAAAACAAAACAAAAAAAAAAAAACCAAAACAAAAAAATAGAGACAGGGTCTCACCATGTATGTCTGCCCGGCCTGGACTTTACTACGCAGACCAGGCTGGCTTTGAACTCACAGAGCTCCATCCACCTCGGCCTCCACTGGGATTACAAGCTCACACCAAGACACCATTCTTGGCTATAAATGGCTACTTAAAAACTACGCAACCTCGTTAGACAGCACAGTGCTCTTGTGGATGTCGGAGCATGGTTGTCTGGAGTCTGTTCTTTCAGTTTTGGGGTTGAACAAAGGTCGTCAGGCTTACGTAGCCGGCATCTTTACCTTGATGAGCTCTCCCTTGGCCCAGGCCTTGAAGTCCATCACCTGGGGACAATGACCGTGACCTTGACTCTTAAAGCCTCTGCGTCTCCATCTTCAAGGTAACTGTGTCAGATTTAGTTCGTTTGGTTTAGTTTTGTATTTTGTCCCTGTGGCAAAATCCCCTGAGAACTCCGTAGGACAAAAAGGTTTACTTTGGTTCTCAGTTTCACAAGGCTTGGTGTAACTTTAATTATTTCAATCCTTATTTTTAATGATGGTTCTTAAATGCTTTAACCTCCCTTGTAGCCCGCCACCCACCAGCTAGTGGGAAAGAAAAGATAAAGGTGATGGGGAGTGGACTTGTTTAGAAAGGTTCTTTGGAGCAACTCTCCCATCTGTGTTGTCTGGAAATCAGCAGTTCAGTTCACAGGTCACCAGCGGCAGCTCGATCCATTCACAAACACTTCACAGATACACCAGCAGTCCAGTTCTGTAGAGTCTGGTAAGCAACAGAGGTGACATGACCTAGCAGAGACAGCCAGGCCTCAGCCTCGGCACGAGTCGGCAGGAGGGACCAACAGGATCACCAGGAGGAATTCTCGCCTGTGCCTCTATCATTGAAGACTTAAGACCCACAAGCATTGCACAGCTGGCTGTACCAGCAAGCCACCATCACTCCATGGAGTCCTACTTGTACCCTCCAAACATCACGTGTCCTCCACATGCCTTGCCTCAGCACAGATCTTACCTCAGTATGTGTCCTGCCTCAGCATGTGCATCCTGTCAGCCCTTGTCTTAGTTAGGGTTTTACTGCTGGGAACAGACACCATGACCAAGGCAACTCTTAACATTTAATTGGGGGTGGCTTACAGGTTCTGAGGTTCAGTCCATCATCATCAAGGCAGGAGCATGGCTGTGTCCAGGCAGGCATAGCACAGGAGGAGCTGAGAGCTCTGCATCTTCATCTGAAGGCTGCTAGTGGAATTCTGGCTTCCAGGCAGCTAGGATGAGGGTCTTAAGCCCACGCCCACAGTGACACACCTACTCAACAAGGCCACACCTTTTAATAGTGCCACTCCCTAGGCCAAGCAGATACAAACCATAACAGCCCAAATCCATGGAAGCAGCAAGAAACTGCAGCGCATCACCAGAAGTTTTTTGGTGCATTTCTTTCTATGACATTGAGACAAATGCAGCCCAACTACGCAATGTAAGGTAGACCAATAAATGTGTATTGTTAGCAAAGAATCCTTCATCATGTGTCCTTTCATGTGCTTGTTTTTAGTAGAACGTCCTCTCTCCTGTGTCTGCTTCAGGGAAACGTTCCTTCACGAGTCCGCCATAGCCTTTCACACCTGTGTCCACTTTAACGAAACGTTCCTTCACGTGTTTGCCCCAGCAAAACACCATCTCACCGACTTTCCAAAGAACCCTCAAGTTTCCACTTCAGCTTGGTCAATGCTGGCGGGCGTCATTGTTTCTGGGCCTGTCAGGAGGACCCAGTGAGGTGGAACTACTGTCCTCTTGGCAGCCAGAGCGGCAGAGTCAGAGATGGGTTGGAGGCTGGTGACAGAACATTATCCCCAAAGCTTAACCCAACCCAGTGACCCACATCCATGCCCACCTTGGACCCATTCAGAGGATCTGAGACTGAGGGAGTGAGGGCGGTGTCTTCATCCAGTCACTCCTGTGGTGCCACCAGCTGGGAGTCAGACCTTCCACACATGGGCTTTGGGGGTGTGGGGGGGAGCACTTCACATCTACACCATAACAATGGACTAACTGAACCTGTTTTTGGAAGTCATGAAGGAAGGGGTCACACAGCCGCTGACCTTATGTCCATCAGGGCTTCAAACACACTTGGCCACCAGATGCCCTGCTATAACTACTTTTATGCCCGCTTGACATGTTCTTGTGTTTCAATCAGACCATAATTTAAGTATCCATAGTTTAAAAGCTGGGGTCTGAGGACAGACCTGAGAGAGCCTTGCAGATTATTGGAGAGTCATCCTCGTCCACACGCCTGCCGTGGCCCATCACTGGCTCCATCCACAGCCACACCCTTGTACCCTGAAATGATCCATTCACTATGTGATCAGTACAGCCGAGGAACCGAGGCCCAGCGGCTCCCATCCTACAGGGTGTTCCTGGGCTCATTTGCTTGGCTAAAAGCCAGGTTGTTGCAGTTGCTTGGCTCCTCAAGGAAGAGGTGGCCTCAAAAGACTGTTGTGCTATCTACAGGAGGGACCTCCATTATGTTTCCATAGACCTGGGCAAAGGGAAACCTGACAGGGTAGGAAGTTATTCCTCTGTTATTATTTTTTTTTAAGATTTTATTTATTTATATATGTATGTGAGTATATTGCTGCTCTCCTCAGACACACCAGAAGAGGGCATCAGATCCCACTACAGATGGTTGTGAGCCACCATGTGGTTGCTGGGAATTGAACTCAGGACCTCTGGAAGAGCAGTCAGTGCTCTTAACCACTGAGCCATTTCTCCAGCCCCTCCTCTGTTGTTTCAAACAAGCATCTCTTCTCCCATTTATTCCTGCTGTGGGCCAAGCCCTCCTCTGAGGTTTTGGTGTTTTTTTGTGGGAGTGTTGGGGCTCAGACCTAGATATTCTAGAGTGGCACTCTTCTACTAAAATGCAGTCCTGGACCTTGTAGCTCTTCTTACTTTCTTTCTAAAATTTTATTATTATTTCTTTAGGGTAGGTAGGATCTCTCTATGTAGTCCTGATAGGACATGAACTCACAGAGATCTGCTTGCCTCTGTCTCCCCAGTGCTGGAACTAAAACCTACTGCACCTGGCTTTAAAGATTTATTTTTGAGTATATGTGACTCCCCGTTCCCGTCCCTCCCTCCCCCACCTCCTCATGTGTGCACTCGAGTGTGTGCGTATTGTATATGTACCAGTGTGTGCAGGTGCCTGCAGAATTCAGATAAGCTGCCAGATCCCCTGGAGCTAAAGTCTCAGGCAGTTGTGAGCTTCCTGTCATGGGTTCTGGGAACTGAACTCAGGTCCTCTGTAAGAGCAGCAAGTGCTCTCAACAGCTAAGCCAACTCCCCAGCCACTGTGCATCTTCTTGAAAATTTAAATAATTCCCCTGTGAGGGACGTGAGGAATCTCACAGTCTCTGCTCTGCTTGCCTCTCTGTTATAGGTGGGTACATGAATTAAATAAGTTAGGCCTTTTCCTAACAGGGGCTCAAACCTAATCCCCCTCACACGCTGGGCAAACACGTTACCACTGAACTACTCTCCCAGCTATAGTTAGGGCACCTCAAATCTCACCCTAGAACTGCTAAGAATGAGTACTGGTACCTCCAGCACACAGACAAGCAGAGCCTGATTTGGAAACAATTTTCTTGGTCATCGACAGGACTGTGAGCCTCAGGTTCACGTATGCAGAGAGCCAAGGAGGAGTGGCTCAGTAGAGGCTACTGGCCATCCAACCCTGCATGCTCCTCCCCAAGCCCAGGAGACAGCCCCCTGAGTGCTGGGGAAAGCAACAGATATAAGAAGCCTGGACCTCTGCCTATTGGCTGGCAGAGGGGGAGGGGACCTCCACCTTTCCCTCAGGCCTGGTCCCTCCTGTGCTCCATTGGAGACAGCTGCTCTGGGCCCCACAGGCAAAGCTGCCACCTGGTTTGTATCCTGTCCTTCTCTGCCCTCTGACCCTAAGCCCCTCCCTTTCATCTCATCCAGCCCCTCCTCCAGACAGTCCTCAGCCTCCTCTGGAGTCCTGGCATGAATCCCAGTCCAACCTCTGCCCAGCACTGTGACTTTAGGCAGGGGAATAGGACCTCTCTGAACCTAATTCATTCTCCTCAAACATGGATCAGAGCAAGCTTGGGTCTGGTTCTGACACCCCATATATTTGCTTTGGTCTTCTGAGCCAATGACTCAAGCTCTCTGGGCCTCAGTATCTTCAGCTGGAAAAGGGGACCACACTAGCACATCAGATATTTAGGAACTAACTGAGAAAATGCCGGACAAATGTTCAGATTGACGACAAAGATAGAGTGCATGTTGGATTTATTAGCTGCCATCCATCCAAATCTGGGCCTTTTGGATTCTTTTAAGAATAGAGTTCTGTGACTTCTCCCCAGGCACTGGGTCCTTGGCCTCTGAGTCTTGTCCCTTCTGCTGCCATCAGACTAGACAGACTAGAACTTTGTTATACACACACACACACACACACACACACACACACACACACACATGAGATGAAGACCATAGGCTCCAGATTTTGCTAGGAAAAGGAAGGCTTAGCTATTCTCTCACTCGCTAGATACTTCCAGGCGCTGGTGGGCCTTGCTTGCCCAAAGAAGACAAAGACCCTACCCCCATGGTGCCCATACTCTAGAACAGCCTTAGAGCATCAGTTCTCAACCTGTGGGTTGTGACCCCCTGGTGGGGGTGAAACATCCCTTTCACAGGGGTAGCCTATCAGAAATCCTGCATATCAGATATGTATGGTTCATTACAGCAGCAAAATCACAGTTATGAAGTAGCAACAAAAATAATTTTATGGTTGGGGGGTCACCACAGCATGAGGAACTGCGTTAGAGAGAGAGAGTGAGAGAGAGAGAGAGAGAGAGAGAGAGAGAGAGAGAGAGAGAGCGCCTCACTGGGTGGGTAAGAGACAGCATGTTTGTTGGTGAGATATGCCAGGGAAACAGGGCAGGGAGAGAGATGGGGTAGCAGGCAGGGTATCATTTGAGGCAGGGTGGCCGGGGAAAGTCCCTCAGAGATGGTGGCACTGAGCATAAATTCCTAGGAGGTGGAGTTACTGCTCCTTCCTTTACCCATTCACCACTCACAGGCAGGCTCAGCACCTGTGCTTTGGGCTGTGCTGTGGCCTTGCTGTGGCAGTGGTTGGGAGGTACAGATACAAGCCCCATCCCACCCTGGGTGGCTCAGGCTGTGGTCTCCCAGCAGTGAGCGGAACACATCCCACCTACCTCGTGAGGCTGGGAGGGCTAATCCTCTTGCTTTGCAGACCAGGGAGGGCTTTTGGAAGCAAGACTTTCAGTGGCAAATTGAGGCAGCCCTGGGCAGACAGGGTGAGTGAGTCCCCCATGGGCTGACCTTTGTGCCTGAGGGGAGGAGAAGCCAGAAGAGCCCTGGCCCCACTGAGGATATGGAAGGGAAGATTGGATGCCTTTGACAGGGAAGCAGAAGAGTGGAGACTCTGAGGCCCAGGCTGTATAGTGTGTGTGTGTGAGGGGGGGGTAAGAGGCTAGTGTAGGGACATGACTGTCTTCTGGGGCTTATTAAGGGAAGAGACAAGAAAGGGTGACAAAGTGACATTGACTAAGTAGTTGTCCTCATGCAGTAGTCAGCTCGTCAGAACTGGCAACTTTAAAAGAACAGAGTTTGAATTGTTATGATGGTGCAAGCTTCTAATCCTAGCACTTGGGAGGCAGAGGCAAGAGGATCTCTGTGAGTTCAAGGCCAGCCTGGTCTACATAGTAAGTTCAGGGCCTGACAGGGCTACAAATTAAGACCTTGTCTCAAACAAAAAACAAACAAACAAACAAATAAATAAATGAAAGAAAAAGAAAGAGTCGGAAGCACCCAGTGCCCTTAGGAGCCCTTGCCAAGGCCAAGTGTGAGATGTCTGCCCCAGATCAGCAAGCCGGAGCTGAGGCTGGAAGCCCTGGAACACCCCAGTGAGAGGTGTTTGCTGGGTCTTCTTGACATTTTCAAAATGAAATGTTGGAAGAGGAGGATGAATAAAGCTCTATTCTCGGGTCCTATGAGGTCTATAGGGAGGAAGGAAGGAATCCCATACTCCAAGCCATGGTCCAGAGGGGGACTGGATGTGTGAGCCCTTAATTTGTGCTCAGGTATCAGAAGGTTTTCAGTGTAGAACCCTGAGGCATCCTGACACATCGGGAGCAAGAAGGAGAGCAAGAAGGAGAAGGACAGAGGAACAGAGGAAATCTAGGCACCAGGAGGTGGGCATGGCAGGTGGTTTTGTGTGGCTCAGTGGAGGGTCTGATGTTCTGGGAGGTTCAGTGCAGGCTGCCGGGAAGAGGACTCAGCTTCTCAGACGGCCCCTCCTCAGCATTGGACCCTTGCAGTGTGCCTGGCCCATGGTCACAGAGGACACAGAATTGGTTTTCAGTGCTGGGATAGAATCCAGGTTATGGAAGCACTGAGTTTCACAGCCAGCTCTGGGAAATCATTTCTAAGGGAGAAATCAGGAGCTAGGATGCAGCTCTCAGGGTAGAGGCCTAGGTTCATCCCTGATAGAAAAATAAAAGGAAAGCCTGGTGGTGACTAGAGAGCTGGATCCATGCCTAAGAGCACTGTCTGGTATTGCAGAGAACTGGATTCAGTTCCCAGTGCCCGCATGGCAGCTCACAACCATGGAATTCTAGTTCCATGGGACTTAACGTCTCTTCCGACTTCCATGGGTACAGGTCATGTGTGGCCCACAGACATACACACAGGCACAACACCCATACACGTAAATCAATAAAATAAAAATAAATAGATCTTATTAAAATGTGCTAAGTAAAGTACACGTTATTTATTTATTACCTTTTTTTTTTTTTTCTCGAGACAGGGTTTTTCCATATAGCACTGGATGTCCTGGAAGACAGCTCTGTAGACCAGGCTGGCCATGAACTCAGAGATTTGTCTGTCTCTGCCTCCTGAGTGCTGAGATTTAAGACCACCTCAGCTACCACCATCAGGTTTTCTCTCTTATTGAGTTGGCTTCGTGTCTCCCTTAGATTTTGTTCATCTTCTTTTTTTACAGTAAAAACTTAAGAGCAGTGAGGTGGTGGTGGTGCATGCTTCTAATCCTAGCACTTGGGAAGCAGAGGCAGGCAGATCTCTGTGAGTTCAAGGCCAGCCTGGTCTACAGAGTGAGTTGCAGGGCAGCCAGGGTTACACAGAGAAACCCAGTCTTGAAAAACAAAACAAACAAAAAAGAAGGTCTGGGATGTTGCTCAGTGGTAGGGCACCTGCCTAGCATGCATAAGGCTCTGGATTCAACCCCAGCACCAAAGAAAAAAAAAATCCTGCTTTCTGTTTGCTAGGTGTGGTTATCCTTAACTTTCAGTGTGATAGAATCTAGAATCACCTGGGAGATGGGTCTCTGACACACCTGTGAGGGATTATCTTGATGCCATTAACTAACGTAGGAAGACCCACCTTTATCGTGGGTGTGACCATTCCCTGAACGGTATAAAATGCGAAGCGAGCACTCTGATCATCAGCCTGCTGTGGTTCCATTCTCTCTGCTTCTCGCTGAAGCCCAGGATTCAATTCCCACCACAGCAGAAACCCGTGGTGGCACATGCCTGTAGTTCTGGCATTCAAGACTAAGGTCATTATTGGCAAGGTAGAGAAGTCAGCCTGAGCTGCGTGAGACCATCTCAAAACAAGCAAGCAAGCAAGCAAGCAAGCAAACAAATAAACCATTGTGGGGAAGGGAGAAAATATTCAAGAGGTTCCACTACCCCTCGAGGATCTGTAGGTAGATCATGGCCACTGTGGGAGGGAGAGAGATTTTCTTCAGTGATGTAGCCACTGGTAAGGTGCTGGTGTTCTTGTGAATAACCTGTTATCCATGCTCCTGTAAGCAACTTTAATGAAACTCCCAGGGTTACAAGAAAAGAAAGAGGAGGAGGAGGGGGAGGAGAAGAAGAGTAGGAAGGAAGGAAGGAAGGAAGGAAGGAAGGAAGGAAGGAAGGAAGGAAGGGAGGAGAAAGGACACCAGCTGGAAGAAGGGTTAGTAAATGAGGCAGGGAGACAAGTTAATAGGAGATGAATATCATTGAAATATAGTATAGGAGGCGGGGGTGGTGGCATGCACTTTTAATCCCAGCATTTAAAGCAAAGGCAGGTGGACTCTGTGTGTTCCAGGCCAGCCTGGTCTACATAATGAGTTCTAGGGCAGCCAGGGATACACAGTGAGATACCCTATTTCAAAACAAACAAACAAAGCAAAACAAAATCCATAGGATAGCGGTTATACCCATGGCTTAACGGTCCAAGCGCTTTCCGCTCTTTCAGAGAATCCAAATTGGATTCCCAGCACCCACCTGGCTGTCTATAACTCCTGTTTCAGGAGATCCAACACCCTCTAAAGGCCCCAGGTATGCATGTGATAGACAGACATGAATGAATTCAGGCAAGATATTCACACACATAAAATAAAACAAAAAAAATATTTAAAATTAAAAAACAAAAAACTGCCGGGCGGTGGTGGCACACACCTTTAATCCCAGCACTTGGGAGGCAAAGGCGCGGATTTCTGAGTTCAAGGCCAGCCTGGTCTACAGAGTGAGTTCCAGGATAGCCAAGGCTATACAGAGAAACCCTGTCTCAAAAGCAAACAAACAAACAAATAAATAAAACAAAAAACGGGACTGGAGAGATGGCTCAGAGGTTAAGAGCACTGACTGCTCTTCCAGAGGTCCTGAGTTCAATTCCCAGCAACCACATGGTGGCTCACAACCATCTGTAATGGGATCAGATGCCCTCTTCTGGTGTGTCTGAAGGCAGCTACAGTGTACTCATATGCATAAAATAAATAAATAAATCTTTAAAAAACAAAATAAAATAGAATAGTATATACAATTATGGAAATGTCATACTGAAATCTCTTATTATATATAATTAATCTAGGGTAATTAAAACATTAACAAGCAAAGGAAACATACCGTGGTGGTCAGCTCACCAGTGATAACCACTCTGAAGGGCTCCTCATTTCTCCCTGATATCTGTCCACGTGTACAGACAAACCCTGTAACCCAGGGTGAGAAGAGAGCTGGTAGACTCTCAGCCTTCAGTATGGGCTGGGATTGCAGCTCAGTGGGTAGACATGTGCAAGTCCCCAGCTTCACTCTCCGATGCTACAAAGCTACAAAGCGGGAAGCAACTCTCCGATTTATTTATTTTAGCTTTGTTTGTTTATATATTTTATGTACACGCATGCTTTGTTTACATGGATGCCTGCACTCCAGAAGAGGACATCACATCCCGTTATAGAGAGTTGTAAGCCTGCTTGTGGGTGCTAGGAATTAAACGCAGGACCTCTGGAAGAGCAGCCAATGCTCTTAACCCCTGAGCCATCTCTCCAGCCTGTCATCTCTATCTGTCAAGGACAACTTGTGGCATCACTTCTCTCTTCTCCCGAGTGGGTCCTGGGGATGGAACCCAGGTCATCAGACTTGGTTGTAGGCACCTTTACCAATGGGGTCACCTCACCGACCCCACCCTTTTATTTTGTTTAAAACAAAAATAAACAAATAAATAAAAATCAAACTTTAAAAACATTTATCTATTTCTGTATGGGGGATACACATGTGCCATGGTCCCTGCACATGTGACAGTCAGGGGCAAAAGGCACAAGTTAGTTCTCTCCTTCCTCCTATGGGTCCTGGGGGTCAAACTCAGGTCATCAGGCCTGGGGATAACTGCCTTTACCTATGGAGCCGTTCTGCCAGTGCTATTGATTTATTCATTTAGTTACTTATTTAATGTATTCTTATTGAGAACCTTCTCGTATAGCTCAGGGTGGCCTCAAACTCTTATGTGGCTAAGACTGACCTTGAACTCCTGATCCTCCAGCTTCCAGCTTCCAAGAGGTGGAATTATAGTCCTGCAACACAACAACACCTGGCTTAAACAAACAAAAACAACTCAAACAACCCCTCCCCCCCCAATCCCGCCCCCAGAACTGAGCTCCTTCGGTGGCTCCAGCCAGAAGCAGTGAGTGGCTCTGTGGCTTTTGTGGCTCTGGGCCCTGGGGCTGTGCCTACTTGTTCTTTAATAATAATAACATTGTAGCAGGCACCCTCCCTCCTGTGTAACTCTCTAACCGCCTTGCTCATTGTTATTTTGTGTTATTGTTGTTGGCGGTAGAAGGCTTAGTAGTTTGTTTACATGATCAATTCCAACACAAGAAGTTCTAGGTAGCTCTGCAGGTCCTAGATCCCTCCAAGTAGCCTAAAGAGAGAGGATGGGTTTCCAGGAGCCACGAGACTCCGGACCTGGGGTGTGCCTGGAGCCCAGCTATAAGGAACAGCCAGCACTTTCTGAAGGCCTCATACTACCCCTGGTCAGCTTCCTTTTCCAGGGTTGTAGCTACCAGTGCCTTTGGCCTCCTGAAGTTTCTCCTCGCCTCCAAACAAGTTTCCATGAAAGAGTCCCCAGCTCTCCTCCACCCATGGTCGGGATTGATCTCTCTCTCTCTCTCTCTCTCTCTCTCTCTCTCTCTCTCTCTCTCTCTCTCTCTCTCTCTCCCCTCTCTCTCTCTCTCTCCCTCTCTCTCTCTCTCTCTCCTCCTCCTCCTCCTCCTCCTCCTTCTCCACTCCTCTGTTTCTGTTGTTTCCTCCAAGGTCAAGTTCAATCGGGTAGCGCTGGCTCCATTCAGTTCAGGTGAACGTTCTGTTCTCTGAGAGAGGAATGAGAAGTTGGAGAAGTGAAACAGGCCAGCCTGTAGGGGAGCCCCAGACTAGGACACAGGGCTCCAGACCCAATGCCAGGGATGTGTGAATGTGAAGCTTCCATGACTGGAGGCTGGGGACCTGGGGGTGCTGTGTTGGAAGGGAAACAGGCTATTCTGCAGAGGCAGATGCTGTACACACTGTAGAAGGAAAAGCATCGTAAATTCTGGAGCCCGGACGTAGGCTCACATCCTGTCTGCTGCTTACAAGCTGTGTAACTCTGACCCTAGCTTCTCTGTGTCTTCCATTTTCCATCAAAAAATTAGAATATGGATGAAGATATGGTTCAGTAATGAGTGCTTCTTAAGCGCACACAAAGCTCTGGTTATATCTCCAGCACACACACCACACCATAGACACCACACCACCATCAAACACACACACACACCACCAGCACTATCAAACACACACACATACACACACACACCACACCACCACCACCATCAAACACACACATACCATCAAACACACACACATACACCATCAAACACACACACACCACACCACCATCAAACACACACACACACACACACCGTCAAACACACACACACACCACACCACCACCATAAAACACACACACACACACACATACCATCAAACACACACACACACCATCAAACACACACACACCATCAAACACACACACACCACACCACCATCAAACACACACACACACCACAGCACTACCATCAAACACACACACACCACACCACCACCACCACCATCAAACACACACACATCATCAAACACACCACCATCAAACACACACACACCCACACCACATCACTACCACCATCAAATACGCACCCCAGACCACCACTACCACCAAATACTCGCACACACACACACCCCACCAGCACCATCACCAAACACAAACCAGGATAGTAATTACCGTCAAAAAGTGGGGAGCAGGCTTGCTTAGGTTCCTGGAGCCAGGACATGCCCTCTGGGAGCCCTCTCCAGTCTTCCCCCTGACGTTGCTGACCTCTGGGTGTTGAGGGGCACAGACAGGCTGCTGTCTCCTCCAGGGGTGGGGGTGGGGGCAAGTCCAAGCTGGGACGATAGATGCGGCTGTGCTATTCAGTATGGCATCCTGCTGGCCGGGGAAGCCACAGCTCAGTCCGCTGCAAGTCCAAGGTCATCCTCTGGTCACAGAGGCCTGTCCTGCCGGGAGGACTGGAGGTGGGCCCACCTTACAGGTAGGATGCTGCAGCTGCAACCACAACCTGTTCTGACTCTGGCTTTGGGGAGGGGAAGCCACAGTTGATTTAGGAAGAGGGCTGTGGAGAAGCCTGAGACACCCAAGCTTGCCTGGCACATCTAGATATTGTCTCCCAGGTCGTGCCAGACCTCATCCTGCCTTAAGCGCCCAGCCAGGAGGCCAGGCTCTTTGCTTTTGAAGTTCTGGGGCATCGTATATATTTCAGGAAAGTTATTCTCATTATAAAAAATCTCAAACATTAATAAAACACAGCCAATAAAGAACAATGAACTTCACCCAGTTTTCTGAGCTCCGCTCCCTCAAACTTGTTAGTTGGTGGGACATGTAAACATTTTCCTGTGGTGGGCACACAGCCACTAGTGCCGCACCTGTGCCGTCCACGCCATGTTAGATGAATGGTGCCTTAGTTTTCACTGAGCACCTTGTAGACATTTGTATGTATGTGTGGGTCAATATATACACAGCCACCTCCTTTTCAGTGGCTGAGGAATCCTCTTCTTTTTCTTTGTCCTCCTCATTCTCTTTTTCCTCCTCCTCCTCCTCTTTCTCCTCTTCTTCTTCCTCTTCTCTTCTTCTTCTTTCAACTCCTCTTCCTCCTTCTCTTCCTTTGAGGCAGGTGCCTCCTGTGTTGCTGCTCATGCTGGTCTCAAATTCCTAGGCACAAATAATCCTCCTGCCTCAGCTCCCCAAGTAACTGGGACTATAGGTGCCTATCACTATACAGAGCCTGTGCCCAACTCCATAACATGAGCTGGTCCTTCATTCCTCTGTGCATACTCTTGCAAGATGGAATCCAGGCCTCTGTGCACCCTGGGTGAGGGCTCTACCACTGTGCTGCACCCCAAGCCTGTCCAGTCTGTGGTCAGTACACGTTTAATTCATATCCACTGTTCAGCTTCTGCAAGCAACCTGGCGGTTTCACTGCAAGCTGAAGGAACTTCTCAAGGGCAAGGGCTCGCCAAACCTCTGGCTTCTTAAAAAGCACAGGAACTCAAAACAAATTGCCCTCTATGAAATCTGACATCCACCCTATCCTATCCATTCCTGGAATCAAGTGGTTCTCTTACCTCAGCTTTCCTAATATCTTGGACTTCAAGACATGGAGCAGTGCACCCTGGCATGTTGAGTTGACTTTAAAACATTTAAAAATTACACACACACTCATATATATTGTTACATGTATGTGTTTCAAGTGCTATGTCATGTAGGTGGGGTCAGAGTCGCTTCTCTCCTTCTACTGTGTGGGTCTTGAGGAGTGAGTGCAGGTCGTCAGGCTTGGTTACAAGCAACTTTACCTGCTGAGCCACCTCAGGGCGCTGGGTTGAATTTCTGTTGTTTGTTTGAGGTAGGGCCTCACTTTGAAGCTCTAACTGGCCAGGAACTCACTGTGTAGACCAGGCTAGCCTCAAATTCTCAGAGAGCTGCTTGTCTCTATCTCTAGAGTGCTGGGATTAAAGGTATGCATCACTATTCCTGTGTCTGGGTTGACTTTAAAAATGTTTTTGTAATTGTTTGTTTATTTATTTATTTTATGTATATGAATACAGTGTACCTGTCTTCAGATACACCAGAAGAGGGCATCAGATCTCATTACAGATGGTTATGAGCCATCATGTGGTTGCTGAGAATTGAACTCAGGACCTCTAGAAGAGCAGTCAGTGCTCTTAACCGCTGAGCCATCTCTTCACCCCCATTGTTTTTGTTTTGAAACAGAGTTTCACTATGTAGCCCAGGCTGTCTCAACCTCACCAAGATCTATTTGCCTCTGCCTCCTGGGGTTAAAAGTGGGCACTGTTACATAAAGATGGCTAGTTTTTATCAACTCCACACAATCTATAATGGCCTGGGAAGAGAGTCTAATAAGGGATTGTCTAGGTCAGGTGGCCAGTGGGGATGTCTGCTTCAGAAGGGCCGTATCTTGGTTAATTAACAAAGGAGGACCTATCCTAAACGTGGAAAGCACACTTTAGGGTTGGGTTCTGAATGGGGTAAGATCGCATAAGTGTGCATTCTTTCCTCTCGGTTCTGGACCGTGGAGTGGATGTTGTCAGCTGTTAGTTCCTGACACCTTGATTTTCCTGCTGTGATGGACTGTACCTCAGAACTGCGAGCTACAATAAACCCTTCCTCCCACAGATGCTTCCAGTCAGGGTGTTTTCTCACAGCAATAGAAGAGAAGCTAAGACTTTGAGCCTCAACCTCCCAATCTATGTAGAGACAATAAAACCATTCCTCACAGAGAACCTCAGGGCAGAGACCACCTGTAGCAGGACAGCCATAAAGGAATTTAGGGCTGGGGATATCTCAGTGGATGATTCAGCATGCATGGCATTAGGTTCTGTCAGGTTGTGTAATGGAAACATCCTAGCTAGTGTGTCTACAGGCCTTAGTGCATGTCAGGCCTTGTTTTTGTTTTGTTTTGTTTTGTTTTGTTTTGCTTTGGTTTGGTTTGGTTTTCCTTTTTAAATTCTATTTATGTTTATTTTATGTGTATGCATGGCATGCAATTCCCATAGAGGCCAGAAGAGGGCGTCAGATACCTTGGAACTGGAGTTACTCTCAGTTGTTTGCCGGTAAATTGGGTGCTTGTGAACGGAACCCAGAGCCTTTGCAAGAATAGCAAATGCTCTTGATTACTAAGCCATCTTTTCAGCCCCAGGCACATTTTAAATTAGTTAATTAATTTAGTTATTTGCTTATTTTATACATGTATATGTGTCTGAAGCACATGCAAACAGGTAAGACACTTATACGTGCCCAGAGCCCTCAGAACTGGAGTTACAGATGGTTGTGATATATATGGGTGCTTGGGAACTGAATCTGGGTCCTCCGAACAGCAAGTACTCAATCACTGAGCAATTTCTCCAGCTACACCACCCCCCCACACCCCAAACCCTTTTTTTTGGAGGGGGGGGCAGGTCAGGGTTTCTCTGTGCAGTCCTGGCTGATCTGGAACTTTCTATGTAGACGAGGCTGATCTTGAACTCCCAGAGCTCCTCCAGCCTCCCAAGTGCTGGAATTAAAAGCATGCACCATCATACCTAGCTTCATCAGTTTTTTAGAGACAGGGTCTTACCATGTAGGTCAGCTGGCCTGGAACTGCCAGCTATGTAGACCAGGCTATCCTCAACTCAGAAAGATCCCCGAATCTGCTCCAGAGGGCTGCAATTAAAGATGTGTACCACCACATCAGGTGCCAGGTACTCTTCGGTGCCTGTCCTGCCCCACCTCTTCTATGATGTGGCTGTCACACAGCCTGATTGTCACCTGGATGGATGTGAAGCCTACAATTGGCTGGTGCTGACTTGTGTCGTGTCCTGCCTCGTCATTCCTAATTCAGATAGCTGTAACTCAAGCTGTGGTTCTGTAGCTGTAGCCAGCTCAGAACTCTCCTGAACTGGTACCCAGCTTTTCCTGCACACACTAATAGACCTTATACTGTATGGCTAGCTGACCTTAGCCAGGGTCAGCAGGACTCCACCATCCAGTGTCTGCTATCCAGGAGCTGAGAAACGGCAGTCTGCTTTGGGCTTGGGGCTGGCCATAGCCTTAGTTTCTGATCTATAAGATATAAGAACTGGCAATCTGACTTGACAACTCCCAAGGGCCTTGTTTGTCCCCCATGCTTGCCCTCTGGTTTATATTCCCACTTGGCATAGTGCTAAAGGGTGTGGGGCCCTGTCCAGACCAGGGGACTGGCAAAAGGTTTGAGTTTTACACTCTATTCTCCACTGTTGCCCCAGTGACGAGCACTTGACACTCATCACTCTCCTCTCTCTTCTACCTGGATAAATCTCTTCACTTCGACAAGCCTGTTTCCCAACCTGGGAGCAACTCTTCCCTCCTTCTGTCTAGTGTCTAGCTGTTGGAAGGTAGCCTGAGCTGTGGGATAGAAAAGTCACTGGAGGGATAAACATTAACACCAAGACGCCCCTACGACGAAAGCTGGAACCCTGGCCATTTTTCTGCTGAATGGACAGCCTTCCTGGGGTTGTCCATGCTCCAGCCTCAGCTCTCCTTCAGCACATATCCCCCCTGAGGGGCCCTGGACTATCTTAGTTAGGGTTTCTCTTGCTGAGAAACACATGACCAGAAGCAACTTGGGTAGGAAAGGGTTTAAAATGTCCCCTTGCAGATTATAGTCCATCACTGAGGGAAGTCAGGGCAGGCAGTGGGGGTGGAAACTGGAGGCTGGAACTGGAACAGAAGCTGTGGGGGACTGCTGCTTACTGGCTTAGTCCTCACACTCTCTCAGCCTGCTTTCTTTTAGCCCAGGACCACCTGCCTGGGCGTGGCACTACTAGAAATAAAGTAGGCTCTCTCACACCAATCTTCTTCTTCAAAAAAAAAAATGCCCCGCAAGGCAATCTGATGGCAGCATTTTCTCAACTGGGGTTCTCTCTTCTCAAACGACTCTAGCTTGGGTCAAGTTGACACAAAACTAGGTGGCGTTGTTACCGTGGAGGGGGAGGGGAGGACACGCAGCCTCTTGCTCCTACGTCCTATCCCTTCTTCTTCCTCTTCCTCTTCCATGACCCACTACCCTGCCCTGTCACCTGCCCTACTTCCCCTGGGCCTGCTCCTGCCTCAGGAACTCCTAGATACTAGGATCCGGGCACACCTCCTCTGCCAAGCACCCGCCAAGGTCAGCGGTGCAGAGCACCGTGAGGCCAAGGGGAGAGAGAAGAGTGTCCTTGTACTCTGCTGCCTTCTGTCCCAGCTACTGTCCCAGAGCCCATGTGCTGCTGTGGTACACCCCACGCTCTTATCACAGGAAACCATCCCAGAGTCTCTTCCCTTAGGCCATTCTGCTGTCCTTCCCTCTACTCTGACCTGTCCTTTTGCCTCTGGCAAGCCTTCTGCAGGCCTCCCTCTTTCCTGCTGTCCCCAGACTGGGTGAGGAGACCCCCCTTCTCTTTAAGAGGGAATTTCTTAGGTCTGTCCAGGTCTGGAGGGGAGCCTGAAAGGCAAGAGCACCCCAGCTTCCCAGGTGTACCGAGCCTAGCTGTTCTATGCTCCTTAGGTGCCTTGCTGGATAGCTGAGTGGACACCCCTCACTACCCTCCACATGGCCACCCTGGGCAGTTAGGAGTCTGTGTGACTTCAAGCACAGCCAGACTGAGCTATATTTAGATACCAGGGCCAGGGCGAGCTTCTGGAGTGGAGGAGGTGGCAGAGCCCTGCAGCGGGGCCCCAAGGGACTTCTCGTGCAGTGGGACAGTCGCTGTGTGAGAGGCCAGAGTCATTACACTCCCACAGGCTCCCCTACCCGGGAAAGGCAGGGACAGCTTCCCTTCGCCCCTGGAGGCTCTCAGGCTGGCTTCGTATGCAGCTGGAAAAATAAGAGCCGGTCTGGCTGGTCAGTTCTGAGGCTGGGCCAGGCTGAGGACAGGAGTTTGGGGGCTCCTTCAGTCAGTTCCTGTTCTGTCGGCTTGTCTTCACTCCCTTCCTCTTCAGTGGGCACCTAGCCAGGCTAGCTGGGTGTGGCTAATGAGGAGCCCAGGAGGGGCTGTCCTAGCCCTGGCCACCAGCTAGCTACCCAGCTCTGGGGCGGGCAGGAGGCAGGATGGATGTTCGCAATAATTACCCAGCTGCAGCTTCCTCAGAGCGGCAGCCATAGCAACGGGGCTGGCGCCCCAGCCGCGGCCAAGGGGCAGGGGGAGACATGGGCGCCTTGGGAAGGTCGGGGCGGGTGGCATGAGCCCTAGACACAGCCCCCAGCTCCCTCTGTTGGCACTCTCACGGGCTCCTTCGTCTCTGGGGGCGGGGGAGGAGGCTTTGTCAGCACCAGGAGGTTGGCACAGCCCAGGGGAGTCTCAGGGGAAGCACCATTCCCCTTGCCAGGACCTGCGGGACAGTGAAGGCAGGTATGGGGGCGGGCGGGTGTGCCCAGACTCTCAGTACTTAGAGCTCAACTGGGCCCGTGCATGTCCCCCTCTTCAGCTGCTAGCCACTACTGACCCAGGACACCAAACCTAACTACCAACAATGCCATCCCTCTCCAGGAGTGCTACACTCGGTGGCTGCAGGAGCTCCCTTAGGAAGGATGTTTATGGCTCAGCCACCCAGGTCCTCTCAAAGCAGGCACCACGCTGCCTTTGGCAGGATTAGCTTGTTTTTTGTTTTTTGTTTTTCTTTTTTTTTTTTGGGTGTGTGTGTGTCTGGGGTTTTTGTTTGTTTGTTTGTTTGTTTGTTTTTTGTTTGTTTGTTTGTTTGTTTTTTGCCTCTGAAGGAGGGCCTTGGAACCACCAAATCACCTCACCCACCCTATTGTAGGAGATTCCACCTCCCTTCTTCCCTCCTGTGGAAGTTGGATTAGTGGGGACTGTTTATGCTCATTTTATAGGCAGAAGAATTGAGGCCAGAGAGATGTGAGACCCATCTAAGTTCACACAGCTAAAAAAACTCTCTTGACTCAGCCTAGTTGTCATTGTCTCAACTGCTGTGGAACCAGTTCATCCCTTCAAGCTACCTGGCTGTGCTGTACAATGGTTAGCCAGGAGCTCGGACTCTGATCTCAGGTGGCTGAGTCAATTTCTCTGAGCTTTGATTTTCTTCTTGGAAAGACTAGGATGTGTCCCTGTAGACGGTGCAGGGCTTAAAGAAAGCAGAGCAGAGAGTGTGGCACCTGGCTCGTGGGAAGTGTGAGCTAGTGTTACAGTGAGAAATGGTGTCTTTTCATACTGTTGTTACAACAGGGGGAGGCAGGCAGACCTTGGTGTTTACCAAGGCCCCTTTGGCTCTGCTGGCCCCCTAAGGTTTTTCTGGGCTCATGCCAGCTGGGCTGGGCAGGCTCTGGGATGTGGGAATTCACAGCCCAGTGAGGAGGTGGGTGCTAGCTAATAGGCTAATCCCAGGAGTCCCAAATCTCCTGAGTTCCTACCAGGCTGTGGCATAGACCAGGGAGAGTAGAAAGAGGTGAGAACAGGCCTGAGATGGAGCCCTGGGTGGGAGGGTGGGGGCAGGGCCCAGGCAGTAACAAGGATTAATGACACCCCCATGGGGATGGGCTGTAAAAGTCAGAAGAACATCCTAGAATAGGGAGTCACTAGAGGATCTGAAGAGAGGTCAGGGTTTGGGGATATGGGGAGACTCAGCTTGGATTGGGTTCCTGGGTTCTCTTCAAGAACCTGCGGTCTGGAGCATGACTCTGAAGTGCACCTAGTGCTGTCCTGGTTGGTGTTTGTTGACTTGACACAAACTAGAGTTATCTAGAAAGGGGGAGCTCAACTGAGAAAATGCCTCCACCAGGCTGGCCTGCCAGCGATCTGACACAATCCTACAGACTGAGAAAATGCCTTCACCAGACTGGCCTGCCAGCGATCTGACACAATCCTACAGGACACTTTTTTTTAAAAATTAATGATTGATGTGAGTAACCACATCCCGGTGTGGGGGTGGTCCTGAGGTGCGTGAGAAAGCAGGCCAAGAAAGCCACAGGGAGTAAGCCGCGAGCAGCACTCCCCCATGGCTTCTGCTTCAGTTCCTGCCTCCAGGTCCCTGCCTCTAGTTCTACCCCTGACTTCTCTTCATGATGGACTGTGATCTGAACATGTAATCTGAAATAAACCCTTTCCTCCCAAAGTCACTTTCTTTTTTTTTGGTCACAGCAGTAGAAACCCTGACCAGGACAGGGTTGGTATGTGTTCCGAGTAAATACATGAGTGACTTAGTGATGGAGAGCCATCTTCTGCCCTAGCCCAGAACTCATACCCTCTGTCTGCCTCCTCCCTTCCTCATACTCTCTCCAGCCACCCTAGCCCTCCCTGACGGGCTTAGTGTAGTCATTTTTATCAGTCACCACCTCTGGGAGCCCACTGTAAGAGGTGAAGGATCAGGAAGTGAATGGAAAAATCCCAGCTCAGCAAGCTCGCCACTGTATAAAAAGCACGTTCTCAGGAAGGAAAGCACATACCAGGCCAGTCAGGATACCACTCAAGAGGGGTGTTGAAGGATCAGCAGGAGTTCACCAGGCTGCTGGGGTGGAGGACACAGCATCTGGGTAGGCAGCCCTGCAGGGTGCTCCATAGAGGAAGGTAGCAAGTTTATTGAATGCCTGCATGTCTGGCCAGTGCTCCCTGTAAGCTGGTGAGAATCCTTTGCATTAAAGTCCCATGTCCTTTTCCTCCTCCTCTTCCTCCTCCTCCTTCCCCTCCCTCTTCTTCCTCTTCTCTCTTCCTCTTCCTCTCCCTCTTCTTCTCCCTCCCCTCCCCCTTTTCTTGATAGTATAGCCCTGACTAGATTCAAATTTTTTGAATAATCCTTCTGCCTCTACCTCCCAAGTGCTGGGATTACAAGCCTGTACCACCAGCACCCAGCATAATTCACTTTTAATTGAAGGATTGAGGCCCAGATGTTAAGTGACTTGTCCAAGGTCACACCACGCAAACATCAGCATCTGTGCTCTCAATTGTCCAGGCATTAGCACAGGCTGAGCTGGACCACAAAGGGCCAGGAATCAGTATCCGATCCCAGGATCACCAGATAGCCACACTAGGTTTTGACTTAGGGAAGGTGGCTGGAAAGGTCCGGGCCAGCTTGGAGGCTGTAATATACTTAAGAGGGTGGTGAGGGTTGACCTCAGTAGGAGTAATTTAGAGAAGACAAGGCGGTTGCTGTTGGGAGACACAGAAAGCCGGGAGTGGATGGCCTGGCTCCTGGGTAGATGTGTGAGGATCAACTGTGGTTGCAGTTTGCAGAGTTCTTGCAGGAACTTGATGCTCTCTCCTCTTTGCCAGTTGGTTGTACATGTCAATGACTTTATAAATCCTCTCTGTGAGATTATGTACATATTAAAAAGAGGAAAAGAAAGAAAAGGCAGGTGCAGGGGGCAGTTCTTAACCCAAATGAAGTTGCCCGAGGCTCCTATCTCAGGCCTGGGAGTACCACCATGGATTTCCCAGCGAGCCAAGGGCAGAAGGTATCACTGAGGCTGGCAGTGACCCTTGAGTGTGCTTGTGTCTGTTGTCAGATGAGAGTCCAGGCAGGGGGTTGGCCTGGGTTCCTTCCAGATGCTGCTGGAACTGCAGAAATTGGAGAAGTTTCTGGAAGCCTGGCAACAGCATTCCTTCTCTCTCTGGTTTCCCAAAGCTGGTCCAGTAAACTGAGCCCAGCTCCGTCCCACTCCCCCACCCCACCCCAGCTGCCCACTGCTCTAGGAGTGTTCAGCAACAAGGCAGGCAGGTGGAGGCTGGAGCTGCAGGTGCTGTGCTTGTCATTTGAGCCAGGAAATTGCCACCCCTACAGGGAGGGGAGCTCCTACAGAAAGGGGGAGCCCCGTTCCCATGGATACCTTCCAGTTAGCCCACCGGCATCCCCTGACTCTGAACCTGGGACAAGAGTGTTACTCCCGTTGACCCCTGACCTGGCTACAAGCCCCCAGTAGGCATCTGAAGCTGGGTGGGGGTGGGGCTGGGATTTGGTGGGAGGAGCAGATTCCCTGGATGCCTCAGTCCTAGGTGTGAATCCTACCCTCAGTTAACACTCAGGTGCCCTTGGCCACATCTTGGTTCCTCTAATCATCAGTTGTTTTGCCTGTTCCTGGCATGGTGGCATGTCGAGGCTGGCAGGCTCCTGCCCAGAGATGCTGAAAAGAGTGTGCTCCACCCCCATTCTCTTCTCTGTCGGTGGACATGGGGAGAGAAGTGTCCCAAACTGATCCCAGCGGAACCACTAGAAGCCAGTGAGTCTGAACAGCCGCTGTGAGAGGCCTAATGTACTGTCAGCTCGGCGTCCAGATGGGCACCCAGAGCAGAGCCCGCCTAGCCAGATGGCTGAGGCCCAGGGGGCCAGAGTGGGGACTGTGGGGCACAGGCAGCTGAGACGGCCCTGCTCTCCTGCTCTCTTGGCCTCTAGGCCCTGCCTTCTCCTGCAGCCTCAGCTGCCACAGCCTGTCTCCAACAGGAGTAGTGAACTGCTGATCCTGACACCATACTCTGCCAGCTTTGGGAGCCCCGTCTCCCTGTGACCTTGCCCTGAGGAGGCACACAGTTCATGCTTTGGAAGTGGCCCAGCTAGGTCACAACCTTTTCGAGAGTACTCAAGGGTTCTTGGTGGATGAGACCACCCTCCAAATCCCTCCACGGCTGGCTGACATGCCATAGGAACCTAGGATCTACCGTTCCTGTCCAGCCACTTCTATCCCAACAAGGTCTCTTTATGTAGCCCAGGCTGGCCTGGAACTCCTGATCCTCAGCCTCCAGTTGCTGAGTGCTGGGGTGCAGGTGAGTACCCCATGCTAAAGCACAATCCACCTCAAATCTCTGTAGCTACTGTTGCTCCTGTATGGCAGCTCCCTGCTCCTCAGTCCTGGCTCGCAGGTTGCCTGCTTCTAAGGGTCCTCCTCAGTAAGGACCTCCTACACGCCCTCCGTGTGCAGGCCTCCCCTCCCTTGGGAAGAATCACTTGCTTCCCAAAAAAGTAGCTGATTTTTGTATAGGTAACAGATTTGCATAGCTCAAAATTTAAAAGGTGCAAGACAAGATGCAGAGAGAAGAAAGTCTGTGTGTAAGAGTGTAGGAGTGTGTGTGTGTGTGTGTGTGTGTGTGTATTCGTGTGCCTGAGTTGCATCCAGAAGCAGGCACTGTTCCTACCATTTTCATCCGTCACAGACAATGTCACACCTGAGCCATTGCTCATTGTGTGTCCTCCTTTTTACCTTTTCCTTCTTCCTTCCTTCCTTCCTTCCTTCCTTCCTTCCTTCCTTCCTTCCTTCCTTTATATTTTCTTTTGTAAGTAGACAGTAAGGTTGGATATGGTGGTATGCACCTGTAAATCTAGTTCATGGAAGGCTGAGACAGGAGAATCTCCAGTTTGAAGCCAGCCTGGCCTGTGTAAGAAGACTGCCTCAAAAAAAGAAAAGAGAAGAGAAAGGAGTGGGGGAAGAGAGAAGAGGGCAGAGAAAGGGAGGGAAGAGGAGAAAAGAGGGGAGGGGAGATAGAGGAGGGGTAGATGACAGCCCACCCACTCACTGGACATGTGGTCTTACCCTGAGATGGGTTTTTGCTGTTTAAAATTTTTTCACTTTGCTAGTTATACCTAGAGAAATTTAAAGGCGTATTTTAATTTTTGTTCTTTGTTTTGTTTTGTTTTGTTTTGGTTTGAGACAGGGTTTCTCTGTGTAAGTCTGGCTGTCCTGGAACTCACTCTGTAGACCAGTCTGGCCTTGAACTCAGAAATCCACTTGCCTCTGCCTCCCAAGTGCTGGGATTAAAGGTGTGTACCACCACTGCCTGGCTTGTTCTACTATTTTACTGTTTGTTTGTTTGTTTGTTTGTTTGTTTTATGGTGCCGTGGGTGTCGCTCAGTGCCCTGTGCTTACTAATCAAGCATTCTACAATTGAGCTACAGTGACTCCAGCCTTATTTACCTTTTATTGGTTTTATATTGCTCAAGACGGCCTTGATCCCACTGTGTAGCCTGAGAGTCAAACTTGAAACCTATAGGACTGTGGAGGTAGTTCAGTTGGCAGAGTGCTTGTTTAGTGTGATTGAAACCTGGTTCAATTCCCGGCATCAGATAAACTGAGGGTGATGGTACACCACTGGAAGCCCAGCACGGGGAAGGTAGAGACCAAAGGACCTGTAGTTCAAGGTCATCCATACTAAGTGTGAGTCAATCTGGTCTCCAGGAGAATTTATATTAAAAAGAAAGAAGAATTCATTGCTTCAGCCTCCTGAGTACTAGGATTGCAGGCGTGTGCCACTGAGCCAGTGTTAAAGGGTCTTTTCATCTCATTATATTTTATTAATGAGACTAGTCCCCATGCAGCCTAGGCTAGCCTCTGACTTTCTCTGTAGCCGAGGATGACTTTGAATCTCTGATTCTCCTGATTCCACCTCCTAAGATGGAGTTCACTGCTAAGATTACAGGTGTGTGCCACCACGCCCAGCTGATGTGGTGCAGACAAAAAACAAAAAACAAAAACAAAAACCCACAAGGCTTCCAGCATGCTAGGTACATACTCTACCAACTGAGCTACCTCCTCAGCCTAAAAGGGTCTTAAAAACAAACAAACAAACAAACTAAGCATAGTGGCACATGCCTTTAGTCCCAGCACTTAGGAAGCAGAGGCCAGCCTGGTCCACAGAGAGAATTCCAGGACAGCTAGGGCTGTTCAGAGAAACTTTGTCTCAAAATGAAACAAAACAACGACCACAGAGCCCAGCCCTGCACAACACACCACCCCCAGGTCATTCTCAGTCACTCTCAGGCTTTTGTAACTTTGGGCTCTCACCTTCCACAGCTTCTCTCTACCCAGCCCCCACATCTCCTGCTGGCCTCTGGCTGCTCTCCAGCACTTCAGGACAGGCCCACCCCAGAGCCTTAGCACTGCAGGACAGGCCCACCCCAGGACCTTTGCACTGCAGGACAGGCCCACCCCAGAGCCTTAGCACTGCAGGACAGGCCCACCCCAGAGCCTTAGCACTGCAGGACAGACCCACCCCAGGGCTCTATTCAACTGTCACCTGACCAGAAAAGCTCCCGTGATTACCTTGGCTCAAATAGCCACCCTTCCACCTGTCTCTTTATTGTCTCTTCTTTTCCCTGATAGTGCTGATTACCATTTGTGATGGGTTGTATTTTCTAGGGATCCATAGAACAAGCACTCAGACCGTCTTAGTAATGTTCCATCCCAGCACCTGTGTGTGTGTGTGTGTGTGTGTGTGTAGATGCTGGCTATCAAACTGGATGCCTCCCTCACGCTAGACAAATGTCCTACCATTTTGCCATACCCTAGTCGTTCAATCTCAGGATATAACACAAAAACTGTGTAAATATTTGTTCTCTGAACAAATAAACAATGCTACAGATGAAGACATTTACATGTGTGTGGTAGTGGTGGGGAGGGTACTCTTTGTCCAAAGTCAGCATATAGTCATTGACATTTGAGCACCCCAGCCTGAGACCTCGTTTGATGCCCAGTTCCTAGCTGTGTAGTCTGGGGCTGGAATCTGCCCTCTCTGGGCTCTGAGGTCCTCACTTCCATTCTAGGAACCATGACAAAATGTGGTAGGATTTTTCTGGAGAGGCAGGGTTTTCCTAAACACCACAAGGAGTTATGGATTGTGAGTCCCTGGCCTCTACCTCCACCCTGAGCCCCACCCAGGCTGGCCCATTAATAGCTCTCCAGCACATGGAGAAGGCTCCTGGCCATTAACAGTATTTGGAACAACAATCCCAAGGAAATATTCTTAAAATCCTGAATTGTCCTGAAGAACATACTGAATTATTAACTACCCGGCAGCCCCAAAGTATGTCTTGACAATTTACTCTGACATGTACAGTTTCATGAAAACTGAGTTCTCTAGGTTGACAATGTGTGTCTGTCTAAGCACTCCACCCCAACCAAGGTGTTGATTGGGAAAACTCAGACAACTTTGATCTTTAAAGAGCATCTGCTGAAGACTAACTGGATTTTAAGGGATATATCCCAGGGACATAATGAACCATGATTTCCAAAAGCTGCCCAGCTTAGGACTTCTTAGGACTTTACTAGAACCTTGTCAGTGAGGACAGACCCAGCAGCAACAGATTCTCTTTCCAGTTCTGGGGCAGTCTGCTCCTTCCCAGAGCTGCCTGCAGACAGGATTTGCCCGTCGGTTTCATGTCCAACAGACCCAGGGCTAAGCCCCAGTGAGATACTTCTCCATGTACTTCAGCTACTGTACTTCCCTCCTGCCCCGGGCCCTTAGTCTATAGAGAACATGAATAGAGTCCAGTGAACTCAAATTTAGACTCAGAAACCCTAGCTTCCAGTTTGGGCAGTACTGCATATGCAGGTGTGTAGCTAATGTCCCTGGACCAGTTACCATCCGCTCCGATCCAGTCTTCCTCATCTATAAGATAGGGGAAACATCCAAACATGGGGAGATTTGGGCATCAATTAGCCAATATGGAGAGAGTTTATAGGTGAGGAAAACAGATCTAACCCAGCGCCCACCCTCACAAAGTTCATTCTGGATCAAACAGACGAGCCTGGAGGCTGGAAAGGCGGTGCGGAAAGGAAGATGGCGGGGCAGTGCTGAGGCGTTGTCTTCAATGGGGATTCAGGATAGAGGTCTTTATTCCCCTCCTCTAGAAACCAGGAAGATGTGGTTCCCAAGGAGACTTCTGGAGTCTAGTGTATACAGGCCAGGGACACTACTCTGTCCTCCATTGTGTAGGTGACCTATCCAACAGGGATTCATTTGACTAAGGGCTCTTGGTGCTGAGGCGAGATAGTCTTTTTTCTTTTCTTTTCTTTTCTTTTTTTCTTTTTCTTTTTTTCTTTTTCTTTTTTTTTTTTTTTTTTTTTTTTTTGAGACAGGGTTTCTCTGTATAGTCCTGGCTATCCTGGAACTCACTCTGTAGACCAGGCTGGCCTCGAACTCAGAAATCCGCCTGCCTCTGCCTTCCAAGTGCTGGGATTAAAGGCGTGCGCCACCACTGCCCAGCAAGAGAGATAGTCTTGATGGGTGGGACTCTGCCATGAGGGCTCTGAGACCTCTTGGAGCCACAGGAAGGTTCTAGGTAGAGGGAGGACATGAGCAACTTCAAGGCATTGCCATGGCTGAGAGGGAGCTATCAGGTCAGGCACAAGAGTAGTTGGTAGCCAGTGTGGCAGGCATGCTGGGAACCAAAACATCCAGGGCTCCACGAAGCTTGGACTGTTCTAGAAGAGAACAGTTTGAGCCACTGCTCGGCCCAGAGCCTTGAGAAAGTTCTCCCGTCTCTCTAGGGACAAGCTCCAAGAGCCACAGGCTGAGACAGACTACGTTACCTCCTCAGCCTCTGGCTCCAGGCTCCTCCTGTCTCCTTTCTATGTCCTTAGATATAACAGGTGTGTGCTAGCCCAGGTAGGCCACTGCCAAAGTCCTCTGCCTGGACATCCAGCTGTTCCTCCTCCCTGACTTCCGATTCCTCCCAGATGCTACCCTAACTCCATCAAGTCACCCAGAGACAACACACTTCACCTCAGCCTCCGACTTCTGCTTCCTGATTCTGTTTCAGTCTGCCCATCCTTCCTTCCATCTATTCATTTGTTCATTCAGTCAACAAACACTCACTGTGCTTGACTGCAAGTCTGCCTATGTGCTGGTTTTCAGGGATCTAATGAGGAACGAGACAGACAGGACCTGGGCTTGTACAGATCCACATAGCAAGTGACGGATGGTGGCAGCTACCTACACATGCCTGTGGTGTTTCAGGAATACTGTAAAGGTGTGGGTGACATGGGTGTACATGGCAGGGCCTGGTCCAGGTGAGGGTCCTGGGGGCTTCCTTGAGGATTTGGATACTGAGCTTCTAAAGTTGGAATGGACATCTCAGGAAGTCTGGTTACAGGGCTTGGATAGTGTGCCAAGTCTCTGAGGCATGGCCTGGTTGATCAGTAGGGCTGGAAGAGACGGGGATGTTGGGAGATAAGGTTTATGAACTCTATCTTGAGAGACTGTGGATGAAAGGAAGATGTTCCAGGTGAAACCGAGGCAGTGGGAGTTGGGGGTAATTTAAAAAATATTTATCTATCCATCCATTGACACATCTATCCATCCATCCATCCATCCATCCATCCATCCATCCATCCATCCACCTAACCACCTAACCACCTATCCACCCATCCACCCATCCACCCATCCACCCATCCACCCATCCACC
>NW_021604692.1:2819617-2840647 GCF_004785775.1 Grammomys surdaster | reverse complement strand
ATCCACCCATCCACCCATCCACCCAACCACCTAACCACCCATCCACCCATCCACCCATCCACCCATCCACCCATCCACCCATCCACCCATCCATCTATCTATCTATCTATCTATCTATCCACCTATCTATCTATCTATTATATGGGTGATGTACCTATATGTATGTCTGTGTACCAAATGTGTAGAGTGCCCATGGGGACCAGAAGAGGGCATTAGCTCCTCTGGAACTAGAGTTGCAGGCAGTTATGAGCTGTTGTGTGGGTGCTGAGAACTGAGAACTGTACCTGTGTCTTCTGCAAAAACAGCTGAGCCATCTTTCCAGCCCCATAATGTATATCTCAAGTCTTTATCCTACCCTTAGAGAGTGACCCAAAATGGGGGACCTTTGGGAGAATAAGGAGCCCATTAGGGTTGCCATTCACACTCCACTGACCATCACCCCAAGAGACCCAGATCAGCTCAAGGCTCAACAGAAGAATCATGTCTGGCGTCAGAGAGCCTTGTGCTGTCTACTGTAGGCCTTTGGCAAGCATCTTAAAGCTACTCCTGGTTCCTGCAGATCCCCAAGAAGGTCCTGTATCTGAGAGGGGACTGGCTTCTGGGCTTCAGTCCTTCCTTGCAGACATTCTGTCTGGTTCCTACCCACTCATCCCCAGGCTACAAAAGGGAATTGCCTGGGGACATGCATCTGTAATGGTCTAAGGGCCCTGGGATGCAGATTCATGCCACAGCACTTCCTTCATGTGTGGAGTTGGGCTGTGGCTAAAGCCTGTCCCTTTAAAGAGGACTTGGACCTTCCTGCCCAGCCCACAGTCCCTGAGGAATAGGAACTGGGCAGGCCTGGTGTCTCCCCTGGCTTAGACAGAATGGTTCCAATCTACCAAGACAGCCTGGGAGCCACACCACACGGAGAGCTTGCCTGGAACCCACACTGAGCAGTATGACCCAACTGTGCAGTCCCTGAGCTGGGGTGACCAGTATTCAGTTTGCCAGGCCCCGAGGAGCACAGACTGTGACCATCCATCAAGGCCAAAGCCATCCCACGCCAGGCAGGCCACCTTCTGTGTGAGGTACGGCAGTTCCAGGCACCAGGGCCTGCCCCTCATGGGACATAGTTGTGTGTCCTTGAATGTCCCCTAATCTCTGAGTGCTCTCATTTCCTCTACTGTGCCTTGAGGGTGTGGCCCCTGCCCTGGCCATCTCAGGCCGCTGGGAAGTGCGGGCAGCTAGAAGGGATTTGAATCTACCGTGTCTGATTCAGGCTGTGTGCACTGGCGGTAGCAGATGTCCCTGGGCCCCTGGATGGGCAGATTCAGAGCAGAGTTTTACTGAATCAGACACAGGGCCTGGCCGAGCATGCGGAGTGGATGCGGCTGTGAGTGTGTGTGAGGTAACACGTGTGCAGAGCCGAGGAGTCGGGATTTCTCTTGGCTTTCAGAGGTCACCTTTAAGGGCAGGCAGGGCAGGGAGTAAGAAAAGGAGTTCAGGGAGTCCCAGAGTGGCCCCACTTGGCACCTCCAGGCTGGATTTCTTGCCAGCAGAGAAAGATAGGAAGATCACTCCTTGCTCTGGGTCTCTAGAATCTCTACGACAAAGTGGTGAAAAAGACCAAAGGCAGACAGACTTCCCTGTAGGTCCCCTCCTTATAGTTACAGGGAGAGGATGCACAGAAGATTGCTTGGCTTGTGCCTGGCTCTGTGGCGACTATTTGGTGAGGGAGGCAGATGAGAGGAGAGAAGAGAGATCACCAGGAGGAGGGGGCTGTGCCATGGGGAAGAGTCAGGAAGTTTAGGGGTAACACTGGGGACAGGACAGGTTTGGTTTCTGTTTGTTTGTTTGTTTGTTTGTTTTTTGCCTCACATCTGAAGGTGCTGACCTGGGATAGCATAGACATTTCAGAAGCTCAGGCCCTGCCTCAGAGTCATCTGTGGGTGTGAACTTCAGGCTAACAAGCCCCGCTGCCTGTTCCCAGAACTTATCACATTATACAGACCAATGTCCAGCAGCTTGGGGTGCACACAAGCTGTCCAAGGAGCCAGACTGGAGCCACACGTCCTGTCTCACACAGACCTGGGTCTTCTATGAGTAGAGCCCGAGGGTCTGGCATGTCATCCAGTAAGCAAGCAGATCAAACCAGGATGGAGGCAGTCAGCATTTGCTATCCCTGGGCTCCAAGGAACTTGTGGGACCAGGAGCAGAATGCAGGATTTCTCCCCAGGGGGAGGACACACAGAAACACAAGGGAATTATCAGAGCTCTCCTCCCCCATGCCAGCAGGCTCACTGCCCACACTCTGGTGCCCAAGGCCACCAGTGTGTCTCTCCGGCTCATGGTTTCCCCAGGGCCCTGTAGCCAGGCATGCTCATTGTGCAAAGGCCAAGGAGGTTCTATCTGACTCCTCCATGGCCCAGAGTATGGACCCGAGGCCTGCTGCTGCACTATTCGGGCAAGGGTCCGAGCCAGTTCCGGGCATCAGCTCCCTCACTCGCCGGCATTGCCATAATTATCCAGCCATCCCCTTCAAGTGTACGGCAACCATAGCAACAGACAGATGTTCTGTCCCAGCCACGGTCCACAGCAAGGCAGGAGCCAAGCACAAAACTTAACCCCTTCCAGCTCAGACAAGCAAAGACAAGATAGGATGGGAGCTTGGGGATCTGGAGGCCCAGAGACCCTGCACTAGGTACCCAACTTTACGGGTCTGTCAGATGGGAACAGGGGAGTTCTGGAGAGCCGTGTATTTCTCATACTTCCTCTCCATGGTTTATCCCTCTCCCTCTTCCTCCCCACTTCCTTGTCCATTCTAAAATTAGGCTTGGAGGTAGAGGTCGTACTGAGTGTGGGTCTGGCTGATCCCTGAGAATGAAATAGTTAGAAAGCACCACGCACAGTCAGGTGACCTGAGCTGGGCCCTGGATGACATTCTTGTTTGCTGTGTGACCTTAAGCAAGTAGCTTATCCTCTCTGAACTTTCACCTGCTGCCTCTATATACAGAGGAGTAGTCTCTCAGACAATGTTCATTGCTTATCTACTGTATGTGAGACCCTGAGGAGACTCCAGGGAACAAGATTGTGGGGGCATTTACACCCCAAAGAGGTCAGGGCACTTAAAGCATGGGCTAGCAGCCATCAGGCGGCTAAAAGGAACTTTGGTGGAGAGCACGCTTGGGACAGGCCTGTGGGACAGGTGATCAGGGAAGGCCTTGGAGGAGGTGACCTTTGAGTTGTTGCCCAAAGCTGAGGACAATGGACAGAGTCTCTGGCAGAGGGACTGACCAGGGTAAAGGCCCCAAGGATAGAAGGAGGGAAACTGGCTATCAAGGGGCCCTGAGGGGCTGAGGGAAGCTGGGGTCCTAGTTGTGACCTAATCCTGGGAAGGTTCTAAGTGGTGTAACCGGCCAACAGCTACCATTTATCTCTGTGTCCTTGACTGGTGATGCCCCAGCAGTCTCTCTGACTATAACATGGAACTTCATCTGACAGCAATCGCTGCTCAAGGGGACAAGATGGTACCACATAAGAGGAGGAGGTCAGCCCCTCACTTGTTACTGGGCTTTACCCCAAAAGTTCAGGGCTCAGGCTATTTTTAGCTCAGCAGGGCCCCACCCTGGTTAGCTATTAATGAGCAGAGTCATAGGGCCCCCTGCAGAGAGAAACCTTGAGTCTCTGGCTTCGTGTCCCAGCAGCCCCAGGTCTGGCTTGACCTCTGACACTTCCTTGTTTTATGGTACTTAGCTTCCATTAGCCTCAGTTTAGTCTCCAGGAGAAAGGCTCAGTCTTCTCTCCACCTTGGCTCTCCACACTCCTCCTCCATGGAGTGGCTTGGTTCCCACCACTCTCCCTGCTTTTCTGTGTAGTCCAGGATGGGCCAGACCTCAGGGCCTTTGCACCTATTGCCTGCTGTCCTAGAATATTCCTCTCTAAACAAGTTCCTGGTCCTCTGCCATGCCACTTCCTTAGGGAGACTCCATGATCACTCTGCTTAATACTCAAGTATCTGCTGTTGTGTCATCTCTCCTGTGCAGACAAGGATTCCATTCCTCTCTTCAACCAGAATTTCTTCTGCCTGGCATTGTCCTCAGTGCTGTGAACAGAACAGGATAGAACAAACAGCCCCTGCCTGCCCTTCTTGGAGGGCAAGTGCTAGTGGAAGGGACAGACAAGACAGAGAGGGGTGGGACTGGTAGCCAGGGGCAGTGAGGCAGAACTGTAGTGGAGCAGAAACCTGGGAGGAATTCCCTCCCTCCCTCCAGTGTGTCTGGGAAGAAGGTCACAGGTTTCTTCCTTTGCTCTGCTCTTGGCACCCTGCATATAGTGAGAGTCTAGGATCGTTGTCACTGTGAATTGGGGTCATTACTGGATCTCATGCTGGCCCAGGAGCTCCTGGGCTGGACTCACACAACCACTGTGATGGGAGGCTGAGGCTGAGCCTAGGCAAGGAGCACCTGCCTAGGAGGAGCTTCTGTGGTACTATGACCGGGAACATCATTCCGAAGACTCCAGTGCCACAGAGCACAGAGGGTAAGGCCAAGTGGCAGGCAGGAGGAGACGCACAAGAAGCTTCAGGGAGTCAGAGCTGGCCCGTGAGTGATGTGAGAGATGGTGGTGACACTCTGAGGGACGAACCAGCATCTTGATGAACGGCCTTGGCCCTAGGCACTGGCTAGCAGGCCACAGGTTTCATAATGGGCCAAACAAAAGGCAGAAGCCACTATGCTCCAGAAGGGACTAGCCACCAACATTGTCATGCATTAAATGGAGTGATCTATCTGATGTCTGAGGGTCCTGCTAGTGCCCAGGGAATGCTCAGCAGACGGAGGAGGGCGCTCAGGTCTTCAATATCAACACAAAACTCAAGATGCCAGGGGCATGGTGGACGAGAAGGGAATAGAAGACCATCAAGAACTCAAGGCCCAAGCAGTTAGCCACTCCTTACTTCATAGACCAAACCCTGTAGCCCAGAGATCTCAATTCTTCTGCCCAGGGTCACACAGCTAAGCAACGAGGGCAAGTGCCCTCAGGTCCCTACATCTGCTTGTCGGGGTGGGCTTATGGCCTGTTTGTCAGAGGTGGTCAGATTAGTTCACAGAGCAGGCTAATGCCAAGCTGGAGAGTGGCGTGGCAAGCCATCAGGAATGGCAGTGGGAGGGAATGAGTGGCCTCTTGTTCCCTCCTGGGGCTGGGAACTATAGAGGAGCTGCCTTCAGATGTTGAGTCCTGTCTGTCAGGTGTAGGAGTCTTTCCATCTGTGAGAAGAGGCTAACCAAAGCTAACATCCAAGTGAGGGTATGATAACCCCTCCCACCTCTGTGAGTGCACAGAGCACTGGGGCCTACAAGAAGGTAAACTTGAGGTTGGCAGGATGGAAGACCTGGGCTCTCAGAGCTATATGGGTCCTCAGAGTTGGTTCCCTGCTTTGAAGTCTCCTCGGGCCATTGGGAGCCGTTAAGTCAGTAAGGATGAGGATTCAGGGAGGGAGGAGTGTCCTGAGAGACCCTTTTCATCCCTGTCAGAAGTGGGCCTGCTTGTTACTGTGGGAGGATTCTAGGTGTCACGAGTGTTCTGCTACCCTCCCCCACCATCCCCCCACCCTCTGCTACCAGCAGCTCTGAGCAGATGGCATGTTTTCACCCTGACATGGGAAGTCAAGAAGGCTGGGTACCTTCCTTTCTTGGACTTAATTTGTTGTAGGCAAGCGGCCTAACCTTCCTAGTATCCTTCTGGAAGCCTGGATGGTATCGGGACCCCTGCAGGCAGTTGGCACCGACCTTCCTCAGAGCTTTCTGGGTTTAGCAGGGGAGGAGTCTGCACCTACACCTGGGAAACTTTCTGCTTCTAGAGCTAGTTCCCATCAGGGCAGGGGCTGGGGAAAGCAGGGCAGCCCTGGGGAGGCACACTCTGGTGAGCCAGGGGTGGCACTCTGTGATACATATCTCATTGACTTGGGACAGACACCGTGAGTCTCATTTCCAAGTGCTTCCATTTTGAAAAGAAATAAATTAACCCAGGGAAACATGAATCCTGCCCCTGGTAACCTCCTCTTACCACAAATCCAAGCCGACCCTTAAGGACAGAGACTGGCTGCTTCAAGGACATCATCTGTCAGTGTCTGCCCTCGCGTCCCCTACTGGGCCCCAGCGTGGGATATTTCCTGTATGTCAGGTCCCTAAACTGTTCCTTAAAGACACCATGAAGACCCAGAAGGGATCTCAGCTCTTCTTGTGGAAGATACGTACAGAGAAAGCAAGAGAAAATTTGAGGAGTTGGTGATTCTGGGAGGGAGAGTTTCTCTGAATAGAGACCAGGGGCTACCTGGAGGAGGAGACACAAAGGCAGATCTGGAAGCCTTGTCTTCAGGATCTGGTCTTCTATTTCTCCAGGTCCCAGTGAGGCAGGAGCTACAGTAGGCGCTTCACAGATAAGGAAACCAAGGTTCAGCAGGCTGAAGCAATATGGCCAGGACAGAGCCTATTCCTAGCCTAAGCACCGCCGTCCCCAGGCTCAGGAGGCACCACTGCCCACATCCCCTGGCCTCTCTAGGAGGCCCAAAGTTTCCTCTGAGTGAGCCTCCCCAGTACCCACTTTCACTTCCCAAAATGCAGACTTATTTTCGATCCTGCTGACTTCCTTTGTCACCCAGGACTGGGCAGCAGCTGAGTAGAGCCGGCCTTTCCCAATGCCTTCTTGCACCACCCAGAACTGTGGGTCTGCACCCTCCACTGCCTCCTTCGCAGTGATGATGGTCCCTGCTACCATCCCTTGGCCACGACTGCTGCTCAGAGATGCTCTCAGCCCATGCTGAGGCACTGTGGGGGGCTGGGCCTGGGGTCTAGGGCCTGCTTTGCTGTATCCCAGCCTTTGTGACTTCATGCAAATGCTCCTGAACCTCCAGTTTCTTGTGTAAGAGGAGACTCAGAGGTCCCCCTTTAGCTGCTAGGAGAAGCCCTCAGGGGTTCAGAGAAGCTGAGCAGCATGGAGTTCCCAACTGTACCCACAGTGGCAGAGCCCAGACAATTCAAAGATTCTTCTTCTCAAGAAGCTAACATTCTTTGGAGTGTGTGAGTTAAGAAAACCCAAATGAATATGTCAATGAGACAGGATTTCTGAAAGCAATGTGGAGTTTTCCAGAAAGATTTGTATGATGTACAGGAGATGGAACCCAGAGCCTGGTGCATTCTGGGCAGGCGCTTTCCTGTTGAGCCATAGCCCCTATCCAAGGCTCATCATCTTAAATGGGGAGGTTAGGCAGGCCTCCTGAGGAGGAGACAGTGGCTGACTGACATGCAGGTATGACAGAGCACTTGCCTAGGGAAGGGCATGCCATGCGCAGATGCCTAGGGACAAGAGAGCCACAGAACTGTGCTGCAATACAGGCCACGAGGGTGAGAGGCTAGGGGACAAAGGCCATGGAGGGCAGGAGGCCAGAGCAAGGACTGAGGCAGATGACTTTATTGTGAGAGAGGTGGGAAGGCACAGGGGATTTTGGAGCAGGGAGCTGGTGGTATGATTCACTTTAGTGGTCTCCTTCTGGACTTGGTGAGTCACCGTGGGGCCAGCTGTGGGTCAGAGAGGCAGGGAGGCAGAGCTACTGCCTGTGGCTTCAAATGGAGGTAGCACTGGAGTGGGGAGACAGAGTCACAAGTGTCTGTGGCTAGATATGCTGGCAGGGTCAAGGACGGCAGGCTTCAGCCAAGAGACAGGCAGCCTTAGCTGTGGTCACCACAATGGGATGGTCCGGGCCAAGCAGGCTCTAGGTGGGACTAGAGGTTCAGGTGTAAATGCATCTTGCCAAGATGCCCAACAGCCTCCGGGTCACCAGGAGGCAAGTGAGTCTGAAGATGAGAAGAGAGGACTGTGCCTTTGCCAGGGCTCTGGGCTTCCATCTCACCCCCTCTGTAGTGCCCCATACATGACATACATATATATATATGTGTGTGTGTGTGTGTGTGTGTGTGTGTGTGTGTGTGTGTATCTCATACACATATTGCTGCGTAATCCTGACTGCTTCAAACGTTCAGACTGTCCCTGTCTCCTGTGAGAGGACTGCAGGAATACAACAGCACTGGGTTAGCCAGATGGTGTCCAGGCCTTTCCAAACCAGTGATTTCAAATGATTCTGGCCCAGAGTCCAAACCACTTACCTAGCCTGGTATCAGCCTCTCTCTCTCTCTCTCTCTCTCTCTCTCTCTCTCTCTCTCTCTCTCTCTCTCTCTCTCTGAGGTCTGGCACTTTGTGCCAACCACGGACCCTCTGTTTTATGTACTCTTGATTTGGTATTCCCAGATGTAAGAAAGAGAGACTGAGTCCCTTTGATTCTAAAAGAGGGTCTGTAAGTCTCCAAGCTTCAGCCAGGGATTCCTGGCTACCTGGCCTCCTCTGCTTCTTTCTTACCTGGTAAGATCTGGGGTAAAGTGCCTGATATCCCCTCCCTGTCGCCCTACCTACCTTCAGGGATCCCCCTCAGGCATGTGCTACTGGAGATGTAGAATGTAGGTGTGTACCTGTACTGGCACCTGGAGAGTAAACCGTCCAAACGATCTGGGTGAACTACGGTAAGGCCCTCCCTTACTCTGATCTTGTTTCGATACTTCATGTTTGCTGAGTGCTCGGGGCCCTCTAGAACCTGGCCAGCACATGGTGTGACTGACAAGCAGCACCGGCTGACGTCCAGTCAGGGAAAGGACCTCTGCCTGCGCTTCTCCAGGTCCTGGGCCTAGCTTACCACACTGGCAGGTGACATCTCCTCTCTGGGCCAACACCTCGGTGCACCTTAGTTCCTGGGCCATTTAGAGCCAAGAGACCACAGGAGCCACTCTGGATGCTACTTCTGCTTTTGACAGTCACAGCATGTGGGCCAAAGACTTCCACACAGGTGATCTGGCTTACTCAAATGGCCTGGTTCATAGAATGGTGGGTGTGGTACAGAGAGCTCAGGAAAACATACTGCCGTCCATGATGGCCTTGAACTTGGGCTCTTCCTTCTTTATCCTCTGGAGTGCTGGGACTCTGGGTAGGCGCCCCTTCATCCAGGGAACACTGGATTCTTTGAAGTGCCTTTCACACTCTCATCTAGTGGGCCCGGGGGCATGAGGTCAGTTGTTGACAGCCCATAACCTTGGTGCAGGATGAGGAACCCACTGCTCCTGTTTCTGACTAGGTAGTGAGGATAGTGCCTGAGTGTGGATGTCTCTGTCTACTTCCTGCTCTAAGTCCTAAGCCCTGATGGCTTACTGGCCCAGATTCCTTCCATCTTTCAGATGAGGTAAGAGTGGGAGGTAAAAGGCCAAGAGTGAAAGAGACCAAGTAGGTCATACATCTAGTGAGTGGCAGGACTGGGGCTCAAACCCAGCAGTGTCTCCATCTGCTTTGCAGACCTTTAGGGCACTTCCTGCGAGTCCCTCTGTGGGATGTAATCTGAAGCCAGGGGCCCTTGGGTCAAAGACAGGGTCTTTCCCCTTAGCCCTCAGAAGTCAAGAATTACACCTGGCTGCCAGTGTTCATTGCTCCGGCTCTGGCCTCATCTTCCACCTTCGTCAGCTGGGTCTTCCCACCCTGAGGATTTGCACACTCCTGCTGCAGGTGGTTGTGCGGTCTTCTTCCCACCAATACACCCCCAAACAGAGTCGATGTGTGTGTCCTGCAGTTCTGGGACTCAGTCAAGCCCCAAGACGTGGCAGGAAGCTCTCAGAGACCAGAGAGGTGGAAGCATTCACCCCAAATAGCTTGTCTGTCATGGCTCCACCTTCTGAAGGAGCCTATTCTGTTTTGCTCCCTGAAGTGTGGGGACACAGTAGATTTTCATCAGCCTCAACTCTGACCCAAGGCCAGATCTCCTCTGCCCTCTGCAGAGGTACCTAGTGAGCAGAGTTGACCCAGCACTGTCTCCAAAGGTCAGGAGGTCATCCATCCACTGGCTCACCAGCTGTTTGCTGACTGTCTGCCCAGGGCTGACGCTGGGGACATTGCTGGGGACATCGCTGGGATCAGGCAGAGCCAGCCTTTGCTCTCAGAATTGATGGCGAAGGATCATCAACCCAGGAGTCATGTGAATGTAAAGACATGGAGGCTGGGTCTTACAGGTGGGACCTGCTCCGTGGGAGTGAGCTGGGGGGACTCTGGGGACTCAAGCATGAGTGGGTAGATTTGTGGTGTGAAGGGGGAAGGGCATGTGCAAAGGCCCTAAGGTAGGAGGAAGCTTAGGAACTCCAGTAAACAGGGACAGCAGACCTGAAACCTTCAGGAAAAGCAAGGGAGAGCGGATCTAATCTTGTTGGGCCAGTAAAGGGGTTCCAGACCGAGAGAGAAGGGGCCATGGCCACCTTCCAAATGGCTCATGGCACAGATAGAGAAACTGAGACTCTATTGGGATAAGGACATGACCAGGTTGACAATAAATCAGGAGGCCCAGGATTAACTCCTAAGCTTCTTGGCTGCCCCAGTCTTTTGGCCCCATGAGTGGCCCACAAAGAGGGAGAGTAGCCATTAGCAAAGTAGCTGACTGAGCCAGGGTCCTGGGTGAATACACTTTACTGATGGGTCCCTGGGCCCAAGACCAAGGCAAGGCGTGGCCCTAGGAATCCTGTCCACAAAGAGCGCAAAAGGAACCCAGAGAGGTTATTTGATCCAGCTGCTGTCTCCGGCTCACCTTGCTGTCTCATTCCAAGCCTCAGTGGCAAGTAGAAATGACAGTCCTTGTCCATGGAGGTAGAGACAAAGGCAAGAACATAGTCACAGCCTCCTGAGTCCCACTTCCAGGCTCATAATCCGGGTTATAGCCATCTGGCAAGGTTAAGTGGTACTTCCCGATGTCTAACTGAAATCTACATAGCTGCGGAACTTCCATTTTCCTTGCTGGAGATGTGGGAAAGCACTGTGATAGACTTCACGGTGTCTGACTCTCCATCTGAGGTGAACTGTGAGGTAGGAAGCTCAGAGACTCCTCCCAATCCAAGACTAGCATGGTATGTAGGGTGGGAGGTGAAGGCAGCAGACCGTTTGTCAGTGGAAAGCCTCTAGAAAGAGCTCTCCAGGGACAATGTCCTTCTGGACAGCCCAAGGACAAACACTTCCCAAGAGGCTACAGTCCTAGGGCCCAGAGGTAGCAAGCTCCAGCAGATAGCCAAAGGCCTCAGCTCCCCAGCTCCCCAGCTCCCCCGTGGTCTCTTTATACTGTGCTCCACCCCACAAAACCCTGTTCAGAGAGCCGGGATGAAATGCAGGAAGAGGCCACTAAGCTAAACAACAGAGTAAGCCTCTTCAATCAGGCTTGGAGTGGGAGGCCATCTACTGCCTCGGGCTCAGAAGAAAACCCACCTGAACCAGATTTTTTTTTTTTTTTTAAATCACACTAGGACCGGAATTCAGAGCCTTGCTACCTCTGAAATCCTGGACCTAGCATTGACACCTTTATCTCTAGGGACCATCATTCTCTTCTGTGGGACCAAGAACCCTTAGTGTGCTTAGTATTGCTTGAGAAGGTCACAGTGAGGCTGGCATAATTTGTTGAGGGCCTACTGTGTGTCAGACACTCTGCTAAGTGCTTTCCTGTATACCACTTTAAGAGTCAGGTATAGCTGTTCAGTTAATGTCATGTAGCTGGCCAGAAGTGGTACAGGGCTTGCGTGCAGGAGGCTGGCTGGCTATGGAGTTCTCACTCTTAATATTTTGATGAAAAATGATTGACTTCTACCTTGAGGGGCCTGTGTCAGTAGGGTTTCAAGACAAGGGGACTTGCTGAGGAGACAGGAAATTGGATCCAGGACCCAGATTTTCTGTCAAGTGTCTACCCTCTCTGGCCCTCAGTTTCCATTCTTCTGAGATGGAGAACTTGAATAAAATGATCTCAAATTGGACACTAGGCCAGCTTCGATTTTTCTCTTCTTTCAGGAGATCTGAAGTGAAAGAAGTCCTTGGCTAGCTCGAGTTGACCAACTAACCTATCTAACAGGACCTTGGACAGTATGACCTCAGATCAAATGTCATGTCTGTAAGCCACTCAGTGGCTCCGTATTTATTAGCAGGTGAGAAATTCACAAGGAACAATGCTGTGTGGAGGGAGGAAGGCAGTCAAGCCCACACCACTGACCACGATGTATGCTTCTTGCTGGGCAGAGCAGCTCAGGTGCTTGGTGCCTGGAGGCCAGAAGTGCTTCATCCTTCCTGAGGGACCATTGGGAGCACAAGAGATAGAGTGACAGTTAATCTGGGTGTTGAAGGATCCACAAGAGTTCTCCAGGAAGAGCAGTCCCAATGAGGAGAACAGCTGATACAAACCATAGTCAAGGGACTAGTGTGTGTGTGTGTGTCCAACACAGAGAGTGAGGAGAATGGAAAGCCTTGAGTGTCAAGGAGTATGGACTTGGCCCAGGTGTTCTCGAGTACAACAGAGGTTGTATTTGAGAAAAGAGACCCTGGAGGTTGCTGTGGAGAGAAACTCCTCCATCAGATAGAACAGTTCCCTGGGCCTGGTGGCTCTGAGACGGAGTTCTTCAGGTGGCAAGAAACACAGCCCCAAGAGATATCAAAAGGACTTCAGGCATGACTGTTGAATCCAGGACTCTGTTGTGCTATCAGAGACCACAAGTGGCTAGGAGGACCTCTGGTCATGCTCAGGTCTGCTTTGTTTCAGCTGCTCCTGTGGGGAAGGTGGGGGAAGGGAACATTTCTCACAGGACATGGGATGCAGTGAAGGGCAGGAGGAGTGAGTGACACAGGTCACTGTGCACAAGAGCTGCAGGCCTGTGATTGGAGGATGGCCCTTTCCCAGTCTACCTTGTAGCTCTGAGGTCAAGGCACAACTGAAGCGGGTTCCTTAAGGAACTGAACCTGAAAGCAAGGCCTAGCCAGGAGCACAAAACCTGGGGAAATTGTGTGAGTGCTGTGGTGAGGAAGCTCTGGAGAATAAGATGTCCTGCTCAGAAGGAGCCCAGGTACCCGGGGATTAAGGAGGGCGGGTGGAAGTTAAACTGGAGCTAGACACTGGAGAACACTGAAAGCCACATGCCAACATGCCACTGGCTGTCCCCTTTGAATCTCCCAGTCTGGGGAAACAATGGCTCAACCATCTCCCATGGCTTCCCATAGCCCAGTGGTTCTTAACCTGTGGGTCGAGATCCCTTTGAGGGATTGAACAATCCTTTTGCAGGGGTCATATATCAGATATCCTGCTTATCAGATATTTTATATTAGGATTCACAACAGTAGCAGAGTTACAGTTATGAGGTAGGAACAAAACGGTTTTATGGTTGGGGGTCACCACAACATAAAGAACTGTATTAAAGGGTCACAGCATTAGGAAGGTTGAAAACCATTGTCATAGCCCATTCAGGGGCCATGCCCCCCCCCACTTGTGGCATGGCCCCCTCCTAAGTCATAACCTGTCTACTTCTGTGTCAGAAACATATGACCCCACCTTCTTCCACTCAACCCCTCAAGGGACCAGGAGGCCATCAGTGGAATGGGTCTTCTTTACTTTGTTTTTTTTTTTTTCTTCTTTTTTCTTTTTTTTTGAGACAGGGTTTCTCTGTGTAGCCCTGGCTGTCCTGGAACTCAGTCTGTAGACCAGGCTGGCCTCGAACTCAGAAATTTGCCTGCCTCTGCCTCCCAAGTGCTGGGATTAAAGGCGCGCACCACCACCGCCCGGCCTTTACTTTGAACACACAGACTTTTCTCTCCCCTTGCTCCTTCCCTTCCTCTTCCCCTTCCCTTTCTCTCCCTCCCCTGCCCTTTCTTCTCCTCCTCCTTCTCTTTCTCCCTCACCCCTTTCTGGGACACAGTCTTTTTCTGAAGCCCATGCTGGCCTTGAACTCGCTATGTAGTCCAGGCTGGCCTCCAACTCATGGCGCTCCTCCCAAGAACCAGGATCACAGGTGTGCCAGCAGGCTGGCATGGAGCTCTTTCCTCGAGCTATTTGTCTCAGCCAGCCACACCACATACCCCTCAGCCAGCCACACCACAAAAGCTTGGGGTTTGGAGCCAGGTAGATCTGGGTTTGAATTCTCCTGCAGCCTACTTGGCTGTGTGATCTTCCTCCTAGAAGTCAATCTCCCCACGACGGCACTTTCTGGCCTATTAATAAACAGAGCTGCATATGACACAAAAATGCTCCCAGCAGGCCCTCAGCAGTTCTCAGCATTTGTTCAATTACACCCGTCCTACCCAGTGTGACTCAGGCAAGTCAGGGACCCAGCTCCTCAGTGCCTGACACACAGTAGGGAATGTGGAGGGGGCTCACTAGGCACTTTTTCAGTGCCAATCAGACCCATGCTCCCTACCTCAGACCTTTGGGGGTGAGGCAGAGGGAGTCCTAGGGCATTACCCCATTCTGTGAAGCTGACCTGGCATGCCGCTGGGTGCCGGAGTCCAGCATCAATAAATTACTGGTGAGTTCAGGTGACGGGACAGATCCAGTGTCAGCTTCCTTTGTGTCCTATAGGAAGCCTCCAGGTCCCTTCTCTTAGCCTCTCCCCACCATTGAGGGCTCCATCTGTCACCTTGATGGCATACCCATCTGTCCCATGTTGAGATGGCATCTCACAAAGCTTCTGCCAAGCAGGCACTTGGCTCCATTCTACAGATGAGGAAACCGAGGCTGCATGAAGGAGAGTGACTTGTGCTGGCCTTGCTTTCTCCATTGCATCAGAAGTCTCAATTACAAGGCACGCTGTGCGCACACATTTAGGGTTTCCTCACTGGTTCATTCTTACTTGGGAGCTTGAGATAGAGTATGTAGCTCAGGCTGGCTTCAAACTCATGATTGTCCTACTTGGGTCTCCCAAGTGCTGGGATTACAGGTGTGTGTCACTCTACTGGCTGGCTTCCTTCATCCCTTTACTGTTGTGAACATTGTAGATACTGCAGTGGACGGGACAGACTCCCTGCTCTTTGGAACACATACCCTGGTGGGTGAGACGCCCATGAGTGAAGAAATAGGTGTCAGAGTGGAGGGAGATGCTGAGTCTGTGAAGACAGACCAAGCAGGGCAGGGGATGGAGTGCCCAGGGGACTTTTCAACTGGGCAGAAGGAGCTCCTCCAGGGAAGTGATATTTGAATGAAACCCCTAATAAGTTAGTTTCCATATCTCCTGCAGCTTTTCTGAGAAGGTGACTGTTGAATTAAAGAGGCTGTGAAAGTGGCAGAGCTTGTCCTACTTGACTGTACCCACAGACAGTTCAGGTCACCGAAGAAACAGAGACCTAATCTCTCTTCTGTTCCTTACCCTGAAGACTTCTGTCTATGGATGGCCCTTGAGTTTAAAACCTCAGTCTATCTGCTTAGCCTCAGCCTGGGCATGTAGCTTAGTAAGCAGAGTGTTCGTACCCCATACACACCTATACTCCTAGCACTTGAAAATGGAGTCAGAAAGAAGTTCAAGGTCATATTCAGACACATAATGTGAGGCCAGCAAGAGACATTTGAGACTTTGTGTCAAAAAAAAAAGCCAGCTTAGTGCCACAGAGGCTGAGCAGAATCCGTCTCATTGACTACTGATTTCCCACATGGAATGTCTGTCAGACAGAGCAAACGTCCAAATGAATGGCTGGTGGACATAATAGCAGCTGGAGCTAGCACTTAACAATTGCTCATTTGCACACAGCCCTGAGAGCTGGGGGGTGGGTATCATCACTATCCCCATTTTACCAGCCTTTAAAACTGAGCCTACAGCTAAGAGACTTATGCCACCAAGAGCAGGGTTAGGAGAATGATAAATGTTGATGTTGTGACAAGACCAGTATGGTGGTAGATACTGTAGATTTCAGTCTGACATTTCCGTTTTGAGAACCAGTTCATTCATTCATACATGCATGCAATAATTATTTATTAAGCCACAAATTTTACCCTGGGTACTAGAAGGTAGAGGATGTTGCAACCATAGGTTCAAGTCAATACTGGAGAAAGTCCAGTGGTCCATCAGTGACCAGAAGAAGTCTTTGAGTCAACTGAGGGGTGGGAAGGACTTTCTGGATGGGGTGAGCCTATAGCAAGCCAGGTGGCTAGGCAGACTGGCAGAGAGATGCCAAGGTGGGTGTGGCTTGATAGAGTGGTGTCTGGCCTGGCACTAGCTACTTTCAAGTCCTCAGAGGGGTGGGCCTCTGTCAGGGCCTGAGTCTCTTGGCTCAGACACCAAGCCGGGAGCTCCCAGAACTGCCTTATGTGCCTCGTGGCCATTGTGTGTTTACATACCCGCTGTCCTGAACCTAGGAGAGCTCAATAACAAGGCAGGTGCTCCGTGATAGACAAAGCAGGTGCTCTGAGGACCAGCTTCTTTCTTTTTGGGATTAAGTTGATCTGTCTACTGAGCTCAGTGACCTCATTGCTAGCACAACTGGAAAGGTCTGGAGGCCTGGGGTTTGAACATCTGGACCAAAAAATTAAAACAAACAACCTCCCTCTTCAAAAAAAAAAAAAAAAACAACAAAAAACCAAAACAACCAAATAACAAACACAACAACAACAACAACAAAAACCCAACGTAGGGGCTGAAGAATTGGCTCAGAGGTTAAGATCATTGGCTGCTCTTGCAGAGAATGTGGGTTCAGTTCCCAGCACACACATGGAGGCTTATACCCCTCTCCAACTCCAGTTCCAGGGAATGTAGTACCCTCTTCTGGCCTCTTGCAGGCACTACATGGACCTGGTACACATACATACATGTAGGCAAACCTCTCATATACATAAAATAAATGTACCTTAACAATAAAACAGGGGGCTGGAGAGATGGCTCAGTGGTTAAGTGCACTGACTGCTCTTCCAGAGGTCCTGAGTTCAAATCCCAGCAACCACATGGTGGCTCACAACCATCTGTAATGAGATTTGATGCCCTCTTCTGGTGTGTCTGAAGACAGCTACAGTGTACTCATAAATAAAATAAATAAATCTTTAAAAAAAAAACAATAAAACAAAAAGCCGGGCAGTGGTGGCGCACGCCTTTAATCCCAGCACTTGGGAGGCAGAGGCAGGTGGATTTCTGAGTTCGAGGCCAGCCTGGTCTACAGAGTGAGTTCCAGGACAGCCAGGGCTACACAGAGAAACCCTGTCTCGAAAAAACAAAAAACAAACAAAACAAAGCAAAACAAAACAAAAAACCAATAAAACAAACGGGGCATTTTACTAGTCTTTGGCTCCTGGGCAACTTCTTTTGTCTCCTTGACAGATGTCTGGAAGAGGAGAAAGAGAGGAGGAGTTGTGGGGAGATGCCCTGACCCAGCATCCCCTGGGGACAGGATACTGTTGAGAGGGACAGGCCAAAGGTCCAGGGATCTGCTTCTACAGCAGTGGGGATGAGCATGGGGGATAGAAGGCCATCCTCATCCCAGGGTTCAGTTCTCCTTAGTCTCTTCTCAGCACCTCTTAGAACAAGAGACTACATATGCCTTGTATTAGGTAGCACTGGGGAGAAGCCCAGGCTTCGGGTCTCGTAGCTTTGAAGCTCTCTTCTTCCCCTCACTTCCCCTGTACCCCAGTCTCTAACTAGCTCCTATGGATCTCAGATTCAATCCAGAGTCTTCCCCCTGGACATCAACACTCTTGCATTCTTCTGGGCTTGGTGGCACACACCTTTAATCCTAGCACTCAGGAGGCAGAGGTAGAGGCAGAGGTAGGTGGATCTCTGGGAGTTCAGCCTGGTCTACATAGCAAGTTCCAGGCCAGCCAGGACTACACAGTTACACCATCTCAGAAAACAAAAGACAAGGTTCCTGCCTTCCAGTCCCTCTCTGCTCACCAATTCCACTTTCTAGAAGATATTTCTTTATTACCAAGATCTTTAGGGAAACGTTTTCGGTTTAATTGTTTGCTTTTTAAGACAAAAACGTAGCCCTGGCTATCCTGAAACTCTCCGGGGTTTTTTGTTTTTGTTTTTAAAGACGGGATCTCTCTGCATAGCTCTGACTGTCCTGGCCCACTTGGAGACCAGATTGGCATCAGACTCACAGAGATCCATCTGTCTTTGCCTCTCAAGTGATGGGATTAAAGGTATATTCTACTATGTCTAGTTTAAAAATTTTAAATTACATTTATATATCTATTTCAGGGAGGGCAGTGTGACATGCAATGTGGAGGTCAGAGGACAACTTGAGGAATTGGTTCTGGCTACTATATGGGTCCTGAGGATTGAACTCAGGTTATTAGGATCAGTGGCAAGCACCTTCACCAGCTTGCTGGGCCATCTTCCTGGCCCCTGACCTCACAGGAGGCCTTTTGCCTCCTCTCTTCCCTTTGCCTGGAAGGCTATTTGCCTGGATCTTAGCATGGCTGGCTCCAGGGTACCTGCTCTTTAAGGCACCTTTCCAAGCCTACCTCCTCAGAGGGGCCGGCCTAACCCCTAAGAATAGCAGCCACTTCCTGCATTATTTACTTCCATAGTACTCCACAGTATGCTGTTTCCATCATGGCCCCTTTCCCGCAATTTCAATGACTGACAGCTGGTTTGCTTGAAGGCTATTCACCCCACCCACTGAGGAGTTGCTGGAGAGTGGGACCTTGAGAATCCCACAACCTTGTTTCCACCAATGTTTGCCCAATGAATGAAACACCAAAAAAGGTATCAGTAAATGTCATTTCCTATTCTTAATACTTTGTGGCCCCCATGAAAAAGAAGACTTCTATTGAGTACCTTATATAGCAGATATACTTACATCTAGTATCTTGAGTGTCTCTATCCACAACATACTGCTTATCCCACAGATGATAAAGTTGGGGTCACCCAGCCAAAATGGAAGCTGTGGGGAGAACTTGGGAGCATAGAGCATGCTACTTCAAGTCCCAACTGGATTTGATTCCATGTCTGTGTGACTTCTGCACAAAGCTGCACAGACATACTAGACTCCAAGACTAACAAGGGATTTAGGACCTGAAAAGCAGGCAAAGACATAGACTGGTGGAGAGGTGGTCTGGCTTAGGTTATTGGGTGAATTGAGATGATGACCCTGCCACCTACAGGACCTCCTTATTCAGTGATCATGAGCACTGGCAGGCAGAACACTATAGCTCTTAAAGAGGGAGCCAGCTGGAGGGATGCCTGTACACTTGAAAAGTCATGTAGAAGCCCCTAGGCTCCAGGGCTGGTCATCTTTTGCTAGAACTTTCCCTTCTCTGAACCCCAGTGGAACCCAAGCTATCTTGAAACTTACTATGTTATGGAGACTGGCCTTGAACTCGGTCTTTCTGCCTCTTTTACCCCCACACCCAGCTCCCAGTAGCCACCTCATTAAAATGGGTATGGCCGCAGGGGTCCAAAAAGAGATCCTGGGTTAGATGAGGAGGAAAGTGAGTCTGGAGCTGTTGGCATATATAAAGTAACATGGAAATGTAAATTATCTAAAAATAATCTATGTGACATACAGAGAGGTTGGAACTTGGAAGACCCCTTAGGTTCTTCCCAGCATTTATTGGCACCTACTGTGTGCCAGATGCTGTACCAGGGGCGGGAAATTCAGGGATGAGTCAGATACGGGCCCTGAGCATCTGGAGACTCTGGCTGGAAGGGTGGGGGGGGGCAAGCTGTAGCTCCCACCTGGGAGGGGAGGCCTGTGTGGGAAACGGTAGCGGGTGCCAGGTGGAACTGAGTAGAAACTCACACCCCACTCCCTCCTCCTCGTGACCTTGAGCAGATCAGGCCACCTCTCCAAGCCCCAGACCCCCTTCTCTAAGATGGGGATGGTTTTGAAGCTGCCAGGGCCTGGCATACCATCGTCCAATGACTCGGGTATGGGTACCTCGGAGTTCTTAGGCAGAAAATGATCTTGTTCTGGGACTCAACTCTTGAGTGGTAATATGCCTGTAAGAGAGGCCTGGTGACATGGGGGTGGCTTCCAGGGGACAGCAGAAAGGATAATGCGGTAATTTTTTATGCCCTGATAAGAAAGGAAGGCAGAAATCCTGGAGAATTGGCTTGAACCTTTATTTATGCTTGTAATTTCATAGGGGAGGAGGAAGTTCTATACTGGTCAGATCTGATCAGGTGGGAGGGGATGTGAGGTCACTAAGTTTATTCACCAAGAGATTCTAGGCCAAGGTGCACCCGGGAAGGTCAGGCTTCTCAGCATGGGTTTGTGGGTGTGTCAAGGTCTTCAGAGGCGCAGCGAGGAGGTTGGTACCAGTGAGGCCACCGGACAAGGTGACTTCTGTAGGGCCTGGGGCTACCCACCCCCACCTACACTAAGGCAAGGCTGGCCAATCTTGTGGGAATTCAGATGAGGTAGAAGAAGAGAAAGTTTGGGGTCCCAAAGGGTGGTGGCTTGGGGTTCCCCCGGGGAACACTCCTATTCTGGCACCCACACTGACACCAGAGAGGTCAGGCCAATTGCGAGAGGGAGGAGAGGAGCCTGTCCCATACCGACTGGGTTGGGCTACCTTGGCTAAGACGACCCAACCTGAGAGGCTGAGGACGCCGGTAGCTGGGCTAGAGTCTGTGCCCTACTCCCGGCGGGACAGTCAGCCGGTCCCGGCAGAGCTTGGCCTTCCAGGCTGTGGGCCGGACCGGCCGGATGGAACGCTATCCCTAGCTGGGTACCGCGCGCCTGCGGCTACTGCCCTCCCGGCTGCTGCGGGTGCAGCAGCCCCCGCGCCCCCAGGGGCCGGGCCGGGCGGGGCTGGGCGCGCGGGCGCGGGAGGGAGGGGGCGGGCGGCGGCGCAGCCTGCTCCGCTCTAACAGGTGGGATCCCGCGGCGTGGTGGAGGCGGGCGCGGGAGGAGGAGGAGGAGGAAGAGCAGCGGCAGCGGGAGCCCCAGCCGGAGCCGGAGCAGGAGCAGGATGAGCCGCGCAAGCTGACAGCCACCGCTGCCGCCCGCGCCCAGGCTCGGTCTCGCTCCCCGCGCCCGGGGCCGCTCCCCGCCTCCCGCCTCCCCTGGCCGCCCGCGGGGCGGCCCGCCCCCTCTGCACCTCCGGGCCCGGAGCTGCCTCCATCGCTCCTGCATCCCGGCCGGGGGGAGGAGGAGGCGGAGCAGGAGGCGAGCCGGAGCCGCCGCCGCCGCCAACGCCGCCGCCGCCGCCGCCCGAGCAGGACAGAGCGCGCCGCAGCCCCGCGCGTC